>NC_138031.1:67398589-67938281 GCF_964106645.2 Podarcis pityusensis
ACCTGGAGAAAGGGGGGGAAAGACTTTATTTTACAACAAAAGTGGTTAAACAAATGTGTCAGAAGATAGAACTCTTTCAAGAAACAGGTGTGTGTGGGTTGTGGGTGTGATGAATTCAGTGGATGTTACAGGCTTCTAAACAAGATGGTAAATGCACAGATTATTTTCAGAGAGCCCCAGTTGAAATAAGAGGTTTTGCAGAGAGTGTTTGTCGATTTCAGCAGCTCATAAAGTCAACTGTGTGAGATGACCTCATTTATATAGACAATCAGAATGTCCTTATGCAAAAGAAGCTGAGAAACAGGAATTTTGGCTAATCTTAACATAGGCACTTCCAGTCTATTCTGACTGATCTTGTTCTTCAAATAACTCTGATGTATAACACAATACAATACAGTACAGTGGTACCTTGGGTTACAGACGCTTCAGGTTAGAGATGTTTCAGGTTACAGACTCCGCTAACCCAGAAATAGTACCTCAGGTTAAGAACTTTGCTTCAGGATAAGAACAGAAATTGTGCAGCGGCAGCAGGAGGCCCCATTCAGAGGTGGAATATGGCTCCATTCAGACTAAAACACTACCTATGCTTTCCACTGTGTCACGATCCTGCCCATTTGGACTTCTTTAGACACACATCTGTGCAACTGACAGCATCGTTTACCCAGAAGGACTGAAATCTTGAGCACGCTTTCCCAGATACAGCCTTTCGCCGCGTAATATTGACCGAAATAAATCAGACTTGGAACTCATGGTTCACAGTAACATTAGGTGCAATCCGTTACAGTTTAGCACTTTTATGGCTCCTTGACTACTCATATGCATCTCTTTGTCTCTTGTTTAAATCTGTGGGACTTTATCCCAAACTGACGCTGTTCAAATAATAGCAGATCTGACCAATATACAACCTAAATGTTGATTAAAATGTATTTGCATCCTGCAATGGATTCGTTTTGATACCCCGAAACAGCTTGTATACGTATGCTTCCTATGGTTTCATTCACTTACACAACACATTGGTTTTACATTAGGTTATCACTATTTTAAAACGGGGCTTGCAAGGTAATCTAGATTATATGAGGAAACCTTGGCCTGAAAGACTGAAAGGAAATATTTCACAAGATGCTGTCCTGCTGCTGCCCAGACTCCCTTGGCCCTTATTGAATTACATGTGTTTACTCCAGCCAGACGTTATCCAACAAGGAAGTGGGGCTGTTTAAGGATAATGCTTTTGCAAAGCCCCTGAATGCAGCAGTGAAAAGTCTTAAAGTAAGATGAACTAGTTAATGAGTACAGTGGTACCTCGCAAGACGAATGCCTCGCAAGATGGAAAACTCGCAAAACGAAAGGGTTTTTGGTTTTTTGAGTTGCTTCGCAAGACGATTTTCCCTATGGGCTTGCTTTGCAAGACGGAAACGTCTTGCAAGCTTGTTTCCTTTTTCTTAAAACCGTTAATACAGTTGCGACTTGACTTCAAGGAGCAACTCATAGCACGTGGTGTGGTAGCCTTTTTTGAGGTTTTTGAAGACTTTGGTGATTTTTGAAGCTTTTCCAAAACTTTTCCGACACCGTGCTTCACAAGACCAAAAAAACCGCAAGACGAACGAACGCGAAACAAATTAATTTCGTCTTCCGAGGCACCACTGCATAGAGAAATGACTAGGATGGTGAGCTGTGCACTATAAAGTCCCTGGTTCAGATCCTGTTTCGGCTACAGGCTGACTACAAAGGCAAGACACTATTGTCTAAGCTCCATGGTCAATATGGAGATAATACTGCAGGCCTCACTCACAGGGATGTTGTATTGATCACTGAGATAATGCACACTGAACACTTTGAATGTTCTGTACAAATTATGATTATTACTTATGAATTGAAGCAGTTCCATTCCAGTCATATTAGCTGTTATGTACTGAGTTGAATAGGATCCAAAATGCAGCAGTCTGATTGTTCCTAGAACACTAGGATCCAAAATGAAGCAGTCTGATTGGTCCTAGAACAATGCAGCAGTATGATTGGTCCGCAGGAGCCACCCAATCCAGCTCCAGATGGAAGTGAATCCACAACCTGATTTGCCTACAGGAGAATTCCGGAATTAGCCAATCACGTGCAGCCCGTTGTGTAAATAATGTATATAAAGCTGATATTGTGGGGGAACTTCCATTCCTCCTCACCACTATGAGCTGAATAAAGAGCATGAAATCCACTCTCGACTCCGAGTATATTTCATTAGCAATGGACTTAGGGACCAGCTTGTGAAACTCCATTTTTTCCTATCACATTTCAGAATCTCTGTGGCAATGAAGTGGATCCAAAAAAGGTCTGAAAGGGTTGGGTTCATTTCTAATAATGGAACTGATTTAGAATTGAATGGCTTGTGTGGAAGAGGACATCCGCCTGCCACTAGTTAATAGCCAGGTTCTCCTATAACACTTAACTATGGTCTAATGGTAAATCCTCACTGTGGTTTGCAAAAACAAGCCAGCATTGTAAACTTGGGTTTGATATTAGTTTGTTTCTACCATAGTTAGAATGAATCATAGTTTGCATAGATGAAACTGCAAGCTACGGTTAATCTAAAATGGAAGTGAAAGCACCCAAACTGCCCTTGTGACTGCTCTGAAGGACTAGGGAGTTCAGGGGTTACCCAGGTTCACTCTTGCAATACTAAACTATGGTTTAGTGTTACATCTAAAGTAGTCCAATATCTACACCCATGCCTATCCTGCAATAGCTTGTTACATGTGCAGCGTTCCTTTTATATTTTACAAAAAAAACATAACCTGCAGCAAAGGTGTTCAGGGAACTGAAAATGTAAAGTTCCACTGAATGAAAGTGCAAAATACCTTTAATTAAATATTAAAAAGTGCCACTTTGTTTGTTTGTGGGTTTTTCGATATCACAGCACACAGAATCTGCAGGGAGGTACTTTATATTAATTTACGTTCATAAAGCACTTTCCCAAATGACCAGAGTCTCAGAAATAAATTCGAATAAATTAGAAACAGGTTGTGCTGAAATAATAACTGAGAATAACGAGAGCGGGATTTCTTCCCTATTTGTGGTTTCTAGAATGACTGCTCCCCGCTTAAAATGGGGAGCGCCCTTTGCGTGGACGCGCGCAGCCCCTAGATCTGGAGCGGCTCCATCAGCATAGGCTTGGCTTTGCCTTCCCTCAGGTGGGATACCTGGAGGTCTCCGCCTACCTCAGTCAGTTGTCCAATCCCACCTGGGGGAAGCATTGCCAAGGAGACCAGGCCAGGTAGGGGAGGGATTACCTGCCCACACAATAGAGGGAGGATCTTACCTGGGAATCCTCACTTGGCTCCAGAGCTTCTCCCACCCTACCCACCCTCAGTTAATGTCTTATGTTGCAGGTTAACTTTTCTTCACAGGTTTTGCAGGTTAACTTTTCTTCACAGGTATGCAGGCGCTGCTACGTTAAGGTCACTGTTAAAGAGCCGGAAAGGAATTTCCCTGCATTGGCAGGTTTTGCCTTTCCCGTAGCAAAACGTCACAACTTTGGCGGTATCAGGCCTTGGGCAGAATCCTTTAGTCCATCTTCCTCTTTGCGGCGTCCATACCAGGGTTCCCCGTTAAAGGGGTTTCTGAAGGGAGGCTTTGACCGTACGCCGAAAGGTCGTCATTGCTCTCCCCTGCGGCAGCGGCGTAACGGGGGCGGCTATCTCTGCTTGAACATATGTTCTCCAGAGCCGGCCCATTCCCCCCACACACACTGGATAACCCTGATGCTCCCTAGGTCCCCGGCTGGGGACTGGGGAGGGAGAACGCCCAATGCCTGAGCCAAGGTCTACCCACATTTGAAATTTAATAAAGTTGTGGCCAATTTAATCCCATAGCACGTTGTCTTGAGTCGTTATTCCACATGACGGTGGGGGGGACCGCTCGGGATCTGGGGACTCCGCCTGTCCACGCAATGAGCATACTGTTACCCAAACAATAAGACAAAGCTGCACGTGCCATTATTATGGTTTGATTTTGCGTTGCTCACAATGCTCAAAATTAGGAGCTTTTAAAAAACAAAAACAAAATCCAAACCTGAATGACTTGTTACAGTTAACAAGGGGTTGGATCCAGGGCTGCCTGGAGCAGAACTTCGCTAAAAGTATAGATAGAGCCCTGGATGGGAAATTTCTCCCTTCTTTCTGCAGGCCCCTGCACCTTCCCAAACGGCTTTGAAGGGTTGAGGTTGAACCCTCCAGAACGCTGGAGGTGGTACTGGGAGATGCAGCGTGGAAAGGAAATCTCCGGCTATCCCCTCCCCTCCCTTCCTCCCGTGAGGAGCTGCAGCTGGATCTCAGTCACTGTCAAAAATGGAAGGAACCTTTCCTGTATCAGAAGATCTGGATCTAGCCCAAAACAACTTCCACTGAGCACAAAGGAGGGAAGGGGGCAAAGCACATTAGGCTCTGAAATAGCTGGGCTCACCTTTTCATTCCATTTGCTGAACAGCGCATCCTTTTTGTCCGAGAATGTCTGCATCCTGAAAAGGTTTCCCGATCTATCTTTCCGCAGGTAGCCACCGACTCTAAGGAGCTTATGAGGAACTTCATTTCTGCGGATGAGGTCCGTGATGGTTGAAGTCTTCAGTTTTTCTACCAAACAGCCAAGGAGTTGCTGGACTCCCAGGACCAATTGCTCAAGCCCATCTAACCTTTTGGCTTGTTGCTCGGCGCTTCTGTTCATGTCAGCAAGCTTCTTGTCAATTTCTAGGCATAATGTTGTGACATCAGAACCATTTGGCTTCTCAGGCGTTATGGCGGACGGTCGGAGTCCAGAGTCCCTTCCTTTTTCCTTTAAGAGCGCCATGTTCTTTTCCATACAGCAGATTTCCTGCGAAAAGTAATCCAACTTCTGAAGGACATTGTCTTGGCCAGTCAACAACCTGCTTATTTTCTGATCCAAGGAAGCAATATCCAGCCCGCTCATTTGTTCAGGGGGGCTGACATCCTTGCTTGAAATTTGGGGAGCAGGTGAGTCTTCCTCTTCACCAGAAGGTCGCTGGTTCTGTAAAGCATTCGGGTCAAATATTTTGGCCAAGGAGTTTACCACGGACTTTTTGTTGGAGGCGGTCATTCTGCCGATTTACACAGACGCATAGATGATATCAATGAAAATAGCATATTCAGAGGGCTTTGCAGCCAGTTTCCTGAGGGACATAAGCCTGGTGTTTGTCAAAACATCAGGCTCAATCCATTTAGAGTTCTGCAAGTTAGGTACCGAAGAAGAGCAGTCCACTCTCGACTTTTTTTTAGAAAGCGCAGTAAAATAATGAAGTTCCAGGCAGACATTTGCTGAGCATCTAAATGCACTTGCCGTCAGTGACGTCAGTCTTTGGGGAGGGCAGAAGAACTATTTGCACCCAAGTGGAAATGGACACCATAAAGGCTACAAGACATCTGAGAAGTCCAGGGATGCCAAAGACCCTTTGGCAGTAGCAACACGGCTGCTTGTGAAAGATATGAATCTGCTATCCAATTGGATCCCTGAGCTGAACAAAATAAGAGCCGCGCTAAAGGGGAAGCTAAATTTGGGTGCTTGGGATTTTTACAGCTTAATGCTAATTGTTCGGATTAGAGGGCCAGTTGCTTTGCAGAAATTCTTTGTACATGGATTTATTTATTTTTAATCATGCTGTGCGCAAATAGTTTAGAAAATTTATAACTCTGCTAGAGGTGCATTAGTCTTCCCCTCCCCCCTACTGACAACAACCAAGTTAACATAGTAGGAAAACATTATTTGCTATTATTTTCTATCCCGGCTGCTAGCAAAGTAAGAATTGCACAGAGCAAGTGCATTATTATTATTTTTGCAACAAACATAATTACTGTATAATGGCAGCAGTTGCAGGAATAGTTTTGGTTCCTCCTACTTAAGCAGCTGGCATTCTTTCATAGCTTTAGCCACGATGAGAAAGGGAGGGTATGGCTTTTTAAAAAGCAGCCATTCTCCCCACAACCATAGTTCAAATCTGTCAAGTATAAAATAACCACGTTCATCTACACAAATAATTTCTGTGCCCTGTATAACCCAAAAGGTAAATATAGAAACTCAAGCGATGACTTGCCTGGGCTCTGATCCAAAACTCTGTGCATCCTCTGAGGTGCACATAAATCTCCCGGGTGAGTCGCCTTCTCCTTAACTACAAATAGATTCTCCTGATAGTGGAATGAATGGGGAGGCCATTATGTGCACAGAAACTTTCAACATGCATATTGGAACTTACATGTGAGCGTATGCACATGTGCGCATGCGCAAACACACGCAGAGAGCATTGAACAAGCCAAGTTTGAGAAGTTGGTTGCAGGCCCATGCGCAGTGTGACCCAGGAACTGGAAAGGAGCAGTAATGGAGTAGCAACAAAAACGACACAACAAGATCTTGGAACTAAATTGGCCACAACTTTATTGATTACAGATGACAGTAGGCTTTGGCGTAGGCACTGGGTATGTATAATCCATTCTGACTACTGGGTGATTATTCACAACGGTTTGTTCTGGGTTAAGGGTGTCTTCAAGAGGCAGGTCAACTATGGCGACCGCCCCCCCCCCGCCACCGAATGGAAGTCCTTTGGCCCGTCAGCCCCTCACCCGCCATCTGGACCTTTGGACAGAACTTCAACCCAGACCCCTTTACCAGCGTGCCCTGAGATTTTTACATATCCCTCTCACCCCAATGCCTTTTTTGAGTCACAGTTGTAACAGTTGCTCTGAGGAAGGCAAAACTCCCAAATTAGCCCTATTTGTCTGAAAACAAATTCTATACAAATATAAAATAAAACCTAAAATCAGCAGCTGCGTAAATGCAATAAATAAATAAATCCCGAAACTCACTGCACCCCCAGAACCAAACAGAGATTGCATTTATCAGCAATAATAATAATAATAATAATAATCAAAGCAAAACTGCTGGCACCTAAATGTTTACAGTGTTTTAGCCTATATTATCACAATAGGTGGGAAAGGATGTGGTTCCCCAGAGCCCTGATGAAGAATATACTTCTTTCTGGTTTTCAAGGGTTACCAAATTACTAAAAAGCAAAAACCTTCCTTGTGTTCTGCTGATGGTGCCAATGACTGACAATAAGATGCCAGGGATGGAGGCATCAGTCTTTTTGAGATACATCTCCATTACTACCACATAACAAGTTCTGCCCTCACACAGCCCAGGATTAAGATCCCTTTTGTACAGAATAGACATCTGCAAGATTTAACGCACCAAACGTAGCTGGGAATGCTTCCCCGACACTGATTTAAACGGCTTTGATTTAAAAGCAGGAAACCGAAACGGAGGGAGGGGTAGAATCCAGAGGTTAGGGATCTCTATTTCATGGAAAGAATAATACAAAAGGCATCCCTGAAAATGCCACAGGAGCCAGAAGCAGGGAAGCTCCAGCGAGGAAGAGTTATGTTTTAAAACACTCGGGGATTTCCAAACTGCGTCTGCTAAAAGAATACCTAAACCCTCTTGACACTTGGACATCTGCAAAAAACAACAACAACACACACACAAAAACCCACCACCTCCCTGTTATCCGCAAAGCACCAGGAGAGGCGTTTGCACCATCTGTAAAACAACACAATTCTACAGAAACATTCCTCTCTGAGGCATTTGAGAAGCTCACAAAGGATTACCAGTGAAAAAGGGTCGCACATAATTCTAACACAATCTCCCCTCCAGCCACCCCCATCCCAAGTTAAACAACGGAGGCCAAAGGTTGGTCGTATGTCAATGGTCATAAGGAAAGGCAGCTACAGTGGTACCTCGAGTTACATACGCTTCAGGTTACAGACGCTTCAGGTTACAGACTCCGCTAACCCAGAAATAGTACTTCAGGTTAAGAACTTTGCTTCAGGATGAGAACAGAAATCGTGCTCCGGCGGCATGGCAGCAGCAGGAGGCCCCATGAGCTAAAGTGGTGCTTCAGGTTAAGAACAGTTTCAGCTTAAGAACGGACCTCCGGAATGAATTAAGGTTTTAACCCAAGGTACCACTGTACTGAGGTAGACTCTACAGTACGGTCCTTCTGAAAGGCAGATTTCAACGGGAACATGATAGAAAACCGAGAATGTGAAGGCATTTGATTTTAATATTGTGTTGGAAGCAGCCCAGAGTGGCTGGGGAAACCCAGCCAGATGGGCGGGGTATAAATAATAAATTATTATTATTATTATTATTATTATTATTATTATTTGCATCCATGTTCTCACTGGAGACGTGGGTGGCACTGTGGTCTAAACCACTGAGCCTGGGGCTTGCCAATCAGAAGGTCTGCGGATCGAATCCCCATGATGGGGTGAGCTCCCGTTGCTTGGTCCCAGCTCCTGCCAACCAACAAGGCGTGGAAGCACGTCAGTGCAAGTAGATAAATAGGTACCGCTCCGGTGGGAAGGTAAACGGCGTTTCCGTGTGCTGCTCTGGTTTCGCCAGAAGCGGCTTAGTCATGCTGGCCACATGACCCAGAAAAACTGTCTGCGGACAAACGTCGGCTCCCTCGGCCAGTAAAGCGAGATGAGCACCGCAACCCCAGAGTCGTTCGCGACTGGACTTAACTGTCAGGGGCCCTTTACCTTTACCTCTGAACTCACTGAAATATCTGCAGTCTTCAAAGGCAGCCCCACATCAATGCAGTGTGGTAATATACCACAGCATCTATGGGGGAAAGGCCACAACAGTGACAAAGCTTCACATGATCTTATTGTAATGCATTCCCAGGTTCATCTCTTTCATCAAACAAACTTCTTGCTTGTTGCAAATCCCTATAAATGCCATTGATTGAATGCTGTCTTGAGTTTGTATTATGAGAAAGAGAAAACTGGAGTTCCTTTTCCCAAAGCGTCTTGGTTACGTATTGCACTCCTGCGTTGACCTAGCATCTTTCACCAGAGTGCTTATTTGTTGAAGGCGCAGACTGTGCATCTTATAATTTATGGCAGCTGCTGGCATTGAACATGACAGGTACTCGAACAGAAATATTGTAGCAGCGGCCGAGTCCAGTCCTGGCTTTTTCTGGCTTTGCGCCACTTATAGGGATATACAATCATTCACAAGCGACTATCACTACTCCATTTTATCACCAATAAATCAGAAGTCATTGTATATCACCCTTCTCCCAAGCTTAATCTTCTCACTTTCCCCTGTTACTTTAGATGGTTTATTCTTTTTCTTACTTCCTTAATTCCTGGTAAAAAGGTATCCAAGCCCTTGTAAAAATGCCAGCACCTGCCTTGCGTGAGTACACTGTGGGATAAATCAGCCCCATATATAACCAGCATGACTAGCTTTAGTGAAAGCATACAGGGGTTAAAACCATAGAGTAAGCTGTTTTCCTAGATTTAGCTAGGCCATTTTGTATCTACAAAATGCATCTCTACGTATAAATTAGTATATACAATTTTTATGCAAATATGTATCCTGTTTTGTTACTTTTTAGTGATGCACTTCCTCTTTAGAAGTGATGCGTATATAAGCATTTTAACAAAACTTAACAGTTGCCCAGCTATGCTGCGTGCTGATTCTGGACCTGACTACACACCAGAACACAGCCAGAAGATACCCAGCACTCCCTAGCAATGGGCTCTGCAAGGGGAGGTCAGCTGCAGTGGATAAGCTTTCTTTCAGGCCCTATGGGTCCCACTGATGAAATCCTGACCAATTCCCGAGAAAGCTTAGAGTTCCTCAAAACATTTTGAAAAACCACAATAGTAAAAGAACTACCTTATCTAAAAACAGAGTGAAGCTCAGAGGTGAATACAGATCAGGAATGGTAAACACAGGAACTCACTATAAGGCTAAATCTACACAGCTATTAAAAAACCGCTCTGAATACGCTCTGCAAAAAAGCTCACAATTGAAAATATAATTGAGTTGCGGTTTCAGCTCTGCAGTGCCCTCTGGTGTCACGGTGTTGTAACGCATTTATAACACTGCGTTTTGACTAATGTAGCTGAGTCCTAACTCTCAGGATCCAACTGTACCGAAACCTTAGCTCAGACCCGAATATAATTTTTTTTTTAAAAAAAGAATCTGAACCTGTGGATTTCAACTGCGTTTGGGGATCTCTCGTTACAAGAATTAAACCAATCGCATAATACTCAAAAAGTAAGTGACATGCTGTGTCTTCTAATGATATATGGATGCGGTGTGAATAGGGCCATCCCGAAAGGTTGTCTGGAACTCCATTCAGCTCCCTTCTGGTCTCCCCAAAGGAATTGACAATGTTTAGAGCACACACAGAGAGACATTTCTGGCCCAGAGCTCAATGAGGCAGATAGGGAATTTATAGCATCAATATGGCCTCCGGGCACAATGACTCTACCACCTGTTAATCAATTATGAATCCTGACCTCCCTTACCAAAAGCTAACTGGCCACAAGTGTTCTGCAAATCCCCTTGGTGATAAATCATTACAAGACACCTAATGTCTTGTAATTACCATCACATGTCGGCTGCAGCCTTTTGTTAAAATTCTCCCTGTCATGCAATAGCAGAAAACAGGGAACACTTTGCCTATAGTTGTGGCTCATTAAAATTAGTATGTCCTTCCCCAGGATTCACGAGACCTCTGTTGACTAACTTTTCCCTCAAAAAGCCAAATGCAACTGCTGCGTGTTAAAAGACGTGTAAAGACAACTTCTCTTCTTGAAGGCACTTCACTTCTTTCGCCTTTCTCGGTGCTTGTTTGAAAAATATTATTTTTTCCCCAAACAGGTTCCAGTGTATTGAAAAAGCTTGATTCATAAATGTTAGGATTAAGGGTAGAAGCACATCAATTTCCTAGTCCAAATGAAGCACAGACTAAGTACACATTTGCCTGCTTTTCTCCCTTGTGTTGTTATCATTTCCTTCCCTTGCCTTCCCTCCTTGATTTCTGTGTCTTCCCTCTAGTGTTGACAGGGACTTGTCTTACACTGTTGGGGGATGACTGGCCTCAATGACCCCTCTAATCCCTTGCAGCTCTATGTTTTCTGTGATTTAGCCTGGAAGAATGTAGCCAATGATATATCTTATTTCTGTAAAAGCGGATTCTCAATAGGTCTGTATCACCAAATTTGGATTGGGTTCTTTACACCCTCAGCATTGTTCAGTAATTGTTGGATACATTTTGTTCAATCAAGTGGGAGTTAGGTACTATTTGGTCGTTCGTGTGTGTGTGTGTGTGTGTGTCTATTTATTTATCTATCTATATCTATCTATATCTATCTATCATCTATCTATATACAGTGGTACATCGGGTTAAGAAATTAATTCGTTCTGGAGGTCTGTTCTTAACCTGAAACTGTTCTTAACCTGAAGCATCACTTTAGCTAATGGGGCCTCCTGCTGCCGCTGCGCTGCCACCACGTGATTCTGTTCTCATCCTGAAGCAAAGTTCTTACCCCAAGGTACTATTTCTGGGTTAGTGGAGTCTGTAACCTGAAGCGTTTGTAACCCGAGGTACCACTGTATCTATCTCAGCAATTACTTTATATATTCAACCTAAATTACTATGGATTGATTTATGGCGGCAATCATAACTCAAGGTTTGTACAATCTCTAAGTGAGCCACATCTTCATACTAAATTAGTTAAAACATGTCTCACTTACAGATATTGGGTGAAAGGTAACAGGGAGCCCAAACGTTTGAGTTGTCCAGAACGATTATTTATAATCCTGTCCTCTTTTTTTCTCAGGGCCACCACCCTTAATATTTCCCACAATTACTCAGAGCCAAGATGACACATAGACTTCTTTGGACCTGCATTTTCTTTTTTACCAAAAAATGCATATTGTTTCAGCTTTTTGGGGGAGGGGAGTTGTAATAATTTTACAGTGGGGGATTCCCCCACTTGCTGCCCCCCCCCAGGCCAACAGTAGCTTTGGAAAGGGGAACCTTCTGAGCACTGCAGAGGGGGAGAAAATGGTTAAAATCCCCTCCAGTGCCAGTTCTGATTCCTTCAATTATCAGCCCCTCCTCCTCCTCCTCCGATGCAACTTGCATATAAAAATAAATAAACAAATCCTTGCGCATTAAATGCAAAGATGCTTGAACTGCCAAGGATGGAAAGCAGTGTTATACTACTGAGAAGAATTCACTCCGGCCGACCAGAGGTATCTCGCGAAACCAGCCTAATCAATGAAACTCTTTGTGAATTACAGGTGAAGAATGGAGGACCAGGAATTTAATGAGAAGTTTTATGTACAGTTATAATTGATGGTGACTACTATCCCCCTGCTGCCTGTTAGCTCTCTTGTAGTCCCCATTGTCCATTATCTCTGGCCCCATCTGAAGATTCCTGCATGAGTTTAGCAGCCCTTGCTGTCGTGTTTCTCTTTCTCTTTCCTTTTTAATACCACTCTGTTGAAAAGAAGAAGAAGAAAAAGAGAGCTGAATTTCTCAAGTCAGAGAAATATGATGTGATAAATTATCCCCTAATAGTGCACAAGCCTCGTTCCAAGAAGCCAGTTTGAAGGAAAATTCCTGATGTTCTGAGGCGAAAGCCAGAGGTGTCATAACTCTGAAGATGGCGAATGAAAGAGGTACTGTCTCCAGGTGCAGTCGGAGCTGTACCTCATTTCATGTTAGGGAGACTGCTTCAAATCTTTGGTTGCTCTCCAAAGCTGTTCTGGCAGCTCCCATCCTGCATTTAAAAATTTATAAACCACAAAAGGCCTTTTCTTAAAAGAAAGTTAATTCTGGATGGATAGCCTGAAAAGACTTTAAAAGGGACAGCAGTCAGAAGCAGTTATGTGGAAAATTGGATGCGAGTAATGGCTTCTCACTCTGTCGGAATCAACTAAAAATATAGCAAATGCGATTTCCATGGGAAGGAAAGTTACACTGATCAAAATTTTGTGTAAGGATGGTCAGGTCGGAGCTTTCAGATTGCTCTTTCAGTTGGGATCTTAACTCCTTCATAAAGTATTAAAATTGCACTACACTGGTGGATATTCTTACTGTTTCCTTTGTTCATTAAAACTGGGGTACTGTCCAAATCACCTTCTTTAGATGTGCAGTTAGAACATCATTTTAGTGAGCGTTTTGTAAGACACTTGGGGGTGGAATCTGGGGAAGTTATTTATCCTTCAATCAAAGGTAGATTGGGTTCTGAGAGTGGGGAAAGCTCTCAACTAATTAGAGGTCTTTGGCTCTCCTTTGATTGTGTAAACAGCATCATGATCATGGGAAAATTTGCTCCAAGCATACACCAAAATCGAGAATATGCTCAGACAGTGATTAGCTGTCTAAAACATGCTTCGATGTAAACCAAGTTATTATTTGAATAATAATCTCATTCAACAGCCTTGAAAGCTTCCTTGGTACTCTCTAGTAATGGGTACAATCCAGCCAAAATTGAGCACATTTAAGTTCAACTACTTCAATGGGAAAATAACGCATGTTCTGCATACTTTCATTGTAATCAGTGGGCATCAGAGGTGCTTAATGTCTGGATCATACCTCACTGATCAATTGCAGTGCGGGAGCCATGATTTGCCAGTACAATTACATAACAGCACTGGTAATAGGTCCCTGCGTAATACCTCTTCAGTGGTATTTATACCTAGGAGAATGATAACAGCAATCTAACTTTGGCATGGGTGGAATCTACACACATATAAAAAGCGCTGTGAAAATGCTTTTTTTAAAAAACGTTTTAAAAAACACATTGAATTTTTCATAGCTCAGTGTCGCCACCTAGTGTCACATTTGTATATTGCACTTTAGAACACATTTAAAACGTTTTATTTGCAGCTGTATAGCTGAGTCCGTGGTCTTGTATTCAGTGCTAGTCGGAACCATCAATATACGCACTAATACATTTCATAGGGTTATGGCTCACAGCAGTTCAGATTATTATCTTCAAGGCAAATCAGGTGAGGTCCATTATCAATACCAAAGGATTAAGGAATTCAGTAATAATTCCAATACCTTAGGGAATCAGTGTAGGTTGGGCAACCTAGTCAGATGGGCGTCTCATAAATAAAATAACAGTAATATTAGAAGTAGTAATAATAATAATAATCTGAAGTGAAAGAGCAATGAGCAGGAATACAGTTGGCTAGTCACTTTTTCAGCTAAATTTGGTATCAGAGCAGAGTTAGAAAGCTGGGAAGGGGGAGATTTTCAGAGGATGCCAGAAAAGAGTTAGTGTGTGTGCAAAGGGGGGGGGGGCGGCATAAAGAGAGAGAGAGAGAGAGAGAGAGAGAGAGAGAGAGAGAGAGAGAGAGAGAAGGAGCAGCCCAGTTCAATTTTTGGCTCCAGCCACACCCACCACTGGCTTCAACTTCACTCACTGCCACAGATTAAGCTGAGGGAATGTGGTGCTTAAATTTTAGAGCTCCTGACCTAGATCTGTTTCCGCCATCTTCTCTTATTGTTGCTGCTAACTCTATCCTAGACATGTGTGTCTGTGTGTGTTTTTAATAGATTTAAGCTACGTATTTGAGATTAAACATTGTGAAAGTAAGTTAACATAAATTGTCTTCTGCAGCCAACTTTGCCCTTTAAATAAACATTGCTTCTCTTCCGTCACCTCTGACTTAATAACCCCAATAACTGAAGATGTCTAAAAAAGATTTCATTTGCATCGTTTTCCTGTCAGAGTAAATATCATGTTCCTACACTTCTGCACCATGTTACATCACCTGTATGCGACAACCGGGGGTGAGGGGGAGAAATTATCACTGTAGGAATTTGCTTTCATATCCTTATGTGGAAATCTGTTGCTCTTTGATGGTGTTGGGAATGTTTTGAGAACTACAACTTCTTTGTAAATCAGTAAGGAAACAACAGAAGAAAAAGGATTTGTGAAAAATCCAGTAACCCCTGTTCAGCAGATACAAGTGTGTGTGTGTGTGTGTGTGTGTGTGTGTGTGTGTGTAGAAATCACGTCCTTCCTTCCATGATTTAGGAATCTCTGCAAGCAAGCAATTGTTTCTGGGAAATCATATAAAGAAGTTGCAAAATATACAAGCAAACTTCTTGGTGATTACAAGGTGAGTGCACATTGCTCCCATCTGAAGAGTAAGAATTTCTTCTTCGTCATCATATGTTGTTGTTGTTGTTGTTGTTGTTGTTGTTGTTGTTGTTGTTACTACCACTACTACTACTACTACTGCTAATGTGGCATCATCTACGTAAACGGCACTTTATGAACAACAGGCTTAACAGCAGCCTATCCCAAGGTTTTACTATCCGACTGAAGAAATATTGTCTCTATAAT
The DNA here is from genome assembly GCF_964106645.2 of Podarcis pityusensis. Lineage (NCBI taxonomy): Eukaryota > Metazoa > Chordata > Lepidosauria > Squamata > Lacertidae > Podarcis > Podarcis pityusensis. The sequence continues at coordinate 67,413,811 of NC_138031.1, forward strand.
TCATTTCAAGGTGCAAAGCAAGCTTTTGCGTATATGATTTCTGCACTGATACCCCACCTTCCTTCTAAGAAGCTCAAGGTGGTGTATATGATTCAACCCGTTCCCATTTAGGTTAGGCTAAAATACAGAGACTAGCCCAAGGTGACACAGTGAATTTCATGGGGATTAGATTGTCTCGGGATTTGAAGCCTTGTGTCCCAAGTCCTAGTCCAACGCGTGAACCACTTCAAGTGTTTTAATGTGGAGTTGTATTTTTTAAAATTGATTTTATTGTTTATCTTTTTGAAAACTGCTTTGAGGGTGTTGTTGTTGTTTAGAATCAAGTGATGCATACATTTTATAAAATAAATAAATAGGCTACAGTGGCTTTTATAGAGTCAAACTTGGATGCATTTTCAATACCGTAAATTTCATGAGATTGTTTGGGGATATTCATTTTAATGTTTTTAATGTTTGATGCTTTATTATGTTTTATATATTCTGTAAGCCACCCAGAGTGGCTGGGGAAACCCAGACAGATGAGAGGGGAATAATAATCATAATCATAATCATAAACATAACTAGTGCTGCAACTCAGTTAAAGAAATTTATTGATCATGCAAGTTTTAGTTTATTAACCCATTAAACCATAAATTAAAATAGCATACATTTACATCTGGGTAAAATGAAAATGCATTATTTTTAGATGACGCACACTTATATTTCAGCAGACATCGTTTTAGAAATGGCATTCCTCCTGAGTGTGGAAATGGGGACAGAATGCCTCTTAAAACTGTGCTTAGTATCTGCAGTTTTTGCAAGCACTTCTTAAAAAAATTATTGCCCAGATCCACGTTCTGTTCTGTCTGGGAATGCAGGATAACATGTTTCTCCAAAGATTTATTTTTCTTTACAGCACTTTTAGAGCTTGGTATAGTTGCAGACACACAGCCAGTCTGCTTTTCATTCAATTACGACACGATTCGATTAATTGCTGAATTGCATTCAGATGAAGTCTTTCATCCATACCTGGCTTCAATTTGCAGAAATGTAATCACTGCCACCGCAAAGTTCATTCTTTTAATCTGTATGTTCCATTTCTAACTTTCACTGTCTTCTTGGTCGTTCTTATGCAATAGCTCCTCGTCCTTGACATTCCACCTAGTAACACTGCGGCTGTCTCCCTGCCAGCTTCTTTCCACGGTTTGGATTTCATATTAGCGTTTTATACGTCAGGCTTGAATATACATTCAGCAGAATGAAGCCTTGACATTGGAATATACCACTCTAGGATACCAGTGGGGTATTGCATGCTGAATTATTGCAAATCTAAACAAAAAAACCAACAACCCTTTTTGCACATATAAGAACAGCCACAGGAACAGTATAACTGCTTTTCTTCTCTCCCACATAATGTTTTTCTAAATGCATGGCCGCTATTTGCAAGGGAGCATTCAAGCACACAAAGCAGTGACAAACCTAGACAGCATCTTAAAAAGCAGAGACATCACCTTGCCAACCATGGTCCGTATAGTTAAAGCTATGTTTTTCCCAGTAGTGATGTATGGAAGTGAGAGCTGGACCATAAAGAAGGCTGATGGCTGAAGAATTGATGCTTTTGAATTATGGTGCTGGAGGAGACTCTTGAGAGTCCCATGGACTGCAAGAAGATCAAACCTCTCCATTCTTAAGGAAATCAGCCCTGAGTGCTCACTGGAAGGACAGATTGTGAAGCTGAGGCTCCAATACTTTGGCCACCTCATGAGAAGAGAAGACTCCCTGGAAAAGACCCTGATGTTGGGAAAGATGGAGGGCACAAGGAGAAGGGGACGACAGAGGATGAGATGGTTGGATAGTGTTCTCGAAGCTACCAGCATGAGTTTGACCAAACTGCGGGAAGCAGTGGTAGACAGGAGTGCCTGGCGTGCTCTGGTCCATGGGGTCACGAAGAGTCGGACACAACTAAATGACCAAACAACAACAACAACATTCAAGCACACCTGCCAGGGGTGTAGCTAGCAGCTCCAGCACCCAGAGCGGCGTGGGTGGGGCCGGGCGAGCCACCCATGAGAGCACCACGGTGATCCATTCAGAGGGGCACCGCAGCAAGCTGCCCACGGAGTCTGCCTGGTGGACGCAAGCCCCATACTGCCGTTTGGGGCAGCATAGGGCCCTGAGCCATTCCCAGGAGAGACGCATGGCTCGGTGCACTGCAGGCCAGGCCCCGCGGTAAGTGCCGCCTCCCACAGTGTGCCATTTTGTCATGCCTTTAGGGATGACATCCGGGGTGGCCCACCCGCTCGCACCCCCCCCTTCCTACACCCCTGACACTTGCACCCCAAACAGGGACAGTCTAGGGCAGCAGTTCTCAACCTGTGGGTCCCCAGATGTTGTTGGACTACAACTCCCATCACTCCTAGCTAGCAAGGCCAGAGCTCAGGGATGATGGGAGTTGTAGTCCAACAACATCTGGGGACCCACAGGTTGAGAACAGCTGGTCTAGGGAAACTTTAACCACTTGCTTCTGCTGAACATTTAAGTCTGACCTTTAGACCGAATGTTTCCAGAGCCAAGCTTCCTTACTACAGTTTCCTATCGCTGTGGCACTTTCATTTCTTTTCATTGTTATATCCCGCATTTTCTTCCAATAGGAAAAAAACAAAAACAAAATTACAACCATAGAATCATAGAATTGTAGAGGTCGAAGGGACCCTGAGGATCATCTAGAAACCAACCCCCTGCAGTCCCATACAGGGATTGAATCTATAAAGTTGGCATTATCAGCAACATGTTCTAAAACAGTTGGATCCAGCCTCAGTCATTCCTACAGTAAATGCCTAGAGATGCAGCCCTATACATGTTCAATGGAATTTACTGTCAAGGTAAGTTTGTACAGAAATGCAGAGCCTCACTTGATTCACTATAACTATCTACACACACACCCACAGAGAGAGAGAGAGAGAGAGAGAGAGAGAGAGGATCCCTGGTCAGTTAAGTCCAGTCAAAGGCGACTCTGGGGTTGCAGCGCTCATCTCGCTTTCAGGCTGAGGGAGCCAGCGTTTGTCCATGGACAGCTTTCCGGGTCATGTGGCCAGCATGACTAAACTGCTTCTGGCGCAATGGGACACCGTGATGGAAACCAGAGTGCTCGGAAATGCCGTTTACCTTCCTGCCACAGCGGTACCTATTTATCTACTTGCACTGGTGTGCTTTCGAACTGCTAGGTTAGCAGGAGCTGGGACAGAGCAACGAGAGCTCACCACCGTCACACGGATTCAAACCGCCGACTTTCTGATCGGAAGCCCAAGAGGCTCAGTGGTTTAGACCACAGTGCCACCTGCCTCCACACACACAAAGAATGACGCAAACACACACACACAGAGCAATTCATCTGCTTCTTCCCCTGTTTCTCACACCTGCTACTATGCTCATTTTCTTAGGCATACTTTTGCCGTTTGATAGGCTTGAGTGTCTTAATATAAGCAATATGCTTGTTTTGTTTTGTTTGTTTGTTTTAAAAGTTAGGCTTGGCTGGATCTGGTGCCAGTCCAGCAAACACAGCTGGCTTCTTTCATGGACTAATAGAACAGGACGCAGCCTCCCGCCAGCCCCAAATCGCTACACCTTGGCAACCTCATAACCTCCTTAATGTTCTGTGTCAAAGTAATACTTCCAAAACATTGCAAAAAACCCCTCAACAACCATAACCCCAACATCTTAGGGCTTAATGCAAATGCCATTCATAGGCCGCAAGCATTAAGTGAGCATGGAATGGAGAACAGAAAGACATGGGAAAGGAACTCGACAACTTGTGAAATTTGTATGGAGAAAAGGGAAGACACTATCTCACCAAGAGATCTGAACATTTTCGTGGTTAATGCACTTCTGGCAAGCAGTACTTAATGGCTAAAGGAATCCAGTAAGAAAAGAGGGTTAAGCAAGGTATAACGGTGGGGCGGGGGGATCTTGTATTCAACAATGTTATGCTCAAAGAAGACCCATGGAACTTAATGAACATGACTAACTTAGGCTCATTCATTTCAGGGGCTCCACTCTGAGTAAAACTGGAAAAAAAGAGCAAAAAGCTCTGGAGCCAAGTGAGGATTCCCAGGTAAGATCCTCCCTCTACTGTGTGGGCAGGTAATCCCTCCCCTACCTGGCCTGATCTCCTTGGCAACGCTTCCCCCAGGTGGGATTGGACAACTGACTGGGATAGGCGGAGACCTCCAGGTATCCCACCTGAGGGAAGGCAAAGCCAAGCCTATGCTGATGGAGCCGCTCCAGATCCAGGGGCTGCGCGCGTCCACACAAAGGGCGCCCCCCGTTTTATGCGGGGAGCGGTCATTCATTTCAGGGGCTCCACTCTCAGTAAAACTGTTGACCACAACCATTACTTTTAATTTGTAAGTCCTTGCAACACAAAAGTTACCTCAGACTTTTGAAACGTTCCCAACATTTTGCCCAATAATTTTTTAATCAGCAACACTTTTGACATCGTTCTGCTGCAGACGAATCCTCACATGCAATTTCATACCCCCTCCTTCCCCAAATATTGCAAAGTTCTAGGCAATCTTCCTGAGGTACAATTCCTTTCAAAGAGATAGCACCAGAATTTCAAGCTGTCCTTCTGGTGATCACTTAATTTACAAATTTGCAGGTTTATTTATTGCATTCATAGACCACCTTTTCCTCCAAGGAGCTCAACATGATGTACATGACCTCTCCTCGTCCCCATTTTATCACCACAACCAGACTGTGAGTCTGGTTAGACTGAGAGTCAGTGGCGTTCCCAAGCTCACCCAATGAGCTTCATGGGGAAATGGGGATGTGAGCCTTTGGGTTTCTCAACACTGGAGCAAAATGTGATCCCCCATCTCAGTGCTGTCCCAGACTCTTTCCCCTTTAGATGTGGGGCTTTCAATCCTGGTTGTTTCGGACTTCCCAACCTTTTCTTTATAGGAACATAGGCAGCTGCCTAATACCAAATCCACCCATTGGTCCATCTAGCTCATGAATGTCTATGCTGATTGGCCAGTAGCTTTACAGTGTTTCAGGTGTGAGCTTTTCTAGCCCTATTTGGAGTTGCCAAGAATGGAACCTGAAACCTTCTGCATGCAAGACAGAGGTTCTACTACTTCACTACAGCCTTTATGGCTCTCCTTGGGCACATGTGTGCACACAGAGATGCACACATGCAGACACACTTGCACATACCTTTAGGCTTTAATCCTATACACACTTATCTGCAACTATGTTCCATTAAAGCTAATGGTTCTGATTTTGCTTTGCTGTCAGATCTGCATCAATCGACTATATTGAGGTTGGGGGGCCATCACCCTTTGAATGAGGATGGACTCAAACTCCCATCTTTACAACTGCCCACACCAGCATGGCCAGTGGTCAAGGATTATGGGAGTTGTGGTCTACCATCTGGAGATCAGTCTCTGGTCTCTATTGTAAAAGCATAGCTGGACACATTAAGGTTTATGGGATGGTATTTGAAGTGGCAATAAGGAGATTGCAAGTTTCTGCTTGCCAATGGAACAATCTCCCCTTTCCTCCTCCATGAACCGTTCTGGGGGTATACTTAACCCCCCCCAACTGATTAGGGATGGGGGCCCATGAGGGGAAGAGGGAGATAAGCCCCATTGTCCTGGAGGGACTTGTTGTGCTGTTTCCAACTACTGCAACTGTGTGGTTGAACCTGGCCCTCTATATTGTTGAACCAAACAATCACCACCACAAAATTATGCACATGCAACTGGAGCGTAATTTTCTCAAGTTACAAAATCCACCAAAATTTAAGGAATAGGCTGTAGATTTCTAACCCAGGAATCTAATATAGCAGGAGGAAATGGAAATGGACATAAGATTCCTCCCCCCCCCCCACTGTAAATGGAAAGGACAGATTGGCTTTTAATTAATGGTGACAAGAAATAATCCAAATGACTGATGGTTTTTTTGCGGGGGGGGGGAGCCTTTCTTTTTCTTGGAGAAAGACCGGCTGTAAATTACTGCTGTGTCAAGTGGTTCCACTCTTGGGATGGAGAAACTTGAGAAGAGCAGCATCTTGTTATGAAACAGACTCTCCATTTACCTCAGAGGCCCTCTTCTCCTGTCCCCTAATTTGGCCCCATCAGCTCTATCTCTCTCCCCCCCCCCACCTCCCCATTCTATTTGTAGAACTAAAAGGATACTACTCAAAACTCCTTTGCCACAAGCTGTGGATGCAGAAATCACTGGGGAAATGCCATGGCCTTGTGCGATATGTGACAAAGAAAGCTCTGGTGGATTATCTCCGCAATCCCTTGTGGCCTTCAAATTCCTAAGGGATTGCTATCCTATTGTCAACCCGCTCTACTTCTCCCTTCTTCTAATTTATCAAGGATTCACTTGTACTATTTATCTGGAGTATATAAACACAGCTCTGTGGGTTTTTTTTCCTACCCAACTTCCTATACAGTAAAGAAAATAAATAGACTGGTTCTTTAGTCGCACACTGGTCGGAATGCCCTGAGAGAATAGAGAAATAGTTAGTGGAATTTTATTGTGTTTGGGAACATGCTCCAGTAAGACTGTTAAGAATCTACATGAAAATTTTCAGTTGCTTTCTTTGTCCCACATCATACATTCTACCAGTAAGATCTAATTTGGTCACCATCTTGAAACCCATTAATCCTAACATACCAGCTCTGTAGTACGACCCTGTGGTACTCAAAACCAGTTTATTCAGGATTGTAGCATAAGACACATGCATTAGGAGTGCCAATTTGGCCCTGCGACCATGGCTGCCATGGCCTTGGCACCAAAAATTGTGGGTGCCTGGCCCCTTCTTGGGGAATTTGGTAGATGTTGAGGCACGCAGGGCTCGAGGGAATTGGCATCTATGACATACATTAAGAACCATAGTTTTGCAACCTTTTTTGCACATTTTAAATTATTATAAAAACCACTAACACATAACATTACAAATTAATGCAGAATTACACAGGCAAGTTATAAATAGACCACTTATAGCATGGGTAGGCAAACTAAGGCCCGGGGGCCAGATCCGGCCCAATCACCTTCTAAATCCGGCCTGTGGACGGTCCAGGAATCAGCGTGTTTTTACACGAGTAGAATGTTTTATTTTATTTAAAATGCATCTCTGGCTTATTTGTGAGGCATAGGAAATAGTTCTTTTTTTCTTCTTCAAAATATAGTTCAGCTCCCCACAAGGTCTGAGGGACAGTGGACCCCTCACTTAGAGCGATATATATATATTTTAAAGGTTTCTTTATGATAAGCTTGAATGAAACCCTATTTCTAACTTAGACCAGGTTTTCTCTTCTTGCTGACAAGAAGTAAATCGAGCCATACTTCGGTTCAGAGATTTGAAACGATGAATATTTAACATCATGCATATAGGGATCCGACTGAGGACCACGCTAGGGGTGTCATACGTCTAGATTTTCCTGGAGATATCCAGAATACTTCAGTCAGCAGCAGTGTCCGGGTGGAAATTGGGAAAATGTCCTGGAAAATCCAAACGTACAGCAGCCCATGTTGGCAGTGCCGTTTTTGCCGTTTCCCCATAAAAATAGCTCAAAAATGGCAACCCTAGACCATGCCCCTACCCAAGCAGTAGCTCAGGGGTTCAAAGCTTCAAAGTTGGAACCTACCTATGTTATTCTAGAAGCTACTGCTGCAGCTCATCAGCTTCAGCAACTCGAACACTATTTGGTTTGGCCTCTGCCAGAAGCCAGAGCTTGAGCAAGAAAGGTGCCTGATCGTTTGAGAAAAACACTTTCCTTTCTCCTACAAAAGCAAGTACCCGCTGTTCTTTGACTGCAGTCCAGTAAAATCCAGTAACCATGTTCTGACTTGGCTCCGAGTTATAGTCTATTTAGCTTCTGCTTGAGTAGTAAAGTATGAGTACAGGCCTTCCTGTCTTAAAAAGTCAGCAGTGTGATGATTCTTTCTTTTCTTATGTAGCATTTTGGGATTACAGTGGTGCCTCGCAAGACGAAATTAATTCGTTCTGCGAGTTTTTTCGTCTTGCGAATTTTTCGTCTTGCGAAGCACGGTTTCCCAAAGTCTTCAAAATCACCAAAGTCTTCAAAAACCTCAAAAAAGGCTACCACACCGCGTGCTATGAGTTGCTCCTCGAAGTCACCCTGTGTATTAACGGTTTTAAGAAAAAGGAAACAAACTTGCAAGACGTTTTCATTTTTTTCGTTTTTCGTCTTGCGAAGCAAGCCCATAGGGAAATTCGTCTTGCGAAGCAGCTCAAAAAACGAAAAACTCTTTCGTCTTGCGAGTTTTCGCCTTGCGAGGCATTCGTCTTGCAAGGTACCACTGTACTGTATTCTTGGAGCACTTTTATTTTCTTTCCCATAGCCTACACATTGTGGGTCCTTTGGCACCCTGCTGTTTAATTTTCAGCTCGCATGTTCAGTTCAGTTCGGTCAGTAGAGCCTGAGTTCAAGGCCTGTGTTGTACAGAAGATTCCTGCATTGCAGGGGGCTGGACTAGATGGCCCTTGGGGTACTACAGTTCTATGATTCTAAGTGCCAAAGCCACCATTCTCCATCTTCTTGCCTGGATACCATACAAACTGGGAACTATGGGGTCTTTGGTGCCTCCGTATTGTCTACAGGGCACTCACGTGCAAGTGTGGCACGAGGGAGCAGGGGCAGAGCTGCTATTTTGATCCATTGACCTCTGGGAGAGGGGAGAATCCTACAAAAGGTTATATTTGTGTCACTTGGTGGGACTTGGTATCTATTTACTCCTGTGGCTACTATTACACTCTTCCTAAGGACCTGAGTGACATCTGTTTTTAAATACGATTCTGTTCTAATTCTAGGCACAGCCAGGGGGAGATCAGGTCGGGTTGTAGATTTCAAGCAAGTTGCTCTTTGCTGCAAAACATTGTTTACATTTTACTTCCCACCCCACCAACCAATCCTTCCATTTCGGTGTTCCCAGTTCTCCTTTCCTTGCCCTCTTTTCCTCATAACCCAGCTATTCCTAAACGGCCTTGGCCCAGTATACCTAAAGGAGCATCTCCATTGCTTTGCCCGGACCCTGAGGTCCAGCTCTGAGGGCCTTCTGGTGGTTCCCTCAGTGTGAGAAGTGAGGTTACAGGGAACCAGGCAGAGGGCCTTCTCAGTAGTGGTGCCCGCCTTGTGGAACACCCTCCCATCAGATGTCAAGGAAATAAACACCTATCTGACTTTTAGAAGACATCTGAAGGCAGCCCTGTTTAAGGAAGTTTTTAATGTTTGATGTTTTATCGTGTTTTTAATATTCTCTTATGAGCTTCCCAGAGTGGCTGGGGAAACCGAGAAGGCCCTCTGCCATGCACACAACAACAACACACACCTCAAACTATAGCAAAGTTATTGCATTTGTGAAGCAGGAAGCGTTTAGCTGATTTCCACTTCGCCCTTCTGCTGGCAAGATTTAAGCAGGAAAATGGCTAATAAAAGTCTCTTACACACATATGCACACACGCACGGACACGCAGAGAGAAAGCATTTGGGGATAAATATCTTTCCTCCCTTTAAAACTTTACTTGCTGGGTTTGGCTAGAACGCAGGTGTTTTTAATGGTTTCGGAAACACAACACGCGGAGAAAAGTCATCACGGAAACAGTAACGGCCCAAAATAGGCAGATGCATGGAGGGTACTTTCGCCGGAACACACAGGACTCAACGACAAGCTTACACCACCACTTTCCGAATCAGAAGCTGGAGTTTCTGCTGCACCAGCACCTGCTGCTCTGTTGACAGCTACAGGTTTCCAAATTTCCATGATGCACAAACGCTGTCAACATCTCTTCAAAGGTCCATTATCTCTCACATGGACATGAAACTTGATGTCCGTGTTATAACTGCACAAACCCTACATGGAAGGAAGCACATGTCTAGCTCATCCAGGGGGCGCACTATTTGCCACCTTTTCCTCCTGGCATCTGCACAAGTCACGTTTCCCCCTGCTTTCCAACTTCCAGCAAGTAGGCAGGCTATTTCTAGATGCCCACGAGCAGCATTTAATTGGACCTCAAAGCCACATCCTTAATCTGTACGTGACCGTGGTCTCCAGGGAGTCCCTGAAGACAGGTTGCTCAGACAGTAAGCAGGTGTTGTGTGCCTAGCCGAGAAGATACTGGAAGCTCTGCATGACAGTTTCTAGAGCTGGATTCTGCAAACCTCTATTTTTAACTGATTAACCTTGAAAAGAAGGTGAAAACAGCCAGCATACACACTACAAGCCTGCCCGTGGTGGTGTTATGGCAAAATGAGATGTGACTGTGGTAGCCACATATATTTGAAATGATTCTTCTCCATGGACAGGTAGAGTTTACAGGTAGAAAGTTTACTTTCAGCAATATCAGGTTGGGAAGAAGAAGAAGAAGAAGAAGAAGAAGAAGAAGAAGAAGAAGAAGAAAAGTTTGGATTTGATATCCCACTTTATCACTACCCTAAGGAGTCTCAAAGCGGCTAACAATCTCCTTTCCCTTCCTCCCCCACAACAAACACTCTGTGAGGTGAGTGGGGCTGAGAGACTTCAGAGAAGTGCGACTGGCCCAAGGTCACCCAGCAGCTGCATGTGGAGGAGCGGGGAAGCGAACCCAGTTCACCAGATTACGAGTCCACCACTCTTAACCACTACACCACACTGGCTCCCATGGCTGAGAGGAGCGCAGTCTTTCTGCTCTCTGTCCATTGCTTAAGGGAATTTATTTTCCTCCTCTTGTCTAGTTTACTTCTGGTATTGGAATCGGGATGAAAGCAAAGTGCCCAATTTGACGGGTCACAGGGAAGTTAAGTGGAAGGGTTCAAGTCTCCTCACCAGAACTTATGAGATTAAAACACCAATTTGGATCAAAATATTCTTACCATCTGCAGTGCAAGAGAAAAGTGGAAAGCAAAATTTCCTCACTACGCTTGGAAACAGGAGTCCTGCAATCCTTTCTCCTGCTAAGCCATAGATGGATTATTATTTTTCCAGCCAAGTGAAAATCTAGTTTATTATACCTGATCAAGTTATCTACCAAACGAAAGCATTAAAGTTCCCCCTGCATATTATATATCACACATTGTTCTTCCTTGTGCCTGCAATGGCACTATCCTACTTAAATCAATTGACTAAATTGCAGGAGATGCTCTTTTTGGAAAGACATACATTGCAAAGACCTGCCAGCAATAACCTGGGAGGTGGAGCAGGCAGGCTGTTCTTACTCAGAGGAGGGAACAGATGTATAAATGAAAGTATGCAAGCAAAAGGACAGGGAGATTAAGGACATCAACTCGTCCCTGTCCATCAGCAATGTTCACTTGCCTTTGGCAGCAGGTAAGTGGTGATTTGCATGAATGTTCAGATCGTTCCCTCAGGGCCAAACAGGATGTGGCATTAACCTGGAAGTGGGGAGGGTGGTCCCAGTCAAAATTGCGCCCCCAGTGGGATGCAAAAAGCAGCTTGTTGCTAGTTTCAGCCAGAACCATAGCAGGAGAGGAAGGACTGAACTCTCCCTCCTCATGCCCTGTGATCCCACAACCACTTGGACTCTCCTGTGACTGCTGTTTACATCACACACACACATACATATATATAAATAATAAAACCTGCAATTAAAGCTGCACCTAGTTTTGTTCCTGACTGTGTGTCAAGTTATCTTTATCCTTAGCACACAAACTGCAATGAAACCCTTCACACAACTTTGCACGGCACAGAGATGCTTTTTATCTAATGGGCAAGGTAGATCAACACAGTCCATGTTAGATGGTAACTTCGCTGTTTTGGCTCTGAATTTCATCTGCATCACTGCTGCAATTTACTGTGGGCTGGAAGTTCCAGTTTCTCCTCTTTCTGTTCACAGAAAAGCCAAATAACGGAAGGCCAGGTTCTTCCCATATCATCCTACCCAGACCTAGACCCTTCCTTAGGCACTTTTAGCAGAATTATGCTAAGTGGCAACCAGGGCCGGATTTAGGTTTGATGAGGCCCTAAGCTACTGAAGGTAACAGGGCCCTTTATATGTCCAGCTGTTCTTTGTCAACAACAAATTGTCACTGTTTTTTGTGTTGAATATATGCTATATGGTAATTTATGGACCTAATAGGTATCTAAACCCATTTGCACATAACAAAATATGTATTTTATCAAAGTAATTGTATTTTTTTCTTTACATTTTTTGGGGGGCCCCAAGAGAGTCAGGGCCTAAGCTATAGCTTGTATAGCTTATACGTAAATCCGGCACTGGTGGCAACAAAGGGAAGGACCTTTTTGGTAGTGGCAACCTGTCTGTAAAAATCTCTCCACATAGAAACTTGCCTCACAGATACATTGTTATAACTTAGTGAGCGTTTTAAGATTTGCCTCCTGTTATTTTATTTCTGCATTTCATGTCCGATCTATCTAATTGTGCACTGCCCTGAATTTCTACACTGACTGGAGGACAGAATGAAAAGCTTTTAAACAGGCAGACATCTCCTTCCATTAGCTTTCCAACCAATGGAAAATACCCACATGGCCTTATATTAAGAAAAATAATATTTGTTTTCTCATGAAGTTAAACTTTTTCTGCTATTTCTTACTCCCTTTATACAGGTGTATGCTGGAATGATAATAAATATTTTCTTTAACTGCAGAAAAGGTCAGACCAAGAAACATCCCCACATTAAGCGACCACAGAAGGCACGGTATATTTTCCGCAGTGCTCTGAAGTGACAGCATGCTGCGGGCATTGTGGGTAATTTAAATGGCGGTCAGCTTTCAGACTCAGCTGCCTGGTATGGGGATGGGGGATAGCCTTGGCATCATTAGTGGATATTTCTGAAGCACTTGAATTTTGGGTGCTGATGCCAGTCTTTGGTGTTCTGTTTATTACTTATTAATTCATACAATGCTTTTACACGTACCTTTCAAAATGGATTACAGAATCAAATAAAAGAATACAAATTTACAAAACACAACGAAAAACCAAAATAACCAAGAAGACAAAAACTTTAACAAGGAACAGGAAAAGTTTATAATTGATTTACGAGACCACTGTAAGCAGGTTAAAACATTAGCAGGATTTTAACCACACTTGCAAAGTAATGGAAAGCATGGATAATTTAGAAGGATTTCATATTTGGATAAGTATTGATATGCAGTTGTAAATAATACCGTTAGGACCCATGGAAGGGATGGAGAGAAGTCAGGAGATTCAGAGCAATCTCAATCTTTGGATTCGGAACTGTTTTTTGATGTAAGTTTATATTTTTTAAACTCATTCTCATATATATATCCCCAACATCACCACGGAAGGAATGGGGGGAAGTCAGGAGGTTCACAGCAATTTCAATATTTGGATTCGGAACTGCTTTTTGTTGTAAGTTTATACTTTTTAAAATCATATATCCCAGCATCGCCACACAAAACAAGACTCAAAGAAAAAGTGAAACCAGCAATCACACGAAAACACAACAGCAGTACAATCCTATACACATTTACTTGAAAGTAAGCTCCACTGTTACTCTCGGGTCAGAAAATCCCTAATACAGCTGAAAAGTTCTGTCCTGTTCTGTGCATGGCTTCAGATGTCAACAAACCATTATCCTTAGGATATTTTTTCACCACTGGAGGTCACTGCAACCTTAATGTTTCCTTCCCAAGTACCTGTCAGGCTGCTTCTCTATTTGATGCTGGCATTCATTAACTCAGAGCAGTTTACCTTCCTCTGTTTGCTAACAGACTTCATTGTCCATGTACCGGTAGCCATGGCAAAGTCAATTTCTCCCCTCCTTCCCCACAACATGTGGGTCCCCACCCAAGACAATTCACTGCCTGGCACAAAGGAAAATATGTCTTCCCCATTTCATGTACAAAAGTTAACCAGACTGGCAATTAAATCTTGACATAAGATTTAATTAAAACATGGGCAGTTGGGAAGCAACCACCCCCCCCCCCCAGCCAAGAAGATAAGTAACTTTAGATGGCATCAGAAGGCAGCCCTGTATGGTAGCTTTTTAATGTTTAATTATGTTTTAACATATGTTGGAAGCTGCCCAGAGTGCCATTCAGATGGATAGAGTGTAAATAATAAAATATTAGTTGTTGTTATGAAATAGGACATCCCTGTTTTCATCCGAGAAATGTTGGAGGGTATGTTAACTCATTCGTTTATTTCATTTATCTCGCACCTTTTCCTCCATGGAGCTGGGGCAACCCAATAAGATGTGTGGGTATAAATAGTAAAATTATCATTATGGAATGGGAACGTCCCTACTTTAATCGGAGAAATGCAGTCGTATCCTAAGCATTCGAAACTCTACATAGTACACAAAGTCAATTCAAGTGAATTAAAGGGATAGTATAGTTTTCTCTGTAGAAAACAAGCACAACATTTTGCATTTTTGAAATTTAGCTATACACTAAGCTGCCAGGAATGCGCTGATTATTGCAGCTAACACTCAAAAACACCAAATCCATAGCAATTAATACTATTTTCCTGAATTTACTCAGCATCACAATATGCTGCGTTGATGGAAATTTGTCAAAAAAAAATATGTCTGAGGATAAAGAATTTTTGAACCCCACCCAATTATTTTAAAAGATGAATGGAATTCTCAAGTGCATTAAGAAATAGACATTACAATGACATGAAGCCTTGCTGCTCAAAGGTTTTCAGAGTTTTGACACTTAAGCTACACATAATGTGGTAGAAGAGACCCACACCAACTGTTAACATCCAACACACATTATCATTAACAGATGAAAACTGACCTAGCTCTTCCACATGCGCAGGTAACCCAGTCAGATGACAGGAAGAATCACTCTACCAAAATACGAATGATGAATGAAATGAGACTAACCCATTCAATGAGGGGCCAGGGACATTCTCAGATACTTTATATAAAAGCCTCTTCATTTTCTGGCAATGTAAAAGGGATTTAAAGTGGGTGTAAACGAGAGCTAAGTTCATTTTAAGGTCTCTTTTGGCTGCCAGAAGTGCTGCAATGCAAATGAGAGTCAGGCCGATAGTGGTATGGATATATTGGTTGTTTCTTTAAATAAACAAAGCAATCTTGTGCAGGAAGATATAGGGGTCCTTTGACTCTCATAAATGTGAAGTACTCAATGAATATGGGGAGTTTCCCACTGCCACTACAATGTACGTGGTTGTACCATGCTTATCATTTTAATCCTCACATGCAAATGTAATCTGTTTTTTAAAGAGGTTGGTTCATATCCATCTTCGTCGTAAACTAATATCTTCCTCCCCTTTGTTTGTTGATTTCAACTTTGTCTATTCTAGATTGTAAGCTCCTTGTGGGCAGGGTCTGTCTATTTTTGACTAAGTAATTCTGTAAAGTATCAAAGGCCATATTTTTTGCTCCATAGGACGCACCCGAACATAGGACGCACATTGTTTTAGAGGGGGAGAACAAGAAAAAAAATTCTCCTCCTCTCTGCTCAGCGCCCTTCAGCGAAGCGGCAGGAGAAACGGAGCCCCTTCCATTTCTTGTTCTCCTGGCTTCAGCAAAAGGAACCCAAAGCCTGTGGAGCGCAGCGAGAACTCGCGCTGCACTCCGGAGGCTTCAGGCGGCTATCCCTGAAGCCTGGAGAACGAGAGGGGTCGATGCGCACCAACCCCTCTCGCTCTCCAGGCTTCAGCGAAAGCAACGCGAGGCCTCCAGAGCACGGAGGGAGCGCTCCCTCTGTGCTTCAGAGGCTTTGCGTTGCTATCGCTGAAGCCAAGGAGCCTGCATTCGCTCCATAGGACGCACACACACTTCCCCTTAATTTTTGAAGGGGGAAAAGTGCGTCCTATAGAACGAAAAATGCGGTACATTGATGCTAGTTTTTAACATCTGCATTTCTCCAAATGTTGTGATGCAATTCTCCCAACATACAAAATTTGTACAAAAAGACTGGTCATTTTTGAACCGGTCATTTTTTGGCCTCCAAACTGATTAACTATACCAGACATAGGCAAACTCGGGGCCCCAGATGTTTTGGGACTACAACTCCCATCATCCCCGACCACTGGTCCTGTTGGCTAGGGATGATGGGGGTTGTAGTCCCAAAACATCTGGAGGGCCGAGTTTGCCTATGCCTGAACTACACATTTCTGTGGCATCACTAATTACAGTTTGGTCAATGGTGTTCACTGTTCATTGCCCTTTCTATCTATCATAAATGCATCTATCATAAATGCAAACAAGTTAATATTACAAGATGCAATTCCAGAAGGAACATTTCTATGATTGGCACGAGTCAGAAACAGTGTTTGAAAATACCGTGGCTCGTAGAACACACACACACACATTAATTAAGGAATTAATGGCATTTGCTGAATGTTGTGCTACCCTTTGTGACTTTGGAATGTAGCTATGGGGTCAGGTTTCCTTCAAGGTCGTTGACTGTAACCAGATAAGAATCAAGAGTAATATAAAAAGAGAGAGTAATGAAGTGCTCGTACACAGACATCCAGATCTGGTGGGACTAATTAACAAATTCTTAGATCTTATTTTTATTCAGCAGACAAGTGGCTAACACATAGCAAGTGCGACATGTAAGAGGAAACAGATGCCAAGCCTCAAGCAATGTGAGAAACACGTCTTTCTTTTGATTGACAAGCGCATATGCTGGGACCTGTGTCACAATCCGCCTTTCTAGCAAGCTGTACTTAACTGAATCAAAATGTACACATTCTCTCTTTCTCACAATGTGGGCCTTTGAGACTGATTTCATTTCTTTGAGTCTTGTTGGCCAAGTTGGGTGGCTTACGGTTGGGTGGTTTAAATGCTTGGTTAAAGCATTTATTTTTTAATACCCACCCAACATTGCTCCAAAGAATATAAGGAACATCCTATTGTTCCTCAGGAAGTTTCTCCCACATTTGATCTCACCACACACAAAGACATCATATCATAGCTGTCAAGTGTCCTTTATTTGGCGGGACAGTCCCTTATCCCAGTGCCATGTCCCGCTGCTGTCCCTTATTGATGATGTCCCTTAAATAAGCTACTGAAGGTAATGGGGCCCTTTCTATGTCCAGCTGTCCTTTGTCAGCAACAAATTGTTGCTGTTTTTTGTGTTGAATATATGCTATATGGTAATTTATGGACCTAATAGGTATCTAAAGCCATTTGCACGGAACAAAATATGTATTTTATCAAAGTAATTGTTGATCCCTTATTTTGGCTGCTGATCTCTTATTTTCGAGGCTGCTGGTCCCTTATTTTCAAATCTGTAAGTTGACAGCTATGCATCATATACACATCTACATCGGTCACCTTGAGCCAATTACAACCTCGGCACCCAACCTACCTTGCAGAATTGTTGTAAAGAAAAATGTGTGAGAGGAAATATCATGTGCAACACCTTCCACAGATAAATGAAATGAAATAACATTTTAGCAGTAAGCTGCCTTGAGTCCCTGTCAGGGAAAAAGTCAGGATGTAATAATAATAGGGCTCCATTTACAATAAATGAATCAACGCTCCCCGAGTTTCCTAATAAATGGCTGGCTGCTGAAGCATCGCAATTAAAGAACTTAAAGTGGATTGATGGCCTTTTCCTTCAAAATTATAGAAAGGGATTCGTATAGCAGCTTCATTCATTTGGTGCAGGGATTTTATTTTCCGTATAAATAGGATTCCGTTTTTGTAACTACACACACACAAACACACACACACACACACACACACACACACACCATTTTTAATTGTTATCCAAGACGTGGAGGGGAGGAAAAAGGGGGAAAAGAGACATCCCAAGGTCAAATCAGAAACCAGGGTGCCTTCTGTAATTCCAGGACTGTTCCTGGAAAACCGGGACACTTGGAGAGTATGTTTTTACTTCACTGTTGCAGAGAAGCCATGAAAAATAAAAATGCTGTTGGCGTTAGGATACAGCCATAGTTAATGATCTCGTAATGCCCCTTCTTATATGGCCCAGCATACAAGCCATGCCAGAGAATCAATATGGAAATGGCAGAAATCTCCAAGAAATTTGGATGGGCACACGAAGGTGCAATAACTATCAAAATGGGTGGAAGGTTTGCATGTACAATGGACGCTTGGGTTGCGAACATAATCTGTGCGGGATGCACGTTTGCAACCTGCAGCATTCGCAGCCCGCAGTGGTGTGTCTGCGCATGCGCGGGTTGCAATTTGGCACTCCTGCGCATGCGCGACTGCCAAAACCCGGAAGTAACCTGTTCTGGTACTTCCAGGTTTTGGCGGTTTGTAACCCGAAAAAATGCAACCTGAAGCATCTGTAACCCGAAGTATGACCGTAAGAGCAGCCGCTGGACAGTTCCAGCCTAACTTGGAAGCTATAACACAGCAGAATTAGAAAGAAAATATAAAACAAGTGTGACTCCCTTACTTAATAATAATAATAATAATAATAATAATTTTATATTTCGCAAATACGACAAAAGAACAACGGAAGAAGTATTGCCAGATCACATTAGCAATAAAAGTATTCCCTCAATTCTAACGTAAACATATGTATTACTATTAGTAGTCCATGTGCCCAGATAGATAGCCAAATGGGATTGATGAGATACAAGCAGCTTCATATTCAACATTGCCTGGGAATTCTAAGACACACACAAAAAAAGCAGTGCAGTTTTGAACGGCTCATTCTGCCATCTTGATTCCAAGTGGCGTCCAACTACCATATATTTACAGAAGCCTGCTCCTTGGTCTCAGAAACCATCATGCAAAATTTGGTTATATTTTAAGGGGTGTCCAAACGCATAGCAAACTGACAAACAACTTTGTAGAATATATATATTAGACACGTTCAAATGTGCAAAGGACAGGAAGGTCTTCAGACCAGCTGAGTGGTGGATGCTGGGAGTTTATCCTTCAAACCCTGAAGGATAAGTCTCTTTGCAACCATGAGGGCTTCACAAAAACCATCTTCAATGGCATCTGTCACTCCCCACATCACAAGAAGAGCTGCAACTGATACGAGCTAAATGGGCTATTGGTTGAAATTCAGTGTTTCTCAAACTGGGTCACCAGATGTTCTTGGAACACCACGCTCACCATCCTGACCACTAGTCCTGCTCCCTAGGGATTATAGGAGGTGTCCTGGAATAATATTTCACTGTGATTAAAAACTGGATCTGTCAGTCAAAACAAAAAATACACATACCTCTCTACCTAGTCCAAAGTTTGAATTCCACCACAGGGAAGACTTTTTCATCCATCCCCATACTGTGCAATCTTGGAGCGCCACGATGCTTATCTCAAGGATCGAATTGACTGGCACTGAAAAAGGTGCTCCTATAAATACCTGAAATATTTAGGGCCTTGCCAGCACCTTGAACCAGGTTTGGTAGCCCAGAGGCAGTCAATCCAGTGCATTTAGAAGTGAGGTTACAGGGAACCAGGCAGAGGGCCTTCCCATCAGATGTCAAGGAAATAAACAACTATCTGACTTTTAGAAGACATCTGAAGGCAGCCCTGTTTAGGGAAGTTTTCAATGTTTGATTTTTTTAATCATGTTTTTAATATTCTGTTGGGAGCCACCCAGAGTGGCTGGGGAGGCCAGGCCAGAGGTAATAAATTATTATTATATTATTAATATTTAGGATAATATTTAGGATGCGGGACGTGGGTGGCGCTGTGGGTTAAACCACAGAGCCTAGGACTTGCCGATCAGAAGGTTTGAATCCCCGCAACGGGGTGAGCTCCCATTGCTCGGTCCCTGCTCCTGCCCACCTAGCAGTTCTAAAGCATGTCAAAGTGCAAGTAGATAAATAGGTACCACTCCGGCGGGAAGGTAAACGGCATTTTTGTGCGCTGCTCTGGTTCGCCAGAAGCGGCTTAGTCATGCTGGCCACATGACCTGAAAGCTCCCTCGGCCAATAAAGCGAGATGAGCACCGCAACCCCAGAGTCGGCCACAACTGGACCTAATAGTCAGGGGTCCCTTTACCTTTACCTTATTTAGGATAGGTATTACACCTTCCAGTCTGGCTGTTCCAATGAGGAACTAGGCAGCCACATTCTTCACCACTTCTAGGCAGCCTTTAGGGACAACGCTATGTAGGGCACATAAAACAACAATCCAAGTGCAAGGTCATCAGAGCATGGGTTACTGATTCCAGACTATCTTGGTCCAAGGACAACCATGACTGGTGAACCAACCAGAGTTGGTTGGCCAGCTGTGTCTCCAATGACAACACTGGGCAAAGGAGCATCTCCAAGGTATGTACTTGATCGCAAAAGAGGAGTGTTATTCCACCTATATTTGCTCTGTTCCATCACCACTAGTAAAACCATGCTTACATTTTTTTCCTAACTGAATAATCTTACACATGCTAAGGCCAGCTTTGAGTCCTTAACTGAGGAATAAAAATAAATATATGCATTCATCTATAAAACCATTATTTTGCAATCATCAAATATGAATTGATCCTATGGGAAATCTGTTCCTGCCTGGGGAAATGGAGAGGGAAAAGAGAATACATGGTGATCTCTCTACCGAATAATGGGTAAAATAATGGAAATTTGCCTGTTGGGATGGAGAAGTTCGATTGTAAATACTTTTCAGGGGAGAGAACGTAGGAGACCAAAACATGCATACCAACGGATGGAGGGTTCAAATAGTGGGTTGACTTGATAATGAATGGTACAAGCAACAGGTTAGCTAACTACAAAGATTGTCTCTCCCAGCAGAGGTCACTAGAGGATGTTTCATGGATCAATGAGAATTTAGGATGGCCATGAAGGTGGAAGGATGCAACCTTTCAAAATGTGAAGACAAAATATGCCACTGGCCTAGAATTCTACACCAACCTATTATATAACTCTAGAATACATCATCTTGCACTTCTATTTTGTCCCCTTCTTCCAGCTTCTAAAATTGCATTTTTATCAGTTTTTCAAATACAGCAAGCCTAAAAGAAGATATACACTTAGGAAAATCTTTAAAGCATATAAAGAGAATGTTGCCTGGACACCATAACCTGTTTTTGCAAACTATCAACAGTTGACTCTGTATCAAACGGCAAGCCTGCTATTGAAATGTATCCCCCCTCCTCAAAAGCCTTTCAGCTACCTGTGTGTCTGCAGATACTTCGGTCTTTCTCTTGCTTCCATGGTTTAGTAACAGAGTCCACAGCACGTGCCAAAGGAATGAGGCTAAGAAGCAGAAGCAACCAGCAATCCAGACAGCTTTTCCTTTCGAAAGGAGACCCATTTTGGGATGGGTGGGGTGGGGATGTTTTAGCATTGGGGGCAGGTTTGGGGCATTGCTAGGGAAATTTTGCCGGGCTCATTCAGTGGCCTTGCTCAGCCCAGCCAGCACTACCTAGCTATGGAAGGCATGGATAAGCTGACGGCTGGAAGGAATCCACCGGCAAACTCGATCGGACCTATAAGGGAAGCAACGTGATGGCTCAGTGACAAGCACGAAACAGGTGCAGAGAAGACGGGCAGAGCCTCGCTTGGAAGATAATTCATCTGACATTCTCAAATGGGCCAGGGCTGCGAGCATCAACCTCAGCAGTTCCTAACTTCTGCTGCAAGCCATCTGCTCTGTCGTTTTCTATCCCTCTAAGAGCTGAAAAGGGAGGAGAGGGGGAAAAGATGCAAGGAGATGCAAGGGACTTGGGTGTGGGCGGAGGGCAGAGACATCAAAACAAGGGGTGGAAATCTGTTACATATGTTAAATGTTGAAATTGGGCAATGGCCAATATAAAAAGGTAAAGGGACCCCTGACCATTAGGTCCAGTCGTGGCCGACTCTGGGGTTGCAGCGCTCATCTCGCTTTATTGGCTGAGGGGTCCGTATAGTTAAAGCTATGGTTTTCCCAGAGCTAGACCATAAAGAAGGCTGATCGCTGAAGAATTGATGCTTTTGAATTATGGTGCTGGAGGAGACTCTTGAGAGTCCCGTGGACTGCAAGAAGATCAAACTTATACATTCTGAAGGAAATCAGCCCTGAGTGCTCACTGGAAGGACAGATCCTGAAGCTGAGGCTCCAATACTTTGGCCACCTCATGAGAAGAGAAGACTCCCTGGAAAAGACCCTGATGTTGGGAAAGAGACAAGGAGAAGGGGACGACAGAGGACAAGATGGTTGAATAGTGTTCTCGAGGCTACCAGCATGAGTTTGACCAAACTGTGGGAGGCAGTGGAAGACTGGAGTGCCTGGCGTGCTCTGGTCCATGGGGTCACGAAGAGTCGGACACAACTAAACGACTAAACAACAACAACAACCATACCCTTCAACATTTCTCTGACAAAAATAGGGACATCCTAAGGAAAAGCGGGACATTCTGGGATCAAATTGGAAACTGGGACAGCTTCTGTAAATCCAGGATTGTCCCTGGAAAAAGGGACATTTGGAGGGTCTGCAGTCGGGGTGCAAATTAGTGATAGCACTGGCTAAAGTTTGTAACTGCATGGTTTGGAAAGCCAATCTGCCAAGCGGTCAGTGTTCAAGCTGATCAGGGTGTTTTTCAGGCTTTGTGCGTGAAAGTACTGTTGCCTGTTTCCAGTTTCTCTAAGTGGTGAGAAGCTTCAGGAGTGCAGCGCTTACCTGGGTTCTCTGTGTTTTCCCTTCTTGCCCACACATCTGTCCTGTTGCCCCAACCCCAATTTAAGCAATATGAAAGTTCTGACCCAAATATGGCTGTATGTAGAAAGGAAATACATATGAAATACAGTTTGAAACCTAGCAGTCAATACCACGATCCAAACACAATACATGTACTTGGAAGTAACCATGCAGGGCTTTTTCTTTTCTCAATGAAACCTATTTTTAACTAATTAAAGCCACAGGTGAAATTTGCCATCACTGCTCCTGCATGATTCCCTTTAATATAGCAAAAAGTGGACGGGAGAAGGAGGACAGTATTTTGCGGAGTGCTGAACATGGAGGAGACTTCCACCTAGAGGAAAGTTGTGCAATTGCTCCTTGTATGAGATTAATTTCAGAGACCCTCCACAATTAGCCAAGTGCAAAGATTTTTAAAAATTACTTCCTTTGCCCTTTGAAACAACCGAAAATGTACAAAACAAACCTCCTGTCAGCAACCTTAAAAATTGTAATCTTAGACTGCACAATCCTTTTGCACCAAATTTATGCACAAGGATTTGTCCAGTCACTCGCAGCAATAAAACATGGGGGCAATGCCTATATGTTTAAAACCTTACATTTGGTTTCCAAAAAACGTTAGCAAACCGGAACACTTACTTCCGGGTTTGCAGCATTCAGGAGCCAATTTGTTTGTCAACTAAGCCGTTCGGGAACCAAGGTACCAGTGTACAGCTTTCTAACACAAACACAAGGCCACATGGTCTGAAACATTCCTGCTGGTTTCAAAACAGACATAATCACATACAGTCATAATCATGTGGTCGTACATTGTAAGACACCTCAAAACCTCATAACACCTTTTATTTCAGTCCTTTGAAAACTTTCACACAGGCAATATGGAAACCATAAACTCTCAGTCCTGTCACCTCCCTCACCTAATCCAACTGCTTTCAACTGTATTCATTTACTGAAATTGTTTATACACCACTTTCAAACCATCACAGCCTTACTCCAATCCTACACCCATGTGCAACATGACATCTTCTACCCTAGGAATCATCAAGTGGACCAACTTTTTGACTATCCTTAGTCAAATCAGCCTTTGAATCGAGACTGGCCACGAGGCAAGATGAGGCGACCGCCTGAGGCAGCAGGAGCCACACTGGCAGAAGATGTTCCTGGCGTACATCTTCACTTACTCCCTTCTTCACTGATGGTGAGGGAGGCATCATTTTGTGGTTCGCCTCAGGCACCAAAATGTATCGGCCCGGACCTGCTTGGAATAATTTTATATTTCCAAGAAGATAATATGTTCACGAACATTCTTCTCTGTTCAACAACCATCTGATGCCACAGAAAGCAGACCAATAGTTTGTAACATTTTATACGCACACAAGTGTTTACTTCATTCTGTGTGTGAATGGATGATTCTGTGTGTGTGTGTGTGTGCGCGCGCGCACACACACATTATGTAATCTTCACATACCTCTTCTTCGCTTTTGACTTTCTCCAGTTTTTGGAAGAATGCCATGGTGTCCTCCCGGCTGTTGTAATACCGTGTGTTCATTTCATCCATCCGGTTGATCTTATAGATTTTCGAATGGTAAGCTACTACGTGTTTCTCCATCATGGTTCCGTAAAGTACCGAATAGGAGTGACCCCCAATATCTCCTGTCTGTTGTCTGCAATAAAAGGAAACAAACAGAATGTGTTTACATGGCGGCAAACTTAGCACCCAGCAAAGCCGTGTATTCAGAACAACATAGCAGCCAGACCTGCATGTGTCTATTGAGCAAATCTTCAATCGATTGCCACAAAACACAGTGTTTCAAAAGCAGGCACAACTGCACTTTAATTTATAGTCTTTGACTACGGAGATTCCTTAGGGCCTGATCTCTAATAATCACGAGGATGATGCTTAGTGTACAAAAGCTTTCACAACTGCCAAATCCCCTGTACTGAGGGCGAGTACAGTGGTACCTCGGGTTAAGTACTTAATTCGTTCCGGAGGTCCGTTCTTAAGCTGAAACTGTTCTTAACCTGAAGCACCACTTTAGCTAATGGGGCCTCCTGCTGCCACCGTGCCACCGCTGCGCGATTTCTGTTCTCATCCTGAAGCAAAGTTCTTAACCTGAAGCACTATTTCTGGGTTAGCAGAGTCTGTAACCTGAAGCGTATGTAACCTGAAACATATGTAACCCGAGGTACCACTGTAATGTGTAAAAGGTATGTCTAATTTGTATTAAAGGCTGTGCACATTATGCACAACGAATGTTAGCGATTATGGCATTTTCCGTCCGCCTCTCAAGCTCGGATCCAACTTCAGTCGAGCCCGGCAGGACCCATAGCTGTCAACTTTTCCCTTTTCTTGCGAGGAATCCTATTCGGAATAAGGGAATTTCCCTTTAAAAAAGGGAAAAGTTGACAGCTATGGCAGGACCTTTACGCTCCTCCCAAATAAAGAACTACGATTCCCGACAGCACGCTGGGTTTGTCGCGAAAGGAGGTGTCGACTTTTCTCCTCTTCCTGCCCGGGCATGTTTCTATAGCTCAACTTCTGGTTTCGTTTTGGCTGTTTTGGATCTCTGTCTCCTTGGAGAGGATCCCTAAAGCGGGTGCGCTCAAGAGGAAAGGGGGAGAAGCCAAGGGGCCAGCCTTGATTCCGTGGGATTCCCCTCTCTTTCCTTGGCCCTGGAAATGGAAGGAGCGGGCGCGCAGGAAGAGCTTTTTGTGAGCTGCCCCGTTTGCCTGCGGGAGCTCCCCGCCAGCTGCATCAACTCACATCTGGACAGATGTTTGCAGCAGCAAAGCGAAGCGGGAGGCAGCGAAGTCCCAGAGGATGCGGAGCGAAGCGGCATCGACGGCAGCAGCAGCAGCCCAAAGGACGCGGGGATGGGCGCGTCTTGCCGGAAGAAAATTCGCCTCTCCAACTCCCCGGAGAGGAGCAGCGGGGAAGAGCGCGCGGGGATGGGTAGACCCGATTCAGCCCCGCTGTTCTCCCTTTTCCACAAGGCCAGGAGCTCCGGGACACCTCGGGGCGCCTCTGCTGCTGCTGCCGCCCC
This sequence comes from Podarcis pityusensis, assembly GCF_964106645.2. Lineage (NCBI taxonomy): Eukaryota > Metazoa > Chordata > Lepidosauria > Squamata > Lacertidae > Podarcis > Podarcis pityusensis. The sequence goes on from NC_138031.1 coordinate 67,439,396, forward strand.
GTCTCCATCTCCATCCCGGGCGCAAACGGGAGAGAAACAGCCGGACGGCGAGGATCATCGGGGCTCCGGTGCGCGTGGCTCCGAGCTGGGCTGGGAAAGCCTGGCCCGAAAGCTGGAAGGGAAGCCCCTGGCGGACAAGCTGCGGCCCAGCCTCCTGGAAGACTACGTGGGGCAGGATCAGGCGCTGGGCGAACGGACGCTCCTGCGCTCCCTGCTGGAAGTGCACGAAATCCCCTCGTTCATCCTCTGGGGGCCGCCGGGTTGTGGCAAGGTGAGTAGTTGCAAGGGACCCCCAGGGGTCGTCTAGTCATCTAGTCCAGCTCCCTGCAGTGCAGGAATCCAGCCCTTCCTGGGTGGGGATCGAACCACCAGCCATTGATTGATTGATTGAATTTATATACCTCCCTATACCCGGGGATCTCAGGGCAATTCACAGAATAAAATCAAAATAAAAAACCACAAAATACATAGTAAAAATAAATACAACAAACCAGTAGCCCCCCCCCCCTCCAACAACAAAAAAACCCCACACATTTTAAAAGGGCATAGGATGTAAATCAGATCAACCAACGGCCTGGTTAAAAAAGAACATTTTTGCCTGGTGGGGGCCTAAAGGTGTATAATGAAGGCACCAGGCGACCTTCCCTGGGGAAAGCATTCCTTTTTTTTTTTTTTTTTTTTTAAATAATATTTATTAAGATTTTCAAAAAAAAAGAAAATACAGAAAGCAAGAATTAAAATACGTTCATAGCCTTATTTTCATATATCCACTTTCTGGGACTCCCCCCTTCCCCCACCCCTACCATATTCCTTTTTCATATTGTTGGCTCCACAAGCTCTCAGTTCTAATTAAAAACTTAATTTGTTCAAACCATTATTCGAATTTAAAATTTCTACACTCCACATCAATACCCTTAATAAAACACAAAAAATTTCTTTCCCAGGGCCCACCCCATTTTCATTCCACAATTTCCCTTTTTTTAATAATAAAAACACCCCACATAATAAAAGTATCAAAAATAAGAAATAAAGAGTATAATAGATGAGACAAAGCCAGTTCAAAAAAAGAAGTTAACAAGCCTTTGGATTTTAGTTCTCCCCCCCTGTCCCCGGTTTAATTTCCCCCTGACCACCAAACCATGTTATCCGCCTGGGATTCTTACAATCCCTAAATCACCTATTTCCCCCAACTCCTTGCTGGTTTTTTCTTTTTTTTTTCCCTTTCATAATCATTTTTAGAACACTTAACTTCAGATCTTTAATAAAGCTCCCCCCATTGTTCTTTCCAAATTGTAGTCCAGTTTCCTCTTGTTCCGCTGCTGAAACGTTCTAATTCAGAAGCTTAGTAAGTCTGCAGGGATTATTATTATTCAGGAACAAAAACTTGCGTTCAGTCCCTTCCTTTCTTCAATAGAAAATTCTATTGTCTCCTTTAGCTGAACACCCTGTAGACAAAATATTATTTCCGTTTCGCAGCTTTCCCAGAAGATAACCAGTCCTGTAAAATTCCAATGGTGTTTTTTTCACTTACGACCATCTTTGTAATGTCCCGAAACTCCTCTAGGGGGATTGTTATAACTTTGTCTTCTCTAGTCCAAAAGTCCGATTGTTATCCATGTTTTCGCCATTTTGTATCCAAGTTTTAACAAGTTGTAGCAAATTGTAACAAATTTAGCCAGCAAAGTTCTCATAATAAAATCCTCTCTGCTTTCCGACTTTGACAGCTACTTTGACAGCTGTCAAAATCTCCGACTCTTTTCACCAGGCTCTCTCTTCAATCACCCCGGTTCCCAGGGGGGGGGGGTTACGTTTCTTCTCCCTCAGTTCATCCTCCAGCACAGTTCTTATAATTCCCCATCGTGGAATTCTTAGTTTTTATCAGCAATACAAATCTTTTTGGACCTTGGTTGCCCCGTCCTTGTCTTGAAAGGTTTACAATAGGGGGGGGGACTGACTTCCTTTTTGGATCCCCCCCCGCTCGTATCCAATTCAAAAAGAAATTCTTTTTTTCCTCCTTTTAAACCCAGTTTCCAAATTACTCACGGGTTGTTGTCTAAAAGTCCGAATTTTCAATAGAAGAAGTCAGCGCTCTCCGCCGGATGGCATGCGGCTGCGCTCGGCAGGGATAGCAGAGGACTCAAAGCACCACGCTTCTCCCCGGCACCCGATCCTTAGCCTTTAAAAAGGCTCCTTCACGAGTCGGGAGGGCGCTAGCGGTGCCAGCCGAGTCTCCATGTCCACGACCCTCGTGGCCGTGGTTTTTAAGGGTCCCCGCATCGCCGGTGCGGTAGGACCCAGCCCCTGCCGAGCAGGCTCCCTCCGGAGCTCGGAGGGAGTCCGCCATTCGGCGATGGCGCCAACCCGGAAGTCCTGGGGAAAGCATTCCACAGATGGGAGCCACGCTCCGGACCTCTTGAGGAGGAGGCACATGAAGGAAGGCCTCAGAAGATGGTCTCAGGGTCCGGGTAGATTCATATAGAAAGAGGCGGCCCTTGAGGTATTGCGGTCCTGAGCCATCCAAGGCTTTATAGGTTTTACAGCCAGATGAGTTGTGCAGCGGGGGACTCCTTCTTACTTTCTATCTCCCTCCCCTCTGACAGTCTCCACAGGACACAGTCCAGTGTTCAAAATTAGCCAGGCGCCAGGTGCGTTTTTGCGACTGGCGTGGGTCCAATTGTGGCCCCAGGGAGATCTCTGGTTGCCAGGTTGGCGACTGATATCTCCATCTGGCTTGCCCCTCCAGTTTCCTTAAGTAGTAGAGCTTATTTTTTGCATTTATAACCCAGCTTTTCCTCCAAGGAGTACGTGGTTCACACACACACTCCCAACCTGCATATTAATACAGTGGTACCTCAGGTTAAGTACTTAATTCGTTCCGAAGATCCGTACTTAACCTGAAACTGTTCTTAACCTGAAGCACCACTTTAGCTAATGGGGCCTCCTGCTGCTGCTGCGTCACCGGAGCCCGATTTCTGTTCTCATCCTGAAGCAAAGTTCTTAACCCGAGGTAATATTTCTGGGTTAGCAGAGTCTGTAACCTGAAGCGTATGTAACCTGAAGCATATGTAAACCAAGGAACCACTGTAATAGATCTCATCGCAAAAAAAAGGACCCATGGCATACTGAGGGAGCGATAACATTGAGAGTAGCTCATCTCTGTTTCACATTTTTGTGGTCTTTTCAAGGGCAGAATTGAGGACTATCCCTTTTTTTCAAAAAAAAAAGGTGAAATCTAGGATTCAGCACTGCTGTGACTGGGCCTCACTGCCTTCCGTCCCTGAAACAAAACGAAGCACATACCATTCCCCCTTCTTGTGTAACTGGTGAACCTAAAACCAAAGAGATACAGCGTGTACTCATGAGTTTAAAAGTAGTATCTCTTCACTGAGAAAGTCTGCCATCTCTTTGGCATATTTGCCAAGTCCTGAAGTTACATCCAGTTCTCCCAGCCCTGCCCCAGTCATTTGGGTAACTCTGAGAAGCAACCTGGAAATACTGAAATAAAATAAATGTTTGAATTATTCTTTCTCGGTCTTCTTTGAACTGAAACGTTTCCCCTCCCCCCCCTTTTTTTTTTTGAAAAAAGGTTAATAACTGAAGTTCGTAGGGCAGCAATTAGACTTCTGAGCAAATGGGCAAAGGTAGACAGACATGTGTATGCACACTGCAGACAAAGAAAAACAGAATGGGATACCAAAAACTAAAAAAATCCAACATTTTTCTGATAGGTTGCACTCTGAGTTGCTTGATACCTGCCTCCGCCCCGGGTTCCCGCAATATTCTTCTCCAGCTCTTCAGCTTTGCTTTCTGTTTAAAAGCCCATCAAAACTTGATCAAGACGGGCCCTTTTCCACAGAAATCTTGTGAGATCTTGGGTTAAATGATGAGTGTGGTTTAATATGTCATAATGCTGCTGTGTTTTAGGCATGTTGTTACCTCTTCCTCTGCCCCCGCCTCTGCTCTGTGGGGGTGCAATGGGTGGCAGCTTAAATAAATGTAGGTTAGAAATTTGGGTTACTTTTCTCCATCCTATACTCACTTGTACCCGTTCCTTTGATTCCCTCCCCTGACTCTACCTGAATTCATCTGTTATTTCAATGGTACCAAGCACAGGAAAAGCTTTCGTAATTTGCTCTCAACGATAACAGACAGGGTTGCCATATATACCGGAAAATTCCGGTAATGTCAGGGGGTGGGGCTAAATTGGCACCCTGGGGGAAAATTCAATTTAATAGTAAATGTCTGGGATTTTGTCTGTTCTCCAGCAGAAGCAAAAGCGCTGTTGAGTGGCTGCTTCCTTGTTGCCTCCTAGACGGTGATTTTGGAAGCCCTCTCGCCACCCCAATGTCCGCTGTTGTCAATCGCAAATTTGGACGATTGTCCAAAAAAACAAGAAAAGCTCAGCAACTTTTTGGAGCAATTGTGTCTGGATTTGTACTTCTTGAAATATGGCAACCCTATAACAACAGATCAGGAATAAAGCATTTAAGTGAGGAAAAGTTATATACAGTGGCACCTCGGTTTACGAACTTAATCCGTTCCGGAAGTCCGTTCTTAAACCAAAGCGTTCTCACACCAAGGCGTGCTTTCCCATAGCAGCGGGGAACTCAATTTACAAATGGAACACACTCAACAAGAAGCGGAACATGTTCTGCTTCCAAGGCAAAGTTCACAAACCGAAACACCTACTTCCAGGTTTGCAGCGTTCTTAATCCAAGTTGTTCATAAACTAAGCTGTTCTTAAACCAAGGTACCACTGTACACCTTGATGCTACAGCACATGGGACATGTGTCTTCCAAGATTCTCCAAGTTGCTCCAGGAAGAGACTAAAAAGCTCAGGCTAAGTGTAAGCTGTGTAGATCAAAAGGGAACAATATGCTTGAAGTGACCATCAAATCTGTGGCTATTGGAAGTGGTAATAAATTACCCCCGAACCTTTAACACTAGCATCCTGCGTATAAGGTAAAGGTAAAGGGACCCCTGACCATTAGGTCCAGTTGTGACCGACTCTGGGGTTGTGGCACTCATCTCGCTTTATTGGCCGAGGGAGCCAGCGTACAGCTTCCAGGTCATGTGGCCAGCATGACTAAGCCGCTTCTGGCGAACCAGAGCAGTGCATGGAAATGCCATTTACCTTCCTGCCGGAGTGGTACCTATTTATCTACTTGCACTTTGATGTGCTTTCGAACTGCCAGGTGGGCAGAAGCAGGGACGGAGCAACGGGAGCTCACCCCGTCGCGGGGATTCGAAACGCCAGCCTTCTGATTGGCAAGTCCTAGGCTCTGTGGTTTAACCCACAGCGCCACCCGCGTCCCTAGGCATCCTGCGTATGCCCACAGTCAAATAGCATGAACCAGGAGCATCAGTTCATTCTATCAAGCCACAAATTAACTTTTAAAAAGTTTTCCCTGTTTCGTCTTGGCTGGTCCAGCTGCTTAAACACAAGCTTGCAACCTGAGTAAGCTGTGCTATGATTTATGACCCTCTAATGTGCAAGATTCAGATTTTTGCATGTCTGCCATGAAGCACCCAATTTTAGTCTAGGGATACAGCAGGGAAACATCCACGGCTGTAACCCAAGCACAGAATAGCTTTGCTGTTGCAAATGAACCTCAGAACTGGCCAAACCGAAGGTTTGGTATAACCTTGTTTTTGTACTTTTTTTGTTTATGTTTTAACACCCGTGCAAAAGGGTTACGTAAGGGGATGTCTGACATGTTATTACTTAATAAATTGACTCTGAAGGCTGCAAGCCAGCTGTTCTCGGTCTTCCATGTGCAATCTTATACTACGTTAATGGAGTTAATAGACGATGGGAATGTGTTAACTTCAAAGCAACATGCTGTCTTGGCAATCTGTATTAAGTTTCACAGGGCTTATTTTTGTCTTTTAGCTTTTAGTTCAAACTTCATCGTGACAGGGCAAAAGTATTTGTAGTTTAGGCCAGGGGTACAAATGGGGTATGTTAGTTTGGAACATATTGAAGTGTTCACTTCTCTGACAGCTTGATTGATTTCTGAGTCGTTTCTTCTCCTTGCTGTTTATCAGTCTCTTTTTCTTCCTTCCCAGGTTGTGGCTTTCTACCATAGACACACGAGTCTTATTGGCATTCCTTGTATTAAACTGAATTGGTTTCCACTACAATTGCTGGTGCCAGGCATATAGGGCTGTCAGCATAAACAAAGTGATACTCCTCTCTCCTTCCACTATGACCATCTTTGCCTTTTGCAATACAGTGGTACCTCGGTTTAAGAACAGCCCTGTTCATAGCTGTCAACTTTTCCCATTTCTTGCGAGGAATCCTATTCGGAATAAGGGAATTTCCCTTTAAAAAAGGGAAACGTTGACAGCTATGGCCCTGTTTACCAACTATTCGGTATAAGAACTCCGCAAAACTGGAAGTAGTGTTCTGGTTAGCGAACTTTACCTCGGTCTACGAACGGAAGCCGAACGGTGGAAGGGCACCGGCGGCGGAAGGCCTCATTAGGGAAAGCACGCCTCAGTTTAAGAACGGCTTTGGTTTAAGAACGGACCTCCAGGACGAATTAAGTTCATAAACCGAGGTACCACTGTATAACAGTGGAAAGTCAGCCTGTTTAAGTCTTCTTCTTATCTGTGCGACCATAAAGGAGATACTTTGCTTCTTCAGAGACACAGCTTGCCAGTGTATATTAACTGACTACAGTCACTAACGATTTTCACAGGTTGTGGGAAAATTCACAGTAGGGATGAATTCTAGAATACCAAAACAGTATAATTGGTTATGATCCACCTTGTCTTGATAGCATGGGTGGGGAAAAGGTGTTTATTTCTTAGCAACTCTTACAAAGGTTACGTAAGATAGCCACATTACAATTCAGAAAGGAAAGTCTGAAAACAACGCCAATCAAATGATTCCCTATGTACAATTTCCAGGAATACTATTGTTTAAAAATTAGGACTGAATAACACCCTAAAGGCATGCCTGCATTAAAATGCATGGACATGTGATTTCCTGTCACACTTCGGTGGCAGGTCAGAGTTCAAACCCACTCCAAACATAAAGAAGTATTTTGGGGACTTTCTTATACTTTTTTTGTGATGTATCTTTATTGTTATAAAATAGATACATTTATGCCAGGAAAGCAAACAAACCATCAAACAGACATACAATCAAATAAACAAACTATAAATTGACAAACAGACAATAGCAATATATGAAACAACACAATTCTTATAACTAACATCATTTGTACTCCCAGTGATGTGAATGATTGTAAAACTTATAAAACAAGAAATTAAAAATGGCTTCCAATTAGTCTCACTGTACTTTATCTGGTGATTATCTTATACCGCACAGTTACATATTTCGTATATAGTTTCTGTTAACTTCCCTACAAACTTATATTTATACAATGCAAGATTCAGTCTAATTTTGCCAAGAAGTTTCCTTTTATACCGGGGACAATCTTATTTTTATTCTTAGTTTAGTTATGCTCACTTTTTCCCTGACAAGGACTCAAGGTGGCTTACAGATAAAAACAAGAACAGCTAAAAACATAGGGGGGAGGAACCAATTAAACATTGATAGAGTTAAATCTATCTGTAATCTATTGAAAACATACAGTTAATTGCAACAAAAACAGCATGGCACCAGCCCTAACCCTAACCCTTTCAGTAAAATCAGTCAGTTCCCAAAAGCCTGTTGGAGCAAATAGATATTTACCTGCCAGGGAGCCAGTCTAATTTCTCTAGGAAGGGAGTTCGAAAGTCTTGGAATAGCCAATGAGAAGAGACAATAAGCTTTCAGCGTCCAAAAGAAACCAATGGTTTCTGTGAACCTATGGCCACTGGAGGGGTGGTTGTTTCAACAAGTGAGAAGCATTTTGTCACTGAGGAACAAATGCCTCCTCTCTTTGGAGAATGGGGGTTCAAGTTTTGTATTAATCCTCAGTTGTATGTTTAGGTGACAACTGCCGAGAGCGGTACATGACCCTTGAATAGGACAATGCAAATGAAAAGCATAAAAGCCACCCATCAGGAGTAGCAATTGCAAACCTCTATGCCAACCCTTTCTTGGGAGAAAAGCAATGACAAACCTAGACAGCATCTTAAAAAGCAGAGACATCACTTTGCCAACAAAGGTCCGTATAGCTAAAGCTATGGTTTTCCCAGTAGTGATGTATGGAAGTGAGAGCTGGACCATAAAGAAGGCTGATCGCTGAAGAATTGATGCTTTTGAATTATGGTGCTGGAGGAGACTCTTGAGAGTCCCATGGACTGCAAGAAGACCAAACCTCTCCATTCTGAAGGAAATCAGCCCTGAGTGCTCACTGGAAGGACAGATCGTGAACCTGAGACTCCAATATTTTGGCCACCTCATGAGAAGAGAAGACTCCCTGGAAAAGACCCTGATGTTGGGAAAGATGGAGGGCACAAGGAGAAGGGGACGACAGAGGACGAGATGGTTGGACAGTGTTCTCGAAGCTACCAGCATGAGTTTGACCAAACTGTGGGAGGCTGTGGAAGACAGGAGTGCCTGGCGCGCTCTGGTCCATGGGGTCACGAAGAACTGGAGACGACTAAACGACTAAACAACAACAACAACATGCCAACCCTCCTTTCCCTTACAGAGAGGCATGATCTGTAGTTGCCAGTCCCAGAAGATAAAGATAGATGTGGCCAAACATCATTTTTGTCAAAAGGGCTTGGCAGCAAGGCCATTTGGGGAAATAGGGCTTGGCTGTCTCTGGTCTAAGTGCCTGTTCATCCATACCAGTTGCTTAAGGGGTTTCACATGTGGCTGAGATTCGTTGTCGCAACAAGACTTTTTTTGGGTGGAAGTGGATTTAGACTTGAGCGGCTCGGTCCCTGCATTAACAAGACTAGGACGGATGTTGTGTGAAATTGTCAATAAATTATGAAACTCCGCCCTGCACCTGTTATCTCTACCTTGTTTATTGAGACAAGAAGACTTGAGGGTAATCCAATCTGACTGACCTGACAGGAGTTGGTTAGCGTTTAATGGATTACTCTAGCAAAGCTATCTCGGCTGTTTGTTATGAAGCGGGAATTTCCCTGGTAAAATCTCTGCCAAATCAGGGATTTCTTTTTGCACCCTTCAGGGCTAATTTCCACAGTTTCCAAATTTTCAGACGGTGGGCCCATCACTGCACGCAGTGTGCAGTAGGTGATGAGGCCAAACACAAAGATGCCCTGAATTTCTGTAGGTAGCTCCCTTTTGCTGTGTACATGTTAAATCTCATTTTGCATACTTGACCTGTATACACCATTTTCAATTGAGAGTATGAGTTCTCCGTCAAACCCCCCCCCCCAACTACATCTGTTCACCCTCAAAAAAACCAACAACCTACAATTTACTGTGATAACATTGTGGGTCAGTGTGGTATAGTGTGGTTTAGCGTGTTAGATTAGGACTAGGGAGACCCAGATTCAAATCCCGTTCAGACACAAAGCTCGCTGTGTGACCTTGGCTAAGTCACAATCTCTCAGCCTAGCCTCTTCTCACGGGATTATTGTGAGGATAAAATGGAGAGTCAGGGGAAAGAATTACGTTTAGCAAGCCTTGAGCTCCTTGGGGAAATGGTGGGGTAGGAACATGGTAAATATCCGATGCTGCTTGAGAAGTTAGGAAATGAAAGTATATATTGTCACAACAGCTCTCCTAATTTTCCTCGTTGCCACTGCCCTTGATGAGGACCTCCTCCTTACAGATTTATTATTTATTAAATTTGTATACTGCCCTCTATCCACAGGTCTCAGGGCAGTTCACATGATAAAATCACAACATATAAACAAATACACAATAAAAATAAAAAATAAGGACAGCCCAATAACCCCCTCTCCCCAACACATTTTAAAAGGGCATTGGATGTCAGTCAACCAAAGGCCTGGTTAAAGAGAAACGTTTTTCCTGGCACCTAAAGGCTTATAATGAAGGTGCCAGCCGAACCTCCTTGGGGAGAGCGTTCCACAAACGGAGCTGGGAAGAAAATGAAAGTTTCACGTGTAATGCCCGGCTCTCTTAGTTTGACATGGTGGTCCGTGGGTTTGTGGTCCCCACCCTACAGAACTGCCTTTCACAGCTGGTCTCCTGGGAATGTTGGCAATGGGGCTGTGAAATAAATGCAGCGTGGTTTCCTTGGCTGTTCAGACCCCTGCCTTCTTCCCAGCTGGCAGCAGACCTCTGTAATAAATGTAGTTCCCCCATCCTAAGCCCTGAGGGTCTTTGCCAGGGAGAGCTAACAGCATGAAGCAGCTGTTGGCCACACCACCATTGCAATTGTATAGGGAGGGGGATATGGATTCCATGAATACCCAATGGAGGGTCATTGATTGCCTTCTGGGTGGGCGGTCAAGTTACCAGCAAGAAATGTTGAGGACCAGGTGATGCACACATTTAAATAGAGAAGGGCAATTGTGACGCTGATCTTGGTAAGTCTTTGGGACCAGCTATCTAGTGCACAGTGCAATCATGTGTTTTAGGACTAATTAATATTGGATATATATATTATATGAAAATAAAGGGTTAAATTTCTGCTCTGGGCCTTCCAGAGAACCCTCTAATTCCACAGAGTACGAGGGAGCTTACTACTGTGTTTTGTATTTTCAAATGAAACATAATCATTATGTTTTGTTTCAGGAGATTGTGTTAGCAAGCATCATGGCATCAGGGTGCAATCAGATTTAGGTCAATTCATGTGCAGATTTTAAAATCACACATTGATTACTCAGAAGTAAGCTTTTGTTTGCTTTCTCCTTGCACAGTCTTAAACCTTTACAGGAAAGGTGGTTAATAATTTTTAAAGAAAATTAAGCAACGTATAACGTAGTTGCAAACATTACAGAAGTTCAGATTTAATGCATAACTCCTCTCTGACTTGGATTATTTTGACTTTTATCTCTTGAAAGGAAAGAGTAGGAGAAAATGGATCCCACAGAAAAATTAGTGCATAGCTATGTGTAAGTTTGACAAAAAGGGAAAAAGAAGAAACAGCCTTCTTTATTTTCTAGGAGGGACCGTGTTAGAAGTGAGAATGTTAGCTGTTGTATATCATACTGTAAAAAAAAAAAAATCCTTTCCATTTACATTCTATTTATGTATTCTGTTTTTTGTTTTTTTTATAGAATCCAGTATTCTTATGTCTTAACACCTGTTGCTTGTAATTAAGGCTGCAACTGTATACACAGATATCTTAAGAGTATGCTCTAATGAATGCAGTGCAATATGCATATGAGCAAATATGCACTAAGATGATCTACAGCTTGGGGATAGATTATTTTGCCCTGCAATAAATAAAAAAGGAACTGAACTTTTTCAGATAGCCTTCAAAACATAATGCTTTCCTGAATCAGCAACAGCTTGGTAATCTCCAGTTTCTGAAAATGGAAGAGGATAACCTAGAAAAGTCTAAAAGTGGTTGGACCACCATCCGCCCCAGCTATTATGGCCAGGATTCTGCAGGGAATTGTAGTGGAACCTAAAGGTAAAAAAGGTAAAGGACCCCTGGGCGGTTAAGTCCAGTCAAAGGTGACTATGGGGTTGCAACGCTCATCTTGCTTTCAGGCCAAGGGAGCCGGCATTTGTCCACAGACAGTTTTTCAGGTCAGGTGGCCAGCATGACTAAACCACTTCTGGCGCAACGGAACACCGTGACGGAAACCAGAGCACACGGAAACACCATTTACCTCCCTGCCACAGCGGTACCTATTTCTCTACTTACAGTGGCGTGCTTTCGAACTGCTAGGTTGGCAGGAGCTGGGGCAAAACAACAGGAACTCACTCCATCGCCAGATTCGAACCGCCGACCTTCTGATCAACAAGCCCAAGAGGCTCAGTGGTTTAGACCACAGCGCCACCCGCGTCCCAGTGTAACCTATCAACACCCAGAGGACTACAGGCTCCCCATACATACTTGGACTGAGCTTGTACTGGCTTATATCCAACGACAATATTTCTACCTTTGGCTGCCTAAAAGGTTAAGGAGACCAAGAAACAGGAGAGAGGGTGAGAGAGAGGTTGGGGGTGGATGTGCTGCCATTGATGGAACAAACAGAAGTGCCCTGTTCTCACTGTTAGTCCCCAGGACATAAAGCTCTGGCTCTGAAGTGCTCTCCAGTAGAGGATCAGATTCGGAGCACCTGCTGAAGTAGTTCTGATCTTCGGGATATCTTTTCGGGTAGCATTTAGGCTTGTCACCGCCTGCCCTCACCAGCTGCAGAGGATCTTTTGGCCCAGAGCAGCTATTAGAGAAGAAAATGGGGGCAGAGGGGGCTGCTGCCCAGTTGTTGCTGTTTTTTAAAGTATGTACAGCAATCTGAATAGAATTAACATCCAGCCAAGAAAAGTTCAGTTTTGAAAAGCCTTATTCATACATACCGTATTTTTTGCTCTATAAGACTCACTTTTTCCTTCCTAAAAAGTAAGGGGAAATGTGTGTGCGTCTTATGGAGAGAAAGCAGGCTGCACAGCTATCCTAGAAGCCAGAACAGCAAGAGGGATCGCTGCTTTCGCTGTGCAGCGATCCCTCTTGTTGTTTTGGCTTCTGAGATTCAGAATATTTTTTTTCTTGTTTTCCTCCTCCAAAAACTAGGTGTGTCTTATGGTCTGGTGCGTCTTATAGAGCGAAAAATACGGTATATCTTTTGGAACTCCTGAATGAGCTGATTGCTTAGATGAGTCTATTGAAAACCTTTTCTTAATTGTCTAACGTGGCTTCCCTGATAAAGCAGGCAACCCCTTTCTCTGAGAAAAAGTTGGTTATTTGTAATATAAGTGTGAATGTACCGTATTAGCCCGAATATAAGCTGCACCCGCAAATAAGCCGCACCTTTAAAATTCAAGGCGGGGAAAGAAAAAAAGACAATACACGAATATAAGCTGCTCCTTTAAAATTCCATGGGCACTCACACCCGTAAATGGCAAATGTAGAAGAAAATCCAATGGGTAGTAGAGAGGTTAAACACCGGTTTGTAGCACCGTAAATGCAAATAAAAAAATCAATACTGCACTGTAAAATACAGGGAAAGCGATGAACAACATTAGAATAAATTGCACAACAGTCTCAAGCTCACAAATCTACAATAGAACTTTTTTTTCATTTTACCATATGTCTGTTTCAGCAGCAATACCGTTAAAGCTAATTTTTGTAAAGTCACAAATCACACTTTAACTTTTCACAGTCAGAATTTGGAGGGGGGGAATGTGGCTTATATTGGGGGCAATACAGTACGTTGAAAGCCCTCCCAGGGCGGGATTTGAAGGTCCACAAGGCCATCACCTTGCTGAAGCTAAGCAGCTCTGGCTGTAGTTGGTATCTTGGAGTTATCAGGCGCTGTCTTAGAAGCAAGTCCCCTTAACTCTTATGTAAGAGGGGAATACCTCTTGTAAGATGATACCTGCTAAATTCAGGGATGGGGATGTGCCCCCCCCCCCGAAAGTTGTTGGGACTCCAGTTCCCATGAGTCCCAGTTAGCATGGCCAATGCTTGGGGATGGTAGGAGTTGCAGGCCACATTCATCCCATGCTTCAAAGCAATCTCATGCCCACTCACAGAGTTACTTATTCTCAGAGTGGTTAATGGTCAATCTCTATTCACAGGGAGCCCTGGGAATTGTAGCAGGTCCCATAATTCTTGGGAGCCATGAGTGTTTGAAGTGGTAGCATTGTTCTTTAAATGTGTGGCATGAATTTAGCCATCGTTCAGCAACAGGTAAAAGAGCCACAGGTTCACTATCCCTGATGAAGAAGAAGAAGAAGAAGAGTTTGGATTTGATATCCTGCTTTATCATTATCCAAAGGAGTCTCAAAGCGGCTAACATTCTCCTTTCCCTTCCTCCCCCACAACAAACACTCTGTGAGGTGAGTGAGGCTGAGAGACTTCTGAGAAGTGTGACTGGCCCAAGGTCACCCAGCAGCTGCAGGTGGAGGAGCGGGGAAGCGAACCCGGTTCACCAGATTACGAGTCTACTGCTCTTAATCACTACACCACATGCAACTTCTAAAACTGAAGGAAGCATGCTCCCCCCTATCAAAACAATTGGTTTAATCAGACACAGATATATTAATCCTTTAGTTAATGAATTAAAACTCATTTGATTGTCTGTTTCCTTTGGGTGATTTGCATCGTGCTGAACTCTTACATCTCGGCTGCACCAATTAATTGCTGTTATTTCTTGATTAGTGCACCAACTGAATTAATGGAAGTTTGCAGCCATTTTTTTGTTCTTTGTTTTGGTTATTTATTAGATTTATATACCACCTTTCATCATAAGATCTCAAGACGGTTCGCAGAATAAAATACAGGATAAAAACAAGTAAATAAGTAAAGCAAAGCAGCAAAACAATAACACCCCCCCCCAAAGGCCTGGTTTTAACATATTGGTGGCTAAGGGTGGAATCCAGTGCTGCTCCTACTCCAGAGCAGACCCACTGAAATTAATGAACGTGACTAACTTAGGCCATTAAGTTCAGTGGGTCTACTCTGAGCAACGCTTGGTTGCTACAACCCTCAGTCTGAGAGAGAATAACTTCACAGCTAAAGCTACTCGGTTTGTCCGTGACTCAACTGGGATATGAGTCTATATTAACCAGACGAGCCCGTATTGATCAGGTCAGGTTATATAGTCTTTCTATCCTTCGACTTTCTGTGGATACTGAATCCTGACAGTGGTATCTGATTGCAGCAGGATGGGGAGGAGGAACTAAGCTGAGCTGAAACTCTGAAATCGAGAAAGCCTGCTGCCTCCTACTCGCATTCCAAAAGACTCTCTTGCTGCTTCCCTGAAAACATCTAAAGCGTTTGCTGTCCAGACGGTTGGTTCGCCACACCTGTCCCTCTGCAAATCCTTCCTGCTCTGTTCAGGAATGTCCCCTCATAGTCTTACTTGGGCTTATCTTGCTGTGGTTCCTTGAATAGACGAGGAAATGTTTGGCCGATGGACAGAGAACGTGAGTTTGCGGGTGCTTCCACTCTAGGTTCTTTTTCTCCACGGTGGCCATCTTCTTCTCACTTCCAGGATATCCAGATAATATTTGTCCTGAATAGTTGCATCCCTAGGTTTCCCCAGTTTGTTTTCCTCATTTCCCACCCTGGTTTGGTTTACTGAGATCATCTTATATCAGGCATCCCCAACCTTCGGCCCTCCCAATGTTTTGGACTACAATTCCCATCTTCCCTGACCACTGGTCCTGTTAGCTAGGGATCATGGGAGTTGTAGGCCAAAACATCTGGAGGGCCGCAGGTCGGGGATGCCTGTCTTATATTAGGTGAGGCCAGGTACACATGATACCTTTAAAGCATATTTTCCGCCATCAAAGATTCTGGACACCTACAGCGTTACAGTTCCCAGCAGCTCTTAACAAACCATAGTGCCCAAAATTCCTGGAGGGGGGAAAACATGCATTGAATGCTCTTTAAAGGTATAGAGTATATGCAGCCTTCCTCAGTGTAGGGCAGTTTTCTCTATTCCAGTCGCGTATTCTTTCTTCTCTTGTTATGAGTTGGGTTTCCCTCCTTCTTTATTTCCCTTTTTCTTCTCCTGGGGTGTTTATAAAAGATAGCTTAGGTAAACTGAGCTATTTCTGCTCTGCTGGGGTTTTCCAACGTGAATTTTGCGACAAATGTACCAAAACATCCAAATTTGTACCTAAAAATATTTTCATAGAAACGCGGTACCGAAGGCATGCCTGACTGTGACCCCCACACACACATCAAAATCCATGTATGCTGCCCCACCGGGGGTCACTAAAGCTGCCCCCGCCTTGTGTGTGTCTTGCCTTAGACCACAGAAATGGGGGCAATTGTCAAGGCAGGTCACAAAACTGCGCTGGTAGCTGTGTTTGCTTTGGCAGGTCACAAATTGAGAATGCCTGCTGTAAGGAGTACCAAAGAGGGTCCATAAATAATTGCCGAGTCCTGCCAGGGGGGCAAAGACAGAAAGGCGATTGATTTAAGATAAATCAATCTGACAGCCAAAAAGGACGCTCAGTTGTGTGGGCAAAAGCTTTAGTCAGCAATGAAATAGTCTGATGCAACACACAAAACCTTTGGATTAATTTATTGAAATAATCTGAACTAAGTATATAACATTAATGCTTTTAGTAGGCATATGATGCATCTGATGTTCAAATGACTTTGCACACACTATTTCAACTGTCTTTAGAACAGAGTGGTAAAGTTGGGCTATCTTTGCCGCTTTCTTGACCAAATGAATAATAATAATAATCTTTATTGCGGTCCAACGACCCATAACATGGATTCTGAATAAAATACAGATTCATACAGACAATCCCCACAGGGAAGGGAGACCTGATATGTTTAGTCATGGGTATGTTGATCTTTGATTCGTATGACTACTGAAAGAAACATTGCCACAGCCACTGTGATATCATTGGACTTGTCGTCCAGAAGATATTTGATATAATAGGCTTCAGATTGACCCGGCTGATTTGCCAATAGTGGTTTAATCAATAGTTCCCTAGCTTGACCATATTGTCTGCAATGCAATAAAATATGGCTCATGCAGTCGACGTCCTGAGAACATACACAGATCCTATTTTGATAAGGAATACCTCTCAGTCTGCCATTTAACAATTCTGATGGGAATACATTTAATCTGGCTTTGGTGAAAAGATGCCGATATGTTGTTGACCAAATCAAATACAATCTATTCCCCCCATTATTGTTGGTTTTTAATGCATGGGGGGGGGGAGGATCTTTTTCCTATCAAAGGCAGTTCCTAAGGTAGTGATCTGTTGGGAAGGGTTACATACCAAAAGGCCAGAGACAAAAGTGTTCAGCATCACCTGTCTTTCTGCCCCTGTAATCACATGCAGTTGGCTGCCAGGCAGAGACAGATGACTCCTGCCAAACCTCAAGCATCAGCCACTGAATAGTGCTGCATTGTGATCTCTCTCAGGCAAAGCCTCCACATGTGGAATTTGGGTTTCCCACCTCCTTCCTGCTGCAGTACTCCCTAAAAAAGCTATTCCTGAAAGTCTGGGATCCTTCAGTGCTGCATTTAATGCCATGTAGAGGGCTGCAGGAGGCAAGAATTCTGCAGAAATCTGGGAGGCAATCAATCTGCAGAAATCCAAGGTGGCTGCCTTGTGTGAATGGCATGCAGCTTTCTGCTCACACAAATCTTCCTGCCGATATCTGTAATAATAATGGAAGTAACAAATGGGAGCACTCCCAAGCTTGGTGTATAAAGCTGTTTCTTGTGCCATGGAAGCCTGGGATCCAAAGAACTAGAGGCCAATGAGGATTTGGGCTTGTGTTTTGGAAACAGCACCTTGTCAAGCCACATGGCAATCTGTTTTTGAAAATGGAGAGGCTTTCTGAAGCCAGCTGGTGATAAATGGCCTGAGAGTCTGCTGTCCAAAGAGAAACCTTCTCTCCCACTGGCTAAAATAGCTCTTTGGATTCCCCACCAGAGGATGGTAATTTTCACGCTCTCTTCCTGTCAGAATAATGTGTCCTTTTCAACTAATGCCAAATATATTTTCCAGTCAGAAAAAGAGAATGAGACGTTTTCTATCCCAAAACACTCCTTCGCTTCTTCACAGCCCAACACTGTTTCCCCCTTCACAATGCCTTTTAGCCATGTCTTTTGTGTTCTCGGAGGAAAATCAACACCCTTGCGCTTTTCTTCCTTTCAGACCACCTTGGCTCACATCATCGCGAACAGCAGCAAGAAGAACGGCACACGGTTCGTGACCCTGTCGGCCACAAGTGCCAAAACCAACGATGTCCGAGAGGTCATTGCTCAAGCGCAAAATGAAAAGAGGCTCTGCAAGAGGAAAACGATCCTCTTTATCGACGAGATACACCGTTTCAATAAGTCTCAGCAGGTAACGTTTGCTACCGTCTCAGTAGGAAGTAGTCGGAAGGCCTCCCTTTGGAAATGAATGGCTTCTACACGATGTGGTTGAGCAATACTTAAATTGATAGGTTTCTAGCATCTCAACTGAGAGTCTGTGTGGCATAGTGGTTAAAGTGTCAGACTAGAACTCTGAGAGGTGAGGGTTCAAATCTCCTGTCGGCTATAAAGCTCTCTAGGTGTATTTTAATTTTATTGTATTTTTAATCTTTTGTTGGAAGCCGACCAGAGTGGCTGGGGATACCCAGCCAGATGGGCCGGGTAGAAATAGTAAATTATTATTATTATTATTATTATTATTATTATTATTATTATGTGTTCTTGGGCCTGTCACTATCTCTTAGCCTAACCCACCTCACAGGGTTGCAGTGAGGATGAAATAAAATATAATGTCTCATCCTTTTTCTGAGGTTCTCTGTGTGACCTACATGGTGGGGTTATCCCATTTTTTATTATCTCTACCTTACAAGGTAGATTAGAAATGAAAGAGAACCAGTGCCCTAAGGTCACCCAGCAAGCAGGAATCTGTCCCTGAGTTTGTTGACGTGCATTTGGCTTTCAAAACTAGAACCTAAACTTCTTTTAACCTATATTGAAACTACACGTCTGGCATCTCTTTGCTGACTGAATTGAGAGTTCATTTGCAGCCTTAGGAAGACCACAGTCTAGTTTAAACCACAAGCTTTGGGATTAGGAAGTTGGCAGGCAGTCCAGCATTTCAAAATACACTCCCACCCTGCAAACAAACATGCAAATGCATCATCCCTAAGTCTGGGGGTGGGGTGAGGGGGAAGAGGAAAGCAAAGGCAATACTCACTGGATTTTTTCTATAATTTCTTACACTTGCATCTTAGAGCTTTCAGTTCTGCAGTCGAAATGGAATATGAGAGCTCTGGGCACAAAGAGGTGTTGAAAGTTCTAAAAGATGTTTTGAATGATGGATTGCTGCGATGGGGAGATCTGCGTAAAATGTTCCATGAATTCCTAAAGTCGCATTCAAATTGTTTTCCACCAAAATATCAGAGTTACATGATTCTTTACGACCTCTCTGAATAATCCTTTTGGGGAGAAAGAGCCACAACGGACTCACTTTTGTCAGTTTAGCATTGCAGTAATGATGAATATGTGAACACTTTGCCTCTGTATCTCGAACAGTAAAGCAAAAATTGCAGAAACTTTTTTTCTTTTTTACACAACACAGCCCCTCAACATACACTGTAAATGGAATGACTAAAGCTGCTGTTACAGACCAAATTAAGAATTTGCTTAATATATGGCATGCAACTATGCACTTTGTTTTTCCTTGAAATGTGCCTGTGTGATTGGTATTGGGAATGTGGTGCCTTTGGGGAGGCAAATCTCTTTACTCCCCACCAGAAGTGGAACAGAGGTTGCCCCCCACTGCTGCTGCCACCACCACACAGCTAGGAGACTTTTCTTTAAGGGTCCTGGTCACTCCTGGGGAAGAGAGATCCTGGTTCTGTTGAAGGTAGAGGAAAGGAGAGATGCACTGCCATCTCAGTGAAAACCACACACACCTTAATTATGTATGGGGGGAAAACAAGAGCATCTAGTTTGGTTTTTGGATGAGCTGCCAGCGAAACGTCCCAAACGGAACTGCTTCAGTCTCTGAGAAAACGGAAAATCGCAATTGCGATTGTGAATTAATTGTACTCACAGGGAATGCCTCAAGTTGTCGTTGATGGGGACCAGTTTCTTCTGTTTCCCTCCCATTTCCAGGATACCTTCCTTCCTCACGTTGAGTGCGGGACCGTGACGCTGATCGGGGCAACCACCGAAAACCCTTCTTTCCAGGTCAATTCGGCTCTTCTGAGTCGCTGCCGCGTTATTGTCCTCGAGAAGCTCTCGGTCGAGGCGATGGAAGCTATTCTGATGCGAGCTCTCAAGTCCTTAGGGATCCAGATTCTAAGCCAAGGCGAGCAACCCGCTGGCTCTGTGAATGGCAGCGACAGCAAGGACTCCGAGTAAGTATGCTTTGCGGAGCGCAGCGTGTTAACCCACACCACCCGAGGAATCCATTGACAGCCTGCCAGAGCAGGAGTGAGAAAGAGGTTATGGAGTGGTTAGGAGGGGGTGGGAATACTTTTAAAACTCCTTTTCATAGGGGAAAAGGATGCATGTATGCTCACCATAAACAGTATAAAAAACCAATGCAAAGCTGTTTTCTTTCTTTCTTTCTTTCTTT
Source organism: Podarcis pityusensis (assembly GCF_964106645.2). Lineage (NCBI taxonomy): Eukaryota > Metazoa > Chordata > Lepidosauria > Squamata > Lacertidae > Podarcis > Podarcis pityusensis. The sequence continues at coordinate 67,459,486 of NC_138031.1, forward strand.
TAAAAAACCCATGCTTTCCGGATTACAACAGAGAGCATTACACTAGCTGTTGGAATTTCTGATTTGCCTGCAGGATATATTAAAAGTGTGCTACAGCTGGGGATTTGATTTGGGTTCCTGTCTCATTTGTACGCCGTCGTTCTTGTTGCTGGCTACAAATGCATCATATAACAGCCAAGTGTTAGCCAAAATATCCCTTCTCTCCTTAACTTGAATCTCTCGATCCAAAATGTAATTGAGTGCTTGTTCGACGGCAAATCAAGCGGGGACAGAAGAATTGCTCCTGCGTAACCAATGCTTTATGTCTTTTTAAAAACAACAACAACACAAATTACCCGTTCAAAAATGCCAGATGATCCAGGGAAATAAGAGAAGTTCAGCTAAAAATATTCAAACCCTTCTGTTATGCTTTCTTCTCTGTCTCTAAACTCAGTCTAAAAGTTCTGAAGTCTAGATGTAAGAGGGAAAGGCTACTTCAGGTTGGGCATACGGTCAGTGAAGCATATGGCCATAATCTAAGGGGTCATTAGTCATGTTCCTCCTCGCACGCCAGACAGAATTCAGTACAGTGGTACTTCGGGTTAAGAACTTAATTCGTTCTGGAGGTCCGTTCTTAACCTAAAACTGTTCTTAACCTGAGGTACCACTTTAGCTAATGGGGCCCGCCACGCCACTGCCGCGTGATATCTGTTCTCATCCTGAAGCAAAATTCTTAACCCAAGGTACTATTTCTGGGTTAGTGGAGTCTGTAACCTGAAGCGTCTGTAACCCGAGGTACCACTGTATTATGTGTCTGCCTTGCATGGCAATAAGGGGGGAGGAAGAGACCACATGCTGGTAAATCTCTCATGACAGATTTAGATATTGCCTCCAATCCATTGGGGAAAAAATGGATGCTTAAGTCCCACGAATCAAATCAATAGGACTTACATGATTTGTAAGTGGCCTGTACCATGGATTTCAGCAGAACTTAAGTGTAACTAACTTTCTCTTGGAAGAAAACACTTGCGGTTCACTTATAAGAAAGAAAGCTAGGGGGGCATAAAGACCTCTCTTTTCTTCAGTTTTGATGTGACTTTTTTTGCTCCAGTACATGCAAGTTCCTAACAAGATTGCATAAGTTAGGGAAATGAAGGAATTCTGTTTCCTTATTTAGGATTCTGGGTTTGTACGGCTGCTTATTCTTTTTGTTGAGCTGTGAGTGCGAAGTGTGGGTCAGAGCAACACTGCTTCTCAGGCTTCATATAATGTCTCAGCTGTGCTTATGGTGACTCATTGGATGGGTTTGGGAGGCTTTCATTTCTGGGTGGAATGTAGGTAGAAGGAACAATCCCGCCTCCTTCTCCCAAGGCATTATATTTCACTAGACCCTAGGCATGCATTGAGTAAATATTTGTTCAGTCAATGGAGACCAGATTTTAGGGATCAGCTTGGTGCTGTTTTTTATTTATTTATTAGAACCTGTTGGCTCACCAACTGGAGCCAGGTGTAAAATACTTTTTTTAAAAAACAAAAACTCCTTTCTTATAAGGAGTGAGTTAAAGTTGATGTGTTGCACTTGCATAATACTGCTAGCCGGAGGAAGTGAAAATATATTTATATATTATCCTCGTCGGTTCTGCCTGTTGGGTAAACATGTATAAACAGAAGCACCGAAAGGTTAGCTGGGTTGGTCAAGGTCACATAATAAGCAAAAGCCAGAGCCAAGAAATGGCAAGACTTCTTAGGTGCCCTTTATATGTTAGAATCAGTGAATGTGAGAAAAGCTCTGGTGGATCTGACCAAAAGCCTATCTAGTCCAGCATCCTATTCTCATAGCGAATTGTTCTCTGGTTTTCTCCAGCAAATGATGTACCCCAGCCTTGACGCAGCTTCATCCCACAATTCTGCTGTAGAAATTTTTATTTCTGTTTTATTGATTTATTAGATTTATAAGGTAAAGGGACCCCTGACCATTAGGTCCGGTCATGGCCGACTCTGGGGTTGCGGCACTCATTTCGCTTTATTGGCCAAGGGAGCCGACGTACAGCTTCCGGGTCTTGTGGCCATCATGACTAAGCCGCTTCTGGTGAGCCAGAGCAGCGCAGGGAAACACTGTTTACCTTTCCGCCGGAGCGATACCTATTTATCTATTTGCACTTCGATGTGCTTTCGAACTGCTAGGATGGCAGGAGCAGGAATTGAGCAACGGGAGCTCACCCCGTCGTGGGGATTTGAACCACCGACCTTCTGATCAGCAAGTCCTAGGCTCTGTGGTTTAACCCACAGCACCACCTGCGTCCCTATTAAATTTATATACTGCCCTTAATCATAAGATCTCAGGGCAGCTCACAGAATAAAATACAGGATAAAAAAACAAATAGTTAAAACAAAACAGCAATCCAATCACACACACACACCCTCCCCACAGACACATTTAAAAGGCTGCAGGATATTAATCAGCCAAAGGCCTGGTTGGAGCGGAATGTTTTCTGCCTAAAATATATATAATGAAGGTCCCAGGTGGATCTCCCTGGGGAGAGCGTTCTACAAACGGGGAGCTACTACAGAGAAGGCCCGTTCTCGTGTTGCCACCCTCTGAACCTCACGTGGAGGAGCCACACAATGAAGGGCCTCCGATGATGAATGCAAGGTTTCTATGGGGAGGGGTGGTCTTTGAGGTCTTACGGTCCTGAGTTGTTTAAGAATTTAAAATAATAATAATAATAATAATAATAATTTATTATTTATACCCCGCCCATCTGGCTGGGTTTCCCCAGCCACTCTGGGCGGCTTCCAAAAGAATATTAAAATACTATGATACATCAAACATTAAAAGCTTCCCTAAACAGGGCTGCCTTCAGATGTCTTCTAAAAGTCTGGTAGTTGTTGTTCTCTTTGACATCTGGTGGGAGGGCGTTCCACAGGGAGGGCGCCACTACCGAGAAGGCCCTCTGCCTGGTTCCCTGTAACTTGGCTTCTCGCAGTGAGGGAACCGCCAGAAGGCCCTCGGTGCTGGACCTCAGTGTCCGGGTAGAACGATGGAGGTGGAGACGCTCCTTCAGGTATACTGGACCGAGGCCGTTTAGGGCTTTAAAGGTCAGCACCAACACTTTGAATTGTGCTCGGAAACGTACTGGGAGCCAATGTAGGTCTTTCAAGACCGGTGTTATATGGTCTCGGCGGCTGTTCCCAGTCACCAGTCTGGCTGCTGCATTCTGGATTAGTTGTAGTTTCCGGGTCACCTTCAAAGGTAGCCCCACGTAGAGCGCATTGCAGTAGTCCAAGCGGGAGATAACCAGAGCATGCACCACTCTGGCGAGGCAGTCCGCGGGCAGATAGGGTCTCAACCTACGTACCAGATGGAGCTGGTACACAGCTGCCCTGGACACGGATTTAACCTGTGCCTCCATGGACAGCTGTGAGTCCAAAATGACTCCCAGGCTGCGCACCTGGTCCTTCAGGGGCACGGTTACCCCATTCAGGACCAGGGAATCCCCCACACCTGCCCGCCTCCTGTCCCCCAGAAACAGTACTTCTGTCTTGTCAGGATTCAACCTCAATCTGTTTGCCGCCATCCATCCTCCAACCGCCTCCAGACACTCACACAGGACCTTCACCGCCTTCACTGGTTCTGATTTAAAGGAGAGGTAGAGCTGGGTGTCATCTGCATACTGATGAACACCCAGTCCAAACCCCCTGATGATCTCTCCCAGCGGCTTCATATAGATATTAAAAAGCATGGGGGAGAGGACAGAACCCTGAGGCACCCCACAAGTGAGAGCCCAAGGGTCTGAACACTCATCCCCCACCACCACTTTCTGAACACGGCCCAGGAGGAAGGAGCGGAACCACTGTATGACAGTGCCCCCAGCTCCCAGCCCCTCAAGACGGTCCAGAAGGATGTTATGGTCGATGGTATCAAACGCCGCTGAGAGATCCAGCAGAACTAGGAAACAGCTCTCACCTTTGTCCCTAGCCCGCCGGAGATCATCAACCAGTGCGACCAAGGCAGTTTCAGTCCCATGATGAGGCCTGAATCCCGATTGGAAGGGATCCAAATGGTCCGCTTCTTCCAGGCGTGCCTGGAGTTGTTCAGCAACCACTCGCTCAATCACCTTGCCCAAGAATGGAAGATTTGAGACTGGGCGATAGTTGGCCATCGTGGCCGCATCTAAAGATGGTTTTTTAAGAAGCGGTTTAATAACCGCCTCTTTCAGCGGGTCTGGGAAGGCTCCCTCACGGAGGGAAGCATTCACCACCCCACGAAGCCCATCGCCCAGCCCTTCCCGGCTAGCTTTTATAAGCCAGGATGGGCAAGGATCAAGGAGACAGGTGGTTGGTTTCACTCGTCCAAGCAGCCTGTCCACATCCTCGGAGGTAACAGATTGGAATTGATCCCACACAATTTGACTAGACAGGACTCTAGCACTCCCCCGCCCCGGCCCTGCTCCCACGGTGGCGTCTACCTCTTCCCGAATCTGAGCGACTTTATCTGCAAAAAACTTTGCAAAATCATTGCAGGAGATCATGTGGCCCGTATTGGGCCCCGATGTAGCAGGTGGTTCCGCTAAATTGCGGACCACCTGAAAAAGTCTCCTGCTGCTGTTTTCTGCAGATGCAATAGAGGCGGCGAAGAAAGCCTTCTTCGCCGTCGCTACCGCCACTTGGTAGGCTCGACACTGAGCTCTAACCTGTGTCCGGTCAGCTTCAGAATGGGTCATCCGCCACCGGCGCTCTAGCCGTCTCAACGATTGTTTCATTGCCCTCAGATTCGTGGAAAACCACGGGGCCATCCGGGCTCCATGCAATCGGAGAGGGCGCTTCGGAGCCAAACAGTCAATAGCCCTGGTTAACTCCACATTCCAGCGGGCCACCAGGGAATCAGCTGAAAGGCCATCAACATGGGATAAAGCATCCCCTACCGCTCTCTGGAAACCATTTGGATCCATTAAGTGGCGGGGGCGGACCATCCGAATCGGTCCCACCTCCCTGCAGAGGGGAAGGGTCGCGGAGAAGTCAAGTTGCACCAGGAAGTGGTCTGACCATGGCACTTCTTTTGTTTCGCTTTTACTTAGTGTCAGAACACCAACATCCATGGAGGTAAACACCAGGTCCAAGGCATGTCCGTGGCTATGGGTTGGGCCAAACTTATTCAGGGACAGCCCCATGGAGGCCATGCTTTCCACGAAGTCCCGAGCGGCCCCTTGTAAGGTCGTGTCGGCATGGATGTTAAAATCCCCTAGGACAACCAAACTAGGTGTCTCCAGGAGAACATCCGCCACGACCTGAAGCAGCTCGGGCAGGGAATCCTTGGTGCAGCGGGGAGGTCGGTACACCAAAAGGAATCCTGTACTGCCCCTATTGCCCAACTTCCAGAACATGCACTCAGAGAACTGGGTCTTCCCAATAGGATGCCTGGTGCAAACTAATGACTTCCTAAAAATCACTGCAACCCCCCCTCCCCGCCCACAGGGCCTGGGTTGCTGTGCGTAAGAGAAACCTGGTGGACAAGCAGCGGCAAGAACAGGCCCACCTGCTTCATCCAACCAAGTCTCTGTTACACAAGCCAGGTCAAATCCTCCATCCATGATCACGTCATGGATGGCAGTGGTCTTATGAATCATTGACCTGGCATTGCACAGCAGCACCTTCAGGCTATGTGGGTATCCCTTGCTGATTCTAGTATCCGTCCGGACAGGACCAGACCCGGAGGCAGGGATAGTCCTCAGACAACGACTAAACCTGCCTCCTCTGTAATGACATGGTCTGGTCTTAGCGTAACTCCTCCTCCTACCCGTGATCACTGAGATCGGTTGTCCCAGCGCATCCCCCTCCGTGGAACATACCCCAGCCATTTTGTTGGCTGGGACCCACTCCCCGGCAGCCCTGACCCTTCCCCTTAAGAACAAAATAAGACCTTAAAACAATAAAAAAACCCAGAAAACAAAAAACAATACAAATGAAAAACTATAAAAATTACAAATCCATTAAAATCAAACAAATTCCCAACTAAACATCCATCCCACCCCCATCCCCGTCCCCGCATATACAAAAAAATGAAAGGAAAAGGAACATTTTAAAACAAACGCTGCGCCCCTCCGGATCCCCCTGGGTCGCAGCAGCAGTGACAACAACCGTCCCTGTGAGGCCTGTCAGGCCCCGCCCTGGGCCAGGTGGTGAGTGGCAGGAAGGAGCAGGGCCCTCAGACACCCACACAGGAGAGTCCTCCTGGGCAGCAGAGCGCAGCAGTCCCTGTGAGTCCTTCAGGCCCCGCCCCGGGCCAGATGGTGAGTGGCAGGAAGGAGCAGGGCCCTCAGACACTCACACAGGAGAGTCCTCCTGGGCAGCAGACGCAGCAGTCCTTGTGAGTCCTTCAGGCCCCGCCCCGGGCCAGATGGTGAGTGGCAGGAAGGAGCAGGGCCCTCAGACACTCACACAGGAGAGTCCTCCTGGGCAGCAGACGCAGCAGTCCCTGTGAGTCCTTCAGGCCCCGCCCCGGGCCAGATGGTGAGTGGCAGGAAGGAGCAGGGCCCTCAGACACTCACACAGGAGAGTCCTCCTGGGCAGCAGAACGCAGCAGTCCCTGTGAGGCCTGTCAGGCCCCGCCCTGGGCCAGATGGTGAGTGGCAGGAAGGAGCAGGGCCCTCAGACACTCACACAGGAGAGTCCTCCTGGGCAGCAGACGCAGCAGTCCCTGTGAGTCCTTCAGGCCCCGCCCCGGGCCAGATGGTGAGTGGCAGGAAGGAGCAGGGCCCTCAGACACTCACACAGGAGAGTCCTCCTGGGCAGCAGACGCAGCAGTCCCTGTGAGTCCTTCAGGCCCCGCCCCGGGCCAGATGGTGAGTGGCAGGAAGGAGCAGGGCCCTCAGACACTCACACAGGAGAGTCCTCCTGGGCAGCAGACGCAGCAGTCCCTGTGAGTCCTTCAGGCCCCGCCCCGGGCCAGATGGTGAGTGGCAGGAAGGAGCAGGGCCCTCAGACACTCACACAGGAGAGTCCTCCTGGGCAGCAGACGCAGCAGTCCCTGTGAGTCCTTCAGGCCCCGCCCTGGGCCAGATGGTGAGTGGCAGGAAGGAGCAGGGCCCTCAGACACTCACACAGGAGAGTCCTCCTGGGCAGCAGACGCAGCAGTCCCTGTGAGTCCTTCAGGCCCCGCCCCGGGCCAGATGGTGAGTGGCAGGAAGGAGCAGGGCCCTCAGACACCCACACAGGAGAGTCCTCCTGGGCAGCAGACGCAGCAGTCCCTGTGAGTCCTTCAGGCCCCGCCCCGGGCCAGATGGTGAGTGGCAGGAAGGAGCAGGGCCCTCAGACACTCACACAGGAGAGTCCTCCTGTGTGGTGCCTCCTTGGTGGGACCTTCATGTGGATTTGTATATGAACGCAGGAGCAAAGAAAAAAACGGCCTGCATGGTGGGCTAATGGCATGACTTTGCACTCTCCATAAGAACGTAAGAAAAGCTCTGCTCCATCTAGTCCAGCATCATGTTTTCACAATGACCAACCAGATGCCATGGGAAGCCAGCAAGCAAGGCCCAAGTACAACAGCCCTCTCCCTGGCTCCCAGCAGCCGGTATTCAGAGGTAGAGCATAGCCATTATGGCTTGTAGCCATTGAGAGCGTTCTCCTCCATGAATCTGTCAAGAAGAAGAAGAGTAGAAGAGTTTGGATTTGATATCCCGCTTTATCACTACCCGAAGGAGTCTCAAAGCGGCTAACATTCTCCTTTCCCTTCCTCCCCCACAACAAACACTCTGTGAGGTGAGTGGGGCTGAGAGACTTCAGAGAAGTGTGACTGGCCCAAGGTCACCCAGCAGCTGCATGTGGAGGAGCGGAGACGCGAACCCGGTTCACCAGATTACGAGTCTACCGCTCTTAACCACTACACCACACTGGCTCCCAAATCTCTTGGCAGCCATTTCTACGTCTTGTCAGAGTTGATTCCACAGTTTAATTCTGCATTGCGTGAAGAAGACTAGCAATATCCCAGTGGAGGTTTCCTCTTATGCACTTAGTTGTAGTTTTCCTTTACCTTTTAGGTAACATGCCACCCTGAGGTCAGCTGGTACTAGGTCTTAGGGTGTTTTTCCTGCCTGCCTGTTTATATTTTTGTCTCTATGTATCACCGGTTACAAGGTACAAACATCAGGGCTTGGTGTCCAATTATGTCCTGTGTTAATTTGGGAGACTGGCAAAAATACGAAATAGTGCAAGTGTAAGATGAGAGTAGGGGGGGGATATATTCAGAGGTTGGAAAGTAGGTTAGTTTCCTGACTTGCAAGTGTTACCTCATGTAGGATAAATGGGCAGCCGTAGAATATGGAAGTAGAAGAGGAAACTTGGGTATGTTTTAACATAAGGCTGAAGTACTCAGATCCTTTGTAATTATTAAGAAATTCCTCAAACCAGTCAAGAAATAATAGTTTGTTTTTAGATTTTGATGCTTCTGCCCACCACAAAGTTGTTATTAACAGTTTGTTTTTAACTTGGATTCCGTGCTGAGGAATGGGCGGTTTTCAAAGGTGCACATTTTTTAATTACCACATGCAAATGATTAATAGGCATTCTCCCAGAAATATGAGGATTCTAGGATCCCTTTCAACACAGGTTATCAGGGGAGGGAGGGATGTATTGCTTAAAGCACTGAGCTCTGTAAAATAGTATTGTGCTAAAGCAATTAATCATTAAAAAAAAAAATTCTGGGGAAGTGCATTCTCATTTTTTGGTGAATGCTAATTATTCTTCTGGCACCTGTTTGATCTCAGGCAAGTAAGTTCATAGTTTGTTTTGCTCCTCTAGCTGCCCAATCAAACGGGTACTATAATACTGCTTTCTTTTTTTAGTTAAAAGAGTAATAGACTGTGATCATTTAGCATTATGGTATATATTGGTAGTTTTCAAACATTGTTGCCAGGAACACATGGATTCCTTGCAGGCAGTAGAATCATAAATTTAATTGTAGAGTTGAAAGAGGCAACGAGTCCCCTGCAATACAGGAATCTTTTGCCCAATATAGGGCTCAAACCCACGACCCTGAGATTAAGAGCCTCATGCTCTACTGACTGAGCTATCTCAGCACACAGGTATCAGGGGTTCCTTGGAAATGGCACCCAAAGAAAGAGACTGTTACTCAGTGACTGAGCATCTGGTTTATATAAGGTCAGAGCAGGTAGCAATGAGCATTCTTTCTTTGTCTGCCTGTGTGGTGTATATGTCCAGTTTAGACATTAGACCAAAGGCAAAATTGCCTGGGGCCATTACAAGTTGTAGTAAGGACAAATCTACCTATGTGCTGGTCCCGGCTTCAAAGAACATGCTTGCTGCTGGTTTTCAAATCCACTTGCAAATAGTGTGCTCTGGTACTGACATTTTAAAACAAAAACATCTGGCTGCTTTGGTAGCCATTTCTCGCCTGGGGAAAACTTAATATACAGTCATACATCAGGTTACAGACGCTTCAGGTTGTGTTTTTTCAGGTTACGGACAGTCGAAAACCGGAAATACCGGAATGGGTTACTTCTGGGTTTCGGCAGTCGCACATGCGCAGAAGCGCTAAATCATGCTTTGCGCATGCGCAGAAGCGCCCAATTGCAACCTGTGTGTGCGCAGGCGCAGGTTGCGAACGCTGCGGGTTGCGAACATGCATCCCGCACGGATCACGTTTGCAACCCGAGCGTCCACTGTACTCCTTTTCATGTTATTTTGCGTGGACTTACTCTTGTCTGTTTTATTGTATGTTGGAAAACATATTTGATAGTTTTAATGCATTGGAATCCACCTTGAGAACTGGGGCTAGTGGGCCCAGGTATAAAGGATACAAGTAAACTAAAGTCCCCTCTCCAGTGGGGACAGTGTGGTGTAGTGGTTAAGAGCGGTAGTCTCATAATCTGGGGAACCGGGTTCGCGTCTCCGCTCCTCCACATGCAGCTGCTGGGTGACCTTGGGCTAGTTAGACTTCTTTGAAGTCTCTCAGCCCCACTCACCTCACAGAGTGTTTGTTGTGGGGGAGGAAGGGAAAGGAGAATGTTAGCCGCTTTGAGACTCCTGAAGGGGAGTGATAAAGCGGGATATCAAATCCAAACTCTTCTTCTTCTTCTTCTTCTTCTCCCTTTGTGCAGTAGCTTGCTTGAGTCACCTAGAGCTCTTCTGCTTGCAGCACGCTGTTGGCAGCAGGGAGTAAAGGGTGCGTAGTCCCGCCTTCAGTTATTTGCAGCTTGGCAGCTTCCTCTGGGAGACACCCTGGTAGGAATCCCAGGAGGAATTCTGTTGGCCTGTGCCAGGTAATCCTATTATGACTGTATTCTTGTATATCACGGTAGCAATCATTCTTCACAATGCGCCTCTATATCCAGTTACATGGAAAGATAGTAGCCCTTAGGCCAAGAACATGTGTAGGCATGAAACGTACGTATAAAACAATGTCAGAGAGTTCTGAACAATCTGCGAGATGTGCTGAACAGTTCTGTGCGGGACCAGATCATATAAAGATCCATTGTTTAAATGGTCTCTCACAAGAAAATCTCCCAGCACATTTCTCTAAGTACATTTTACAGGAAGGTGAGCTAAAGACAGTGTTAGAAACTCAGGTATACAGTGGTACCTCAGGTTAAGTACTTAATTCATTCCGGAGGTCCGTTCTTAACCTGAAACTGTTCTTAACCTGAAGCACCACTTTAGCTAATGGGGCCTCCAGCAGCCGCTGCGCCACCACTGCACGATTTCTGTTCTCACCCTGAAGCAAAGTTCTTAACCCGAGGTAATATTTCTGGGTTAGCGGAGTCTGTAACCTGAAGCGTATGTAACCCGAGGTACCACTCTATAGGCTAATTGCTAATAAGCCTAGGTTATCGTCGCGACAACGAAATGTCTAGGTGCTATTTTTGTGATGAGATATTATGATGATGATGATGATGATGATGATGATGATGATGATGATGGATGGGGGTGAACCATGTGCTCCTTGGAGAAAAATGTGGGATATAAATGCAATTAATAAACTCTTCTGCTTAAGAATGCAGGAGGGGCCAGCAGGATGGAGATATCAGTCGCAAATCTGGCATCCAGAGATATCTATGTGGTTTTGGAACCTGTGCCAGTTACAGAACGCACCTGGCGCCTGGCTAATTTCGAACACCACCTATAGATGCATTACCTATGATGTGTTTAGCTGGGAGCCTGTGTCTGTATCTGAGGTGGTGAAATCTTGTGGTTTTTCGGACCCAGCCACCCAGCCTGTGAGATGCGTGTAGTTTATCCACTCCTGGAATAAATTTTAAAAAGGCTGTTCATTAAGTCCTAGAATCAGGTTGACATTTACACACGCATCCTTTTTTCTGATGATGACTACTAGCTTTTCATTTTGCTTTTTGGATTAAATCTGTAGGGAACCACCTTCAGCCCCGAGGGCCACATTCTCTTCTGGGAAAACCACCTGGGGGCCGAAGTGGCCAAAGTAACAAATGTAAATTTTAGCTTTGTGTAGTAGCCTACTTTCTAACCAAACTCACACATCCCTCTTTATCTTCCACCCAGGTAAGCAAGAAACATTCTCAGTGTTCAAGGAAACATTCCAACTGGGGGAAAACCACTGAAAGTGGCTGGGGAAAGGGTTGTGGCCTAGGAGGAGTCCCAAGGCCCCTGGAAGGGCAGATTTGGCTCCTGGGCCTGTTGTTCCACACCCCTGCTGTAAATTCCACCACAACGCGTCACATTCCCAAGCACCCATGTTGATATTTGGTGGATAAGCGCACTTCTCTAAATGACTGATTTGGTTATTGAAGGGTATAATTAGATCAATTCAAAACGAATCCCTTGACTTCTATAGCTGCTTGATAACCATTTAAAGAAAACGACCGTAAATCCTTCAGTGAATGAAGTGCAGAACCTCCGGCAATCCTGGGTTTATGTGCAGTGCCAACATACTCCATAAGGAATTGCTGTCTGTTCCAGTCTCCCCGCACTAATCCCCGTTGGATAAAAAGGGCAATGAGTCAATGAGCTGGAAACAGCACAGGTTGAAGTGTTGTACGTGCCGGATTCTGAAGCGGGGCAACTCCTGCCCTTGAAAAATAGGTTGGCTGTGTTTCTGTATTCGAGAAAATGTTAAGGAGATGGAACCACCATTTGGTGTAGTGGTTAGAGCAGGGGTCAGCAAGGTTTATCTTGCCTGGGCTGCTGGATTGGTCCCATGAAGATCCCTCTGTGGGCCAGATTGTGTGAGCATGTGAGCCTGTGATTTTCGGCGTCTGCGCATGCGCAGATGTGATTTTCGGCGTCTGTATCTGTGCAGACGCAATTTTCAGCAGCGTGGAAGCGAGTCCCCACCTCACACTGCACCGGTTTAGCGCAGCGCGCAACTCAGTTCAGGGGCAGCTTGTGGGCCGGTCAAACAACCTTCGTGGGGTTCTTCCAGCCCATGGGCCTTAGGTTGCTGACCCCTGGGCTAGAGTGTTGGTTTAAATCTTCATTTACCCATGAAGCTCACTGGGTAATCTTCAGCCCACTTAGGGAAGTTTTTAATTTTTGATGTTGTATTGTGTTTTTACTGTTTTTGTTGGGAGCGGCCCAGAGTGGCTGGGGCAACCCAGTCAGATTTGCGGCATATAAATAATAAATTATTACAGTGGTAACTCAGTTTACGAAATTAATACGTTCCAGAAGTCCATTCTTAAACCAAAACCGTTCTTAAACCGAGGCGCGCTTTCCCTAATGAGGCCTCCCGCTGCTGGTGCCCTTCCACCATTCGGATTCCATTCTTAGACCGAGGTAAAGTTCTCAAACCGGGACACTATTTCTGGTTTTTCAGAGTTTGTAAACTGAATCATTCTTAAACAGGGCTCTTCTTAAACCGAGGTACCACTGTATTATTATTACCTTACATGATTGCTGTGATGATAAAATGGAGGTAATCATGTAGCCCAACTGGAGCAACTTGGAAGAAGGGGGTGATAAAATGGATGAGTGAAAGGAACAAATGTGATAATAGCAAATGGCCCCTTCTACAAAAAAAAATTGAAGTGTGTGGTTTTTTTCCTTGGGGGCATTTCTAAATCACTGCCAGTGGTATCTCCAGTGCTGATTGATTCTGTAAATTGAAGGCCTATTCTCTCCTCCCTCCTTTTAATCTGACTTTTCACAGCAATGCTAACATCTCTTTTCAAAATTCTGTAAATTCTGCTATCTTTATGGTCAGCTTGAAGCAAAGGGTTGTGGGGCCTGCAGGCATCTTTCAACACTGATCTTTGGGTTATTTTGTTATTTAAGTAGGGTAAGATGTTATGGAGGCAGCTGTTATGGAAGGCAGCTGTCGAAGGCAGCAGGTCTCTGTCTGCCCTTGAGGAAAGCAGGACATGACATCATCATGTTGCGAGTTGCTCTACAATTTTCTACTGTTCAGTTAAAGTAAATTTTGTCCTTTAACCTGCCTGATGCTTCCTGGTATTGAGCTTTTTTCTCCCTTTTTTTTTTTTTAAAAAGCATTCACATAGTTGCTCATGTTTGTGCTACTGAGTTTCACACGAGAAGGGGGGGGGGATGGCCAAACCCTGATTTTGAACCCATTGTAGTCTTGCTTTGGCTTGCATCCAGTGCAGCACCAAGGATTCGTGCTTGCACAATGGAAACCTCCTTTCACCACAAACCCCTGAAATCTGTTTTGTGATTTCCCTCCAGAGCAGATTTGAGGAGGGCACAGGGTGCACGCATGGGGAAGTTGCATTGGGCAAGAGGGAATCTTCTCATTGACAGGACACTTATTGAATGCAAGCCTTAAGATCTTTTTTTAGTTCCAATTCAACGCAATGCAAAAAATGGGTTAGGTTCTATTTCAATTCAAGAAAAATAAAAATAAAGCAGGAAGCTGCTTTCTTAGTCCCCGTTCAGTATGACTCCCTGATCAAATCCGAATTTAATCTTATGTAGATAAAGCTTTACAAAGTTTGTCTCTCTTGCCCATTGTCTGTCTGCAAGTACAGACAGGTTTCGTATAATGGTTAAAACTTCCTTGGTGATTCTAGTTACAGGTAGGTAGCTGTGTTGGTCTGCCGTAGTCAAAACAAAATTTAAAAATTCCTTCCAGTAGCACCTTAGAGACCAACTAAGTTTGTTATTGGTATGAGCTTTCGTGGCAGGACCAGCTGCGAGAAAGGGCTCCTTTCGGGCCACTCGTCCCTCCGCCGCCACCGCCTGCCTCACTCGAGTATAAGCCATGGGGGGCTTCTTCAGCATAAAAAATGTGCTGAAAAAATCGGCTTATACTTGAGAATATATGGTAGTTGGTCTCTAAGGTGCTACTGGAAGGAATTTTTTATGGTAATTCTAACATGCTGTAATGCTTAACGCATAGTTTGTGGATTGCATACTCTGTTTAAAGCCCTTGTAATATTTAAGGGACGCGGGTGGTGCTGTGGTCTAAACTACTGAGCCTCTTTAGGCTTGCCGATGTAAGGTCAGCAGTTCAAATCCCCGCGATTGGGTGAGCTCCAGTTACTTTGTCCCTGCTCCTGCCAACCTAGCAGTTCGAAAGCATACCAGTGCAAGTAGATAAATAGGTACCACTGCAGCGGGGAAGGTAAACGGCGTTTCCATGCACCCTGGCATTCGTCACAGTTCTCCGTGCACCAGTAGCTTGTTAGTCATGCTGGCCACATGACCCGGAAAGCTGTCTGCGGACAAATGCCAGCTCCCTCGGCCAAAAAGCGAGATGAGTGCCGCGCCACATGGTCGCCTTTGATTGGACTTAACTGTCCAGGGGTCCTTTACCTTTTACCTTTTTACCTTGATATTTAACTGCTGTGATATTCAGTTAGGGATAAAGTTCATATCCATTTGGCACTCAGTGGTCAGGGCAAAGAAATGTGGCCTTGTGGACAATAGGAAATGCACTCAGATATCACGTCTTTCATTTCAGATGCTGCGTGTGCATCGAGAGAAAAGCTGTAAACACCCTCGCGTATCTTTGTGATGGCGATGCAAGAACTGGGTTGAATGGACTCCAGATGGCTGTTCAGGCCAGGTTAACTAAGCTCCAGCAGCAGCAGAGTAGCCCACATGGCTGTTCTGTTAACGAAATGGTCATCACAGAAGATCATGTTAAGGAGGGACTGCAGCGATCCCACATTCTGTATGATCGAGCCGGTGAGTAGCTAATAAAGAACGCCCCATGTGATGCAATGCTATGAACGAAGCTTGGTACCCAGCTCAGCAATGAATAATAATAATAATAATAATAATAATAATAATAATAATAATAATTTATTATTTATACCCCGCCCATCTGGCTGAGTCTCCCCAGCCACTCTGGGCGGCTCCCAATCAAATGTTAGAAACAGTACAGCATTAAATATTAAAAACTTCCCTAAACAGGGCTGCCTTCAGATCTTTTAAAGATAGGATAACTGCTTATTTCCGTCACATCTGAAGGGAGGGTGTTCCACAGGGCGGGTGCCACTACCGAGAAGGCCCTCTGTCTGGTTCCCTGTAACCTCACTTCTCGCAGTGAGGGAACTGCCAGAAGGCCCTCGGCGCTGGATCTCAGTGTCCGGGCTGAACAATGGGGGTGGAGACACTCCTTCAGGTATACAGGACCAAGGCCGTTTAGGGCTTTAAAGGACAGCACCAACACTTTGAACTGTGCTCGGAAACGTACAGGGAGCCAATGCAGATCTCTCAGGACCGGTGTTATGTGGTCCCGGCGGCCACTCCCAGTCACCAGTCTAGCTGCCGCATTCTGGATTAATTGCAGTTTCCGGGTCACCTTCAAAGGTAGCCCCACGTAGAGTGCATTGCTAAAGTCCAAGCGGGAGATAACTAGAGCATGCACTACTCTGGTGAGACAGTCTGCGGGCAGGTAGGGTCTTTGCTTGCAACTGAAACAGCTCCCCTTCTGTAATGCTAAGGTTCCCTTGGCAGAGATGATGTGCAACTCAGTCATACAAAGTGTTGGCCAACATGCCAACAAGGCTTTGTTTTAAGATAGGTTTCTTTCGGCAATTGAAGGGGCAAAATGCCTGTGGGCCTGGGCCCCTTCGGAGGGAAGGGTGGGATCTAAACTTGATAAATAAAATATAAATGATGCTAAACTGTATTTTACTGTCACATGAAGGAGGGACAGCAAGAAGGTTGATGCAGTCCCCACAGGCAGAACAAGGGCATACGGAGCGTCTTGTTCACGGTTTACCCAAATTGGAACTTATTTTGGCTGAACAGCTAGCATTGTTTGATTTAAACGGTGGTTTGTTAAAGCAAGTAAAGATTGTAAACGTAAAGCTTGGTCTTGGTTTATACCATAGCTTAAATGAAGCACAGTTTGTCCATTCCCAGGCAATGAAAAACACAGAGGTGAGGGAAGAGCACATAAGTCAGACATGTTCACATAATTGTACAAGTGACCCATGCAACGGTCACCTCCAGGCTTGACTACTGTAATTCGCTCTACGCGGGGCTGCCCTTGAAGCTGTCCCAGAAACTCCAGCCGGTGCAGAATGCTGCAGCAAGGCTCCTCACGGGGTCTCTGCCATTGGAGCATATTCACCCAGTGCTTTTCAAACTGCACTGGCTCCCGGTGGGGTCAGGTTCAAGGTGCTGGTTTTGACCTTTGAAGCCTTTTGTGGCCTGGGACCCTCATACCTACGGGACTGCCTCTCCCAGTATGCCCCACGGAGAGCCTCAAGGTCCATAAATAGCAACACCCTAGTGGTCCTAGGCCCTAAGGAATTTAGATTAGCTTCAACCAGAGCCAGGGCGGTGGAACGCTCTGCCTCATGAGACCAGGGCCCTGCAGGATCTGATTTCTTTCTGCAGGGCCTGTAAGACAGAGTTGTTCCGCCTGGCCTTTAGCTTGGAGCCAATTTGATTCCCTCCCCCTCTTTCTTTTTTCTTTCTCCTGCTGTGATGAGGCTGCATTTTAATATTTTAATGTTTCAATATTTTAACGTTGTGTTTTAATCTTGTTTTTAAGTTGTATTCATTCAACTTGTTTTTATTATTGCTTGTTAGCCGCCCTGAGCCCAGCCTTAGGTGGGGAGGGCGGGGTATAAATAAAAATTATTATTATTATTATTACTATTATTATACTAAACTACCACTTAGCGTTATGTCAGAACTGGGCCTATGTATGCCGTAATTCTAATCACTATGGTGGCTTTGAGCAGTCACAAAAAAACCCATAGTTATTGTCTTGGAAATGAGGCTAGCTTCTAGGCTTGCATACTCTCCTCTCTCCCACCACAGATGAGAGGAAGAGTTCATGTTTGATTAACCACAGCTTGCTGCGCTGTCTGAACAAACTGTGGTTAATCTCATTTATGGTTTGTTTGAAGCATGGAAGTTTAAACCATTGCTTACGAAGCTGGCTTGTTCGTCAAACCATAGATGAGATTATCCACAGTTTAGAGTTCAGGTGTAATGTTAAGCTGTGGTTAACTGGTATCGGAAGTAAAATCTTCTGGTCTCCTCCTCGCAGCCACACTAGAAGAGAAGAAGAGGGGGAGCACATGAGCCTAGGAGGAAGCTAGGCTTGTTTCCATCACAACAATCCATAATTTACTGTGATGTTCAAATGCAGCCACTGTGGTTTAGCTGAAACCCGTTCATTTATTTACTTTTAGAATTTATACCTACCTTTGCTCTTAAAGCAGGTTGTGATAGGTTAGCGAAAGGAATGCAACAGTGCAACGGCAGCAACGTTAGCAGTGCCAGTGAAACCAATTAAACAGAAAGCCAAATACATAAAAATTTAAAAATACAAAAGAGCCCAGCCTCATTTCCTCCTCCAGGGACCCGAGAGACTGCCTGAGCAAGAAGGTCTTGGCTAATAAGATAGCTGTTGCCTTCCAGAGACCATTCTCAGAGGCCCACTCATCTCCACACGCTCCTCTTCATATCCTCTGCACCTGTTCCAACAATAGGTGTGGAGAATTTGAGGAGGCCCTGCTGCTGGGAAGATGAAACTCATGAGAGGGGTTTGGCTTGGAACATACTGTGAACTTCGTGCTATTATCTCAGAGGGAAGAACATTGAAAGGGGTAGGATAATGCATACCGGGTCTCCCTGGGGACCGTGTGGCGGTGGAGGAAAAACCGCTTTGTCTGTGGCTAAGAATAGCTTGTGGCGCTTCATGTGTCGCCTCATGAGCATTTTAAGTAATGTACAGATCTATATTTTAAGAAATCATATACAGTGGTACCTCGGGTTAAGTACTTAATTCGTTCCGGAGGTCCGTTCATAACCTGAAACTGTTCTTAACCTGAAGCACCACTTTAGCTAATGGGGCCTCCTGCTGCCGCCGTGCCGCCAGAGCCCGATTTCTGTTCTTATCCTGAAGCAAAGTTCTTAACCTGAAGCACTATTTCTGGGTTCGCGGAGTCTGTAACCTGAAGCGTATGTAACCTGAAGCGTATGTAACCCGAGGTACCACTGTACCGTACTTTTTGGTGTATAAGACGAGGGTTTTTTCTTTTAAAAATAACTTTATAAATGAGGCTTGTCTTATACATGGGTAGTGCATTGGGGGGACGGGCAATTGGTTGCAGCCACAATCAGGAGATTCTCAGTGTTGATTGGGCATTTGAGTGGTGGCTGCGGCAATGGCTGCTGTCTATTGGCTGCCGCTGTGGCAATTGGACGGGTGAATTGCGTCTGGTGGCGGTGAGGGGGCATATGATTGGTGCCTTTGGCAATGCGTGTGATCATGCGGGTGAGCGATATTCAGCAGCCCCCCCAAAAAAGCTGAACAACTGTGGGCATTCCCCCCCCCCAACAGCTTAACAACTCTTGGTAAGCTCCCCCCCCATTTTCTTAATTTGGAGTCCCCAAAATAGGGGACATCTTATACACAGGGGCATGTTATACACGGAAGAATATGGTAATGCGAAGATTTTGGCTGTGTGCGTACACACTTCCCCTTCCATGGTATTGGGATTCTCCCTGCAAAAGAAATACAGTGGTACCTCAGGATGCGAACGGGATCCGTTCTGGAGCCCCATTCACATCCTGAACAGAACGTAAGACGCAACTGTGCATGCACGGATTGCGTTTTGCCTCTTC
This sequence comes from Podarcis pityusensis, assembly GCF_964106645.2. Classification (NCBI taxonomy): domain Eukaryota; kingdom Metazoa; phylum Chordata; class Lepidosauria; order Squamata; family Lacertidae; genus Podarcis; species Podarcis pityusensis. The sequence goes on from NC_138031.1 coordinate 67,478,509, forward strand.
CGCACATGCACGTGATGTCATTTTGACCGTATGCGCAAGCGGCGAAACCCGGAAGTAACGCGCTCTGTTACTTCCAGGTTGCCGCAGAGCGCAACCCGAAAATACTTATCTTGAAGCGTAATTATCCCAAGGTATGATTGTAAACATTTTTTAAAAAATTTTACTGGGAAACCTCTAAGTGCCAGTTTGTACAACTATAAAACAATGAGCAGGGTGGTGGTATAATGACTACTGCAATCAACACAAGATAGTTTGCTCAAGGACATCGTCCTCTTTCTTTGTTCCTCCCTATGGAAATGTGCAGATGGGGACAGATTTAAGTCGTTTGCATACGGTCTTCTCTTGTACATTATTTACTACAAAGCTCGATGACGTAAGCGCTTTAGCAATGAAATTTCAGATTACCATAACGACGTTCCAGCACTCAACCGCTGGTATATCACAAGTGCCCCTTTAGTACTGCGTTTGCAATTGTTCAAGAAAAAAAATCTATTTTGGAAAGAGAAGAAATGAGCACTGAACTACTGATAACATTACAAGTGAACTCTTTATTTACTGCGTTTGCTATTGTTTAAGATAAAACCTATTTGGGAAAGAAACTACTTGTGCCATTTTTATGGACGTTTATTGTTTGTTTACAGATAGTTGCCTTAGTGATATTACCTTGCGTCAGTTGCGGCTTGTACAACCAGCAGACTCAATTGATAAGGATTTTCCTGGATGGGGCCATGTCAAGCTGCGTGGGTTGGGGTGTTGCATGTCTGAATGCTTCCCATCTGGGTGAGATGTCTATGCATTGAAATCAATAATGTTGGGGAGAAGGGATCAACTGGCCTTCTGCTATTTTGCTTTGTGCAGAGAATTCTTGGCACTGGGGTACATTCAGATATGTAGCAAGGACACAGCTGCAGCTGATGTCGTCATTCTGATTCTGTTGGTTTGCAGACTCTGGGCCTCATTACGTTATCTTGATACCATCTTCAGCAAAAGGGATGAAGGACAGACACAGGACTCTAAAACAGTAGTGTTTACCATTCTAGGTTTCAGTTACGTGCCATCATTATTGTTAAAGCAGGAATAAACCTGACACAATATATGGATATGGTTTTATTGTATGATGTAAACTGTTTAAAGAGCCACAGCAATGTTCTTTAAACTCTGGCCTTCAGAACTGGAGGAGACCTAGGGAAATTGTTAACCCCCAACATGGGCATTAGTCCACCATGATTTGTGGAATGGTGCTTCACATTTACTAAAAAATCTGTCATTTATATACTTAATACTTTGCTGTTGGCAGGATGAGTTAAGAGTTTTCATGGCTTTTTCTTCGAAAAAACATAGTATCGTTTAAATGCAATCCCTGCCGGTGCTCAGTATTGACATTCATACCAATACTTAGTTGAAATTTTCAATTATTTGATTTATTTTTGGCACTCCTTTTTAAGGAAATGAATTTTGCAATTTGCTTATGTCAGAGCACCTGCATATAACCGCATGCGAGGATCCCTAATTTGATACCAGCTCTTGCTAAATTCGTGACTTGGCACCATGACGTGTCACAAACGCTGGCCATTTCTGTCTGTCTTTGCGGTGGAGATCGGAATTGGAGATTGCGCTATGAGGATTAGGCTTGTCTCCTTGTATTTAACTAGTTACGTGCTAGTATTTAAATAGTCTTTGAATGAATGCTGTTCATGTATTCTCAACTCTGAGCTTCGTTCTGTTGCCGGAAGTGGCATTTTTATCCATTTCCTGACCAGTAAAATATGTTTTCTTAGTGATACAACGCAAACTATTTCTAAAATATTTTGATGAGAGAAGGTTCTTTTCTAAACTTTGTACAAAATATGACTGTGACGGTGATTGCGGGGAGGATGGCAAGAAAAGTGCAACGAAAGCGGCCATTTTTCTCTCCCTAGTTGTTAACCATGATAATTATTATTCCAGCTTCTGCCCATCATAAATAGTGATGCACAATCTTATAGAATTTGGCCAATGGACTGTCTTGCAGTGGCTGAGAGCAGACGTTAGATTATGTGGTGTTTGGTCTCATTTCCAAGTTATACTTGGGTATAGTCCTTGCTGGCATGAAGATACAGTCACTCCTCATATTAGCATGGGTTCATATGTGTACTTTTAGGAGTTTAAGATAAGTACAGAAGACTTCACAAGTCAAGTGAAGTACCGCACTTACCTGAACATATTGGCACAACGCGACCTAATCCCTATCCTTGGAGAACTCACTTTTTACACCCATTCATTGTGAGTGCTTTCTGCTACTCTTCTCCTTCTTTCTGCTTCCTGATTTTTAAACATTTACCAGGCCATAAAGTGGCCCATCCTTTTGTCCCATGACAGCTAAGTTTATTCAGGGTTCTTTGGTGAGGGACTTTTATCAAAATCGTTTTGAAGTCCCAGGTACATTTTCTTCATACAGCCATACCTCGGGTTGAAGTCGCTTCAGGTTAAGCCTTTTTGGGTTGCACTCTGCAGCGACCCGGAAGTAACGGAGCACGTTACTTCCGGGTTTTGCCGTGTGCGCAGACGCTCAAAATGACGTCACGTGCGGAAGCGGCGAATCACGGTACGCGCGGACGTGGGTTGCGTTCGCTTCAGGATGCGAACGGGGCTCCGGAACGGATCCCGTTCGCATCCAGAGGTACCACTGTAGTAACTACTATCCCCATCACAATATGGGTCACACATGTTCATCACTGTAACGTCAGGAAACTAAGCTTTTCATACGACTTCCTTTTAGGTCAGAAGTGACTACATGCAGCTGTTTGAGCTTGGTACCTTCCTCCTCATAATACGAGGCTCCCAGATTATAAAATAAAATAAAATAAAATACAACAAATGCAGTGTGCAGTGAACACTCAGGGAACTGGAAAAGTGGAATGCAAATAGAAGCTCGGTGCTGTACAATGATTCTAATTTCCTGGTTCATGGAGAAGCTATTTTAAATGTCCCCAGATTGCTGCCCATAGAATCAAAGGAGAGATCCAATATTTTAATATAGCTGGGCTTGCCGGTCCGTCTTCTCCACCCACCTCTGCTAAAATGTAAAGGAAACCCCGCCCTTCCAACAAATAGCTCAACGAGTACTGAGCATGCTCAATGAATATTTCAAGTGGCTTAGAAACACCGCATGAAAGAATGCCAGCTGGGGGAGAAGAAGGGCGGGGGGGGGGGACAGGTCACACTGCCTTTCTCAACATTTAAAGGCCATCTTGGTTTTAAGAGACCAGGCGACGCCATTCCCAGGACTGCGATGAGACTCCCAGCTGCTTGGTTTATTGCCGCCTGCTCGAGTTGAAAGCCTGAATGCTGTGACAGAGCACAGACACGCTGTTTATATTGGCCTGATAACGATGGCATACCAGTGGGCTTTTTGTGTGGAGCGCTATTAAAAATAGCTGTCTGCTGGCCTTGTGTGTCGTAGAAAGAGACCACCCTGGAGACAAGCGGATAGGGAAATCCCACTTCAGAGGGATTCAGGCTTACGCCTTTGCTAATGAAGATACAAGTGGTTCCGCCTTTAAATTCTAAGGCAGGAGGGTACAGATCCCATACTGTTATGCGTTGCTTCTAGTCTATATAACAAAACACCTGATAATCATTCCATGCATCGGGCAGCAGTTTGGGGCTGTGTGGAAAGTGCATAGCGGTACAACTTCACACCGTTGTATTGAATAATTACTTACTTACTTATATTTATGTTTAAAGACACATCCAGTGCTTTGTGATAAAGATGTACAGTGGTACCTCAGGTTACATACGCTTCAGGTTACATACGCTTCAGGTTACAGACTCTGCTAACCCAGAAATAGTGCTTCAGGTTAAGAACTTTGCTTCAGGATGAGAACAGAAATCGTGCAGCGGCAGCAGGAGGCCCCATTAGCTAAAGTGGTGCTTCAGGTTAAGAACAGTTTCAGGTTAAGTACGGACCTCCGGAATGAATTAAGTACTTAACCCGAGGTACCACTGTACATCTGAATGAACAGGAAATTTTGAAACATTCTGCTTGTAACTGAAACGATTACAGTTGCGCGTGAAACCTACAAAGACTTACAGAATGAACAAATCAGACCTCGATCAGACCAAGGGTCTGTCTTGCTCTGTAGTCTTATCCCCTCTTACAAACAGGGCTTGCTTCCGGGCATTTGGTAATTGGAAACTTCCTGATTTTGGACCTGGAGGCTGCATGTAGGTGTCAAAGCTAGTGGCCATTGATAGATCTGTATGCTGTGAATTTAAATAACCGTTTCAAAAGACATCTAAACTAGTGGTCATCAATGCTGCTTATAGCAATTTATTCAAAGCATTAACTGGACCCTATCGTCTGTATTCCCTTCCGACTGTCTTGAATGTTTTTTTCTGGCAATTTATATACTGATTCATTACAGTATTTTCTAGGTGGTGTACAAGTACTCAGTTAAAAAAAAGGATAAAAACCAGATAAATTGTTTCTTTCTTTGTTTATATCCTACCTTTTTCTTCCAAGGAGCTCAAAATCATGTACTGCCAGTCAGTTGCACTGAATGACCAAGTTTGTTGTGGAGGGTGTGATTTTTATCTATTTATTTATTTTTCTGAATAGGAGAAGAGCATTACAACTGCATCTCTGCCCTCCATAAATCTATGCGAGGCTCTGATGAAAATGCCTCTCTTTACTGGCTCGCCCGAATGCTGGAAGGTGGTGAGGATCCGCTCTACGTAGCAAGAAGGTTGGTAAGGTTTGCAAGTGAAGACATAGGTGAGTTACTTAAAGCAGACTAGTTTTATTGTCTTATTTGCTTTTTAGATACTGCTGTGTGGAGCTATGTTTTAAGAGACGATGGGAGTTGTGGTCCACTGGTGCCCCAGCCCTGCTATAAAAGAGTTCATTTTAATATGCCCTTGGGAGAGGGTGGCAAGGAACAGAGTCAACTCTCGCTTACTTGACATTGGAAGGTCCTTCTAGCCGTGGCTGGGCAAGCCTCTGCTGACTGGCTTGTAAGCAAGATTTGGGAGGCTCTATGTAGAGTGGACATGGGTGGCGCTGTGGTCTAAAACACAGAACCTAGGGATTGCCGATCAGAAGGTCGGCGGTTCGAACACCGTGACGGGGTGAGCTCCCATTGCTCGGTCCCTGCTCCTGCCAACCTAGCAGTTCGAAAGCACGTCAAAGTGCAAGTAGATAAATAGGTACCGCTCCAGCGGAAAGCTAAACGGTGTTTCCGTGCGCTGCTCTGGCTCATCAGAAGCAGCTTAGTCCTGCTGGCCACATGACCCAGAAGCTGTACGCCGGCTCCCTCGGCCAATAAAGTGAGATGAGCGCCGCAACCCCAGAGCCGTCCACGACTGGACCTAACGGTCAGGGGTCCCTTTACCTTTATGAAGAGTGGACCCCTAATTGAGTGCATTCACCTCTTCCTCACTGCTGTCACTACTTGCTCGCTCTCTTGGCCCCAAACTGTGTAGCTATCCAGGCAAAGAGGGCACGGAGAATTTTGCTTCTTCTTGCCTAGCTGTCCATACTCACTTGCTTGGAGGGCACAAGTGAACAGATAGCAACAGAGAGGGTCCAGTGGGTTCCAAGAGCTTGTAATGGGCCCTCTCCCGACAGCGCCAGCCCCCTGACAACAGCCCTGACATGACAGTTGGCTTAAGGAATAAGATGGGCACTGTATGGAGTATTACATTGCTGACCGTGATGTGCTTTCTAAAATGTAATTTTTGGTTGTAGGATTGGCTGATCCCTTGGCGTTAACCCAAGCGGTGGCTGCTTATCAAGGCTGCCACTTCATTGGAATGCCAGAGTGTGAGGTAAAGTTGGTATAAATTTACTTCTATAATTGTCAGCATCTCAACCACTAAATGTTGCCTGTGAATCCTGGAAGACATGCTCCCTGCTTTGCAGGCCTTTTCCCACCTGGTCTGGGAGGGAGGGACGCAGACTGACTCCAGCTACAAAAGCTGAGATCGCTGGACAGACTCTTGGGCTGGTGTATTTCTTAGTGGAGGCTGTTGCTCTTGATTTTAATCTTTTGTGTCTTTATTTTAGATCTTCTTGTGATTTGTATGAAAATTGTTCGGTTTGGTTGTTTATTAGTACTTTTGTCATGTTGCAGTTACGTGGTTTTTTCATGTTGCAAGCCACCTTTAGCATGGTTTGAACTGAAAAGGAGGCATACAGATAAAAGTTGTGTATATGTTACTCTCACCTGCCACTTTCAGTTTCTTCTGTTTTATCAGTCTGGTTGTAATTAGGCTTTGGCTACCGACTAGTTAATAAAACCTCTGTTGAGGGAGCTGCAGGGCTATGGGCCAACTTTAAGGTTTTCCTATTCTCTGAATATATAAAAACCCAAAACAACCTGGAAGCAGCGGACTTAAAAAGATCACCTTATTCCTTATATCACTGCTCAGTCTTTGCGATCCACCACAGAAGCAAGGTCCCAGTGTCAGATTGTCCTCTACAAGAAATTGTGCATTTTGTGTAGTGGGCTTAGGCAACTCTCTAGCTAATGAAATTAATTCGGCACCATCTGTAACGAGTTTTAAATCTGTTTATCTCAGAAAGCCTTACAAAAACGCTTCGCCGTTTTTTAGTTTCTCTTGTCACATGACCCATTTTGTACTCCAGTTTCTTCAGTGCATTTTGATCTTTGTTTTTGTTGTTCTGGGTTTAATTTGAGATTTTTGTACAGGCACATACACTAATGGCCAGAATTGTGGAAACCTTTTGGGGAAAGTGTATCTCTGAGGTTTGATGACTCATAACACCACTTTTTTGGAGTAATACCATACAATTATGTATCAATGGAAAGATAATTTAATGAAGAATGTAATGCAGCAAAGTTTGTTCAATTATCTGTTAAATTATCTATCAAAAGTTATAACCAGAAAAAGGAAGCACAACTTGCTTAGGTTGAGATGCAGTAGGTTTCCTTCATTTGAATGTAGCCAGTGAGCATGACTGTTTAGAGATTCAGTCAGGTATTATGAACCATCAAACCTCAGAAATACACTTTTTCCAAAAGGTTTCCACAATTTTGATCACTAGTGTACATTTGTATGAGTGTGTGGTTTAGAAATGAGTGAATAAAAATAAAATGAGTTTCCAATTCATTATCGTTTCAGTATCACTGTGTTCACATGACCCATTGTCAGCTGCACACTGTGAGTGACACTATAAAACTGGATGTGGGAAAACTTGGGCCTTGCTGAACTTCACTCTGGGAAACAGGGTGTCAGACTAGCAGAGGCCAATTCAACAGGAGTCTTCTTATATATTATGTTCTTCTCTTTATTAGAAAAGATACCTGGCGGCCTCAGTAGCAAGCGTTCTGAAAGCGCTTCGTATTATTTCAGTCTATTTTTCTATTTTCTCTTTCGTTGTACAGGTCTTACTGGCGCAATGCGTGGTCTATTTTGCCAGAGCACCAAAGTCTATAGAAGTGTATGGCGCTTACAACAACGTCAAGGCATGTCTGAGAAACCACCAGGGACCTCTTCCACCTGTTCCTTTGCACTTGAGGAACGCACCAACCAGACTCATGAAAGACATAGGCTATGGCAAAGGTTATAAATATAACCCAATGTATAAGGAACCTGTGGAGCAGGATTACCTGCCTAAAGAACTGAAAGGGGTCGATTTTTTTACACAACAAAGAATGTGATGACCCTACGTGCAATGTGGTGGCCAGCTTTCTCCTGCCACACACACACATGCACACTTAAGTTTAATTTTGCAATAATTTCTGTTTTAACTCCGCCATGTTATCCAGGCACAGAATTATGGTTTTGTGAGGTAAAATATATCAGAAGTTATGGACTTTGTGTAGAAAATGGATGTCCACGATCTGGTCTACAGTTGTACATGTTTTAAAATCAACTGAAATCATTGGACATAAGAAAACATATCTAGGTCAGGCAATGGTCATTATTTTTTTAAAAGAAAACATTTGGGACACAATCTAGCCTAGGTTAGGAACTTGTTCTATACTGAATGCTCCCAATTAAATCACTTAAATCACTTAAAAGGGGCCTTCTTCATGCCGTGGGCTTGCTCGAAACTGAAAAAGGACTAGGTTAAAAGAATAAAAATTCTGCATTTCCACCTTGATATAGAAAAAGTAATATGACGGGAATTTAACCCACTTGTCAGATTATTTTTGATACTGTGAAATTTTGTAAATAAAGGTTGATTTAAAACTTTCTTAGTGTCTGTTTTGTTGAAAGTCAAGATCAGTTTATGGTGGTGTGGTTCTTAACACTATTTTAGCTATTCTGCTTCCCACTTACGCCTCTTGCCTCTGAGCGAGTGCCATTCTGTTGCCAGCCGAAACTCCACATGAGGTTGGGGAGAATTAATTTTCCATAGCTTTATGGATGCTTGGCAGATTTCAGTCTCGTACACCTGTTGCGTTGGATTGCTGTGGCCCTGTTCTGTGGTATACATCAGTAATTCCCAAACTCGATAGTGAAGCCCAAAGCATTCATGTGGAAGGTGGAGGAGGCTGCCCATTCTCTCTCTGCATGATTTACAGCTCTGTCTTGGCTTCTTTTCAGTCAGCACCTGCTTTTTGGGGGGGAAGGAGGGAAAGGTTAGGGAAAACTCTTGCTGTGTCTTTCATTGGAGAGTATATTTTTGATGCAGCAGAATAATCATGTCCTGGAATGGGGGCTGCTCATTCTGTCTCTGTAAGAATTACTGGTCTGCATTTACTTCCTTCCATTTATAATGCGTGTTCAGAATAATGAACAAGGAGTCCCAACAAAGCAGTATGTCAGTCAGTCAGTCAGTCAGATTTTCATCGTAGCCAATGGCCACTAAAATCTTACTCAAAAAACAAAGGGCACAGTCCAAGAGTAAATTAAAACATCTATTTTCAGTGAAAAGGCAGGATATTTTTCCTTACTTTGTCCACTCAGAGTGTCCCCTCTGGGTTCCTGTGTGTGTTTCATTTTAGCTGATTTAATACAGATTTGTTTAACGTTACTATTTTTCTTCTTTAAATAATTCCTACGTCCTTTTATTGGTAGATGGCTTGAAACACTTATTAGCTGCCTCCATGTTTCCCTTAGCGGCATAAAATGGGGTATAAATATTTTAATAAAGGGGCTTTGGGGGGGGTGAATGCACAGTACAATGGTACCTCGGGTTAAGTACTTCGTTCCGGAGGTCCGTACTTAACCTGAAACTGTTCTTAACCTGAAGCACCACTTTAGCTAATGGGGCCTCCTGCTGCTGCCGTGCCGCCAGAGCACGATTTCTGTTCTTAACCTGAAGCACTATTTCTGGGTTAGCGGAGTATGTAACCTGAAATGTATGTAACCTGAAGCGTATGTAACCTGAGGTACCACTGTAGCTGGATCTCGGAGATCTCCCGAAAATGCCTTTTTAGTTTTGGAAAACACCTACTATTTTCTGTTTTTTTGAAAATGATTTAGGGTAGCCTTTGCGAACCAGGGAACCCTCAAGAGGCTTGCTGCGCTGATGGCTGTTGTTAAATTTATACACTGCCCGTCCTCTCAAAGGAGCCCAGTTGTAGTCCTGAACATCTGGAGGTCTGGCAAAGGCTGCTTTAGCAAGCTAGTTCGTTGTACTCTTACTTCAAGCAGGAACAGGAGATGGGATAACCGTGTGCTGGAGAGATTGGCATCTGAGGAAGGGAAGATGACTTGAGATATAAGCCACAGTGGATGAACCCCTACCAAGAGCTGACAGACAGGAATCCTGTAGCATTTTCTGCGGCCAACTGCATCATTTATTCCCACATTTGTTGTTGGGCTGGTTCCTCTAGCCAGATCTATTGGCAAACCGAAAGGTGTTCTCAGATCACAGATATATGTGGACTGGCATACCTGTTTTTTGTCACTTCTTAAACTGGGCTCTGTACGCGAAATACATCACCCAATCCAGCATACTTACTGCAGAAATCGTGGTAGTCTGCTCATCAGTATGTGCTTCCACGGTGATGGTTTGTGTTAAAAATTGCCTCCAGATTATGTTGAAGAAAGTTAAAATTACACAAAAGGGGGAGATAATGTACAAATTGTATGCATAGCCTTCCTTGTGTGCTTAATCAGTTCTGCAGCCCCGTAGCTGCCACCGAGGAACCGAAATATATCTGCGCCAAAATTCTCCACTGCAGACAAATGACATCCACAGCGAACCTTTTTCCTTTCTGAGGGTTTAGAAGAAGAAGAAGAGTTTGGATTTCATATCCCGCTTTATCACTACCTGAAGGAGTCTCAAAGCGGCTAACATTCTCCTTTCCCTTTCTCCCCCACAACAAACACTCTGTGAGGTGAGTGGGGCTGAGAGACTTCAGAGAAGTGTGACTAACCCAAGGTCACCCAGCAGCTGCGTGTGGAGGAGCGGGGACGCGAACCCGGTTCCCCAGATTACGAATCTACTGCTCTTAACCACTACACCACACTGGCTGATATTTTATAATTTCTTAACATTACTAGAGCTCCTTCTGTCCACAAAGTGGTCCCAGGCCTACAACCACTTACAAAACAGAAATGTAACGTGTGACATCATATAAACTTCAGTTGTTTCCCTTTAAGCCAAACTTAGATTCAAGGAAGGAGACGTCAACTTTCTGGTAAGCACCCAGAAGTCAGTGTGGTGTATAAGGAGCCAAGCCATCTAAATTTCATGGATACTCAATTCAGCCTGCTTGCACTATTAAGCATCTGGAAAACAACGCCCTCTCACTGAGCATGCGCCACGGCTTAACCCAGGTATGTAGCATTCTGCTGCTAGTAACTTGACCTCGCGTCGCCTCATTTTTAGCCCTTTTTAATTCCTCTGAGGACACACTTGAACTTTGGCCGGTCATGTTGTTTTCTTCCAGAGCGAATAAAAATGGGAGGTTACAGAGCGTGCCCGTATCATATCTAATTTCAGCAAACTTTGCGTTAAATGGCCAAATGTCCTCCTCATAACTTGCCTCATCAAGATTTATTTTTTTTTAATGGTATGCACTGTCAAAAAGCGACGGAGCAATGGCAGCTGGTTTCATCCTTGCCTCTAGGAACTCGCAGTAAGTGAGCTGTTAATGTTCAGGGTTCTGCTGTTTTACTCCCAAAAGGCGGTGGTTATGTTAGCTCAGCCATCTTCAGCCTGGGGAAAGCCTGAAACATCTGGAGGGCACCATAGTAGTGAAGAGATTTGAAAGGTCACCTTAAGCATTCACAGGCATTGTACTAGACTCTTGTCTTTCCATTGTGTGATAGCCAGCGTTGTACAATAGGAGATCTCTCTCTCTCTCTCTCTCTCTCTCTCTCACACACACACACACACACACACACACATACACAACAGCCCCAGCTCCAGAGGATCCCCCAACTATCAGGAACAGATTTGGAGGATGCATGGGGGGTGGTTGCAGCTGGGAGAAGAGGAACAGGAAGCCCCATTCCATGAGGAAAAGTCTGTTCTGCTTGTGGACAGATGCAATCGGATGCCACCAATATGTTTAAGGGGAAACAGGCAGATAAGTTTGGATAACTAAGAAATTGTAGAATCAGCAAAAGGCTCAGTCAAGGTTTGTTAATTTCCTTTCAAACTAAATCTGTGATCCTATGAGCTATTGTGCTGAAGGACAATAGTGTCCTTCCCTTTTAATTTACTAACCAATAAAACACAATAAAACCACCCATGTTTGTATAAGCATATAAAAGCTTTAAATACTCTTTAAATGTGATTCAAACATAGAAAAATCTTTTGGTTTAAATATGGATTACTAACCCAGATCCCAACCCATATAGTTGACTAACCGTATACTAACCCAGATCCCAACCAATGTTGCTTTCACAGCAGCACGTAATCCGTCTCTGCTTCCTTAAACCCTAATTTTGGCCTTCTATTTTGAATCACATGATCCCATCTCTTGAAAATTCTGCAACAGTACAGCCAGCCTCTGCAGTATCACAACTCTTCAACCAGCCACGATAGTTTTTCCAGCCAAGTCGTTTGTCTTTGGTCAGTTGCACATGTTCATCTTTTAGCTATGCATGTGAAAAGTTTCACCTGTGGCTTTCCACACATTGATCTGCTCTTAAAGGCACAAAAACGGCTGCATTTTTCTGACAATTTAGCAAGCCTAACAGGAACTTAACAACCTATGCCACGAAGGCCTTAAAACAGACACAGAAGGAGTGTTCGTGCCATTCCTTGGGCTTGTACCCCAGCTTTGCCTCTCTCCTCTAACACGTATTGTGGGAATGTTCAGGGATGCAGGAGAGGGTATATTGTTTGATACTATCCCAGGCAATCACCAGGTGTCATCTTGGGCCATGTACACAGTCCTGCATTTACCCTGCATCCAGTACACTCCCAGCACTGGTTTAGGGACACAGGTGGCTTGCTTTTCAGAAGGTTGCCGGTTCGAATCTCTGCGACGGGGTGAGCTCCCATTGCTCTGTCGCAGCTTCTGCCAACCTAGCAGTTCGGAAGCCCACCAGTGGAAGTAGATTAATAGGTACCGCTGTGGCGGGAAGGTAAACAGCGTTTCCGTGTGCTCTGGTTTCCATCACGGTCTCCAGTTTCACAAGAAGCAGTTTAGTCATGCTGGCCACATGACCCAGAAATCTGTCTGTGGGCAAACGCTGGCTCCCTCGCCCTGAAGCGAGATGAGTGCTGCAACCCCATAGTCACATTTGACTGGACCTAACCATCCAGGAGTCATTTACCTTTAACCTACCTAAGAAGCAAAGTACACACAACAGCAGTCATAATTCATACCTAGCCTGTCGTTTCTTACATAGAATTGTATTTTGATGCATTCCTCCACCCCAAAGCAGCTTCAATTCAAATTGAGAAAAGCAATCACCTAGCTGTGTTTTAAGCCAGTAATGTGTACATGGCCCTGCCACAGATTCTGACCATTGCAAGTGATCTTCTAGAGCAGCAAATGCATTGGGTGAGAACTGTCACTAAAGGATTACTCCAAAATGCATCGTTTTGTGTTAAACTTTTCTTCAGCCCCTGAAGCTTCCCTCCCTACTCCCCCCCCCGCCCCCGCAAGAAAACAAAACTTGTATTGAACCTAGGCAGCCTCCGAATGTCATCTTGGTGACCTGTCGCATGTCCCAATCACGCGTTCCACAGAATTTCTTGGCACAACGCATTAAGCTAAGCCGGATTTGCAAGGTGCCAGACTCAAATGTGTAACAAGGCAAATATGTTTGCAGAAACGTGATAGTGCTTCTTTGACAGAAGCTGTATGAGCCATGGAAATTGGAACTCGGATGAACAAAAAGCTAGCACAGTGACTAGGGCCCAATGGCCAGGGGAATTGAATCCAACTAGTAGAAAGTCCATCACCTTGCCAACAAAGGTCTGTATAGTTAAAGCTGTGGTTTTCCCAGTAGTGATGTATGGAAGTGAGAGCTGGACCATAAAGAAGGCTGATCGCCGAAGAATTGATGCTTTTGAATTATGGTGCTGGAGGAGACTCTTGAGAGTCCCATGGACTGCAAGAAGATCAAACCTCTCCATTCTGAAGGAAATCAGCCCTGAGTGCTCGCTGGAAGGACAGATCCTGAAGCTGAGGCTCCAATATTTTGGCCACCTCATGAGAAGAGAAGACTCCCTGGAAAAGACCCTGATGTTGGGAAAGATGGAGGGCACAAGGAGAAGGGAATGACAGAGGACGAGATGGTTGGACAGTGTTCTCGAAGCTACCAGCATGAGTTTGACCGAACTGCGGGAGGCAGTGGAAGACAGGAGTGCCTGGCGTGCTCTGGTCCAGGGGGTCATGAAGAGTCGGATACGACTAAACGACTAAACAACAACAACAAGTAGAGAGTCACAAGTTTTACCATTCCTGCAATTGAGGGTTGGGCTAGGACTCAGGAAAACAGATTTTAAATCCCCAATTAGATATAAATCACGCTGGATAACCCAAACTTCATCACTGTTTCTCAATGCATCCTACTTCACAGGACTGTTGTGACAAGATAACCATGTGACCTGCTTGGGATTCGTTGTCGGGAAAGGGAGGTAAAAATGCAAGAAATAAGAGTTTAATGCTGCATCAACCACAATTAAGTATGATGAATGAGGCTAGCAACTAAAATATGTCTGTGTGTTTTAACCTGTGCAGCTAAACACTGCAACTCTCCGAAAGCGCTCTCTCACACACAGCCATGGAGCAAGCTGTCAGTAGGACTTCGGTGCTTCCAATAGTGAGCATGTTTGAATTTTATTGCGAGAAACAGGCAGTAGATGGAGCTCCAGTGCAGGTTAATTGTGGGCTGCTGCTTCTTTTCAGACTTTCAGCTGAGCTGAAACACTTTGGTGGCCCCTGAAAAAGGTAGCCGAATCCCTTAACCTGCAAGAAGTGGGGTGTGCGAAAACAAGCTTCTTTCACACTACAGGGTTGGTGGTACGTCTTGGGGCCCTAACAGATCCAATTCTGTCACTTGGTAGAATGAGGCAGCCGCCTCAGGCAGCTGTTTTGGGGTATCATGAAAATGAAGCAAATGGATAGTAAAAATATAGCAATAATAAATTTGTGGAATTCTCTGCCTTGGACAAGCAGCACTGGCTTCCGTGGTCCTTGGGATCTGTGTGTGTGTGTGTGTGTGTGTGTGTGTGTGTGTGTCTGTCTGTCTATCATCTATCTATCCATCTATCTGTCTGTCTGTCTGTCTGTCTGTCTGTCTGTCTCATGGTATGCCCTGGTAGCAGGCTGTGCTCAGGATGCTGTCTGTGTTTGCATGTGTGCAGAAGAGAGATGGGGACCAATTACCCATTTAAAAAGGTAAAGGGACCCCTGACCATTAGGTCCAGTCGTAACCGACTCTGGGGTTGCGGCACTCATCTCACTTTCTGGCCGAGGGAGCCGGTGTACAGCTTCCGGGTCATGTGGCCAGCATGACTAAGCCGCTTCTGGTGAACCAGAGCAGCGCAAGGAAACACTGTTTACCTTCCCGCTGGAGCGGTACCTATTTATCTACTTGCACTTTGATGTGCTTTCGAACTGTAGCACTGTGTGGAGGGATGATGCAAAATACAGCTAGAGCACACTGTAGTTGGCAGGAGCTGGGACTGAGCAACGGGCGTTCACACCGTCGCAGGGATTCGAACCGCTGACCTTCCGATCGGCAAGCCCTAGGCTCAGTGGTTTAGACCACAGCTCCACCCGCATGCCCGAGAAGATGATGGTGATGATGATTATATTTATGAATAGCTTTCCATGAAATATCTCAAACTGATTCCACAGTAAAAACAATTAAAACAATTACTTACTTATTTATTTATTTATTTATTTAAAAAACCATTTCAAATACAGTACAAATACAGACTAGGAAAAAGATCTCCAGACTGCACATAGAATACCAAATGCAGACTGGGATGAAAGCTTACCCTCAGAAGGCTCTCTCTAATAGAAGCCTATTCCTAAGCATTTTTAATCTTTTACTGTAGGCCCTCATTGAACACTTCTTGAAGCAGATGTCAAACAAATTAGTCTCTATAAGAAGAGGCTAGCTAGGGGCGAAAAAACCTTATCAGGTTTGAGTATAACAAACTAATTACTGAAGCTGAATGAGCAGCACGCCGTGATATATAAAGATTGAATAATTTCCCCAAATTAATCCATATCCAGAATAGACAACATTCCTTCTAAAAGCCAATAATAATAATAATAATAATAATAATAATAATAATAATAATAATATAAGAACCAAGGAAGGCCATGGGCATGATTCCTGCATTGCAAGCAGTTAGAATGTCCCTTCCAACTCCACAATTCCATGATTCTAAGTATCTGGAAAAAAACTAAAACAAGGAAACGAACAACAGTATGTTGTCCATCAGTTTATCCGGTTCAACCATTTATTCTACTTTTCATGGAGAAGCAAACCTGCCAAAGAAAAGTACACTTCTTGCTGGGTTGTAGCGGATAAAAAACAGGAAAGGGTGGTCAGCGTTGAAATCCTCTTCCATAATATGTGTAGAGGTGCATGTTGTTGTAATAACAACAGCAGTTGCTGCCGCCGCTTCTGCTCCCTCTTCATTCACTTCTATAAATGACTTGTGAACAATATGGGACACATAGAGATTCCGGGCTTCTGACATTCCAGACAAATCTGCCTTTTCGCTGTTGAAGATATCCAGCAGTCCCAACGCTGCCAAGTCATTTTTGAGGTTATAGCTCTCCTCCAGCTTAAATTTAGGCAGATGCACATAAACTACAGTGTTTTCCATCTTTGCCGGGTGTGTCCACTCTAGGAGCTTTCCTAAGGTGAGGTGCTTCTCCAGCTGCAATTTAAAGAGAGAGAGAGAGAGAGAGAGAGAGAGAGAGAGAGAGAGAGAGAGAGAATGAATTGAACATATTGTTGCTGTGCCGCTTGCACTGCAACTACAGGTTTTGGCAACGTACCATTTGGAAAGGTTATTTTAGAGGAAGAAAGGGGGGAAACCAGAAAGTCAGAATCACCTGTTCCAGGCCAGTGGAGCTATCCTCGATATCATCAGGCAGCAGGATCATCATGCTAAATTCTTTTCCCTTGTAAGGAAGTTCTAGCACCCGACACCTACACTCAGGAATGTGCACAAAAGGAAGCTTCTTTTTCAGAAACATCATATTCACCATCTTCTTTTCCTTCTGGATAGTGTTTTTTTTTTAATATATAAAAAAATACACAATGATCATATAAAAAGAGAATGTAAGCAAAGACTTCCATCATTTTATTTTATTTTATTTTATTTTATTTGCAAGAGTTCATACAGAGAAGGAGGATCTTGTAAACAAAACAAAACAAAACATAATAAGAGTGAAGCTGTGCTTTATACCATGGCAGAGGAATCCTACTTGGAAGAAAGTCAAACTGAATTCATTGGAACTTACTCCCAGGGCTAAGTGTGCACAGGATTGCAGCCGCTAACAGCATAATCAATTTACAGCACAGCTGTTTGTTCTTTGGCAAGGCCAATAAAATAATGACAGGGAAATGCTAAAACAAAGCCTGTTAGCCAGTGCTTTGCTTTCAAGTTGACCAATGGAAAACTGGTCCAGAAAGTTCAATAAAATGCTTGCTCTTGATTAAAATTTGATGGGGAAATGTTTGCAATCATATAAATACACCAGGTTGGATTCCGAAGTGTGCTTTTCACAATCTGCTACGTCTAGTCATGAACAAGCAACCTTTTATATGTTTGATTGTGAGGTGCATCCAACTAAGCTCTTCTAAGAATCAGCTAAAAGGTAAAGGGACCCCTGACCATTAGGTCCAGTCACGGCCGACTCTGGGGTTGCGGCTCTCATGTCGCTTTATTGGCTGAGGGAGCCGGCGTACAGCTTCCGGGTCATGTGGCCAGCATGACTAACCTGCTTCTGGCGAACCAGAGCAGCGCACGGAAACACCGTTTACCTTCCCGCCGGAGCGGTACCTATTTATCTACTTGCACTTTGACATGCTTTCGAACTGCTAGGTTGGCAGAAGCAGGGACCAAGCAACGAGAGCTCACCCCGTTGTGGGGATTCGAACTGCCAACCTTCTGATTGGCAAGTCCTAGGCTCTGTGGTTTAACCAGCAGCGACACCCGCATCCCTAAGACTCAGCTATACAGCTGCAAATAAAACATTTTAAGTGTGTTGTAAAGTGCATTATACAAATGTGACAATAGATGGCGATGGTGAGCTATGACAAATTCAATATCTTTTTCAAAACCTTTTTTTTAAAAGGCATTTTCACAACGTTATTTTTTACGTGTCTAGATTCCACCTAAGAGTATTAATTTAGTAATGTCCATTAATGTTAATAGATCTATCCTTAGCCTGACTAACTTGGATACAACCCCATAGCTCAATTGAGCTCATGCGATTCAGTGGTACTAACCCTTCCACCCCTGATAATTCAACCATTATATATTTAGCCCTATATATACCTTGTACATTGTACAAGTTGGAGGTACAAGAAAAAATCTTTATAGACTAAGCGTTCAATTACCATATTCAGTCTAAAAGGCATCTCCATAGTGAATTTGTCTTGAAACTTCTCTGTCCAGTCAGCCTTGAAGTAGATGGCATTCACCAGAAGCAATTTCGTACATTTATCAATTGAATGTTCAGGTAACAAGTCACAGATTTTACCTTGAAGGAAAAGTTGCATAACAAATTATCTAGCTATTAAGAGTCAATACACACACGATATTATTATTATTAGAGGAGTAGAATTGTGCTGGAGTCACCCTTATTTTGTTCAGCCCCCAAATCTACCCTTTCCTTTTCATGGACAACCTCTTTAAAATAAAATTATACAAGTTTGAAATAGCAAATCAATGCTGTGCACAGCAGAATTGTATGTCCTCAAGAAACCTCCCCTGATCTCAAGTAGTTTTGCAGTTTGAAATAATTTTTCATCTTAATAAAGCAATAAATGAATGAATGAATGAACAAAACAGGAGTGAAAGAGGAGTGGTGGCAGTTGTTCTATCTAACAGGGCTGCTTTTACTCCCTGGCTGTTGACAATCACCTGGGTTTTTGGGGTTTGGCTCAGGTTTCTGTTGAATCAGGAACACCGAACTCAAACTGGATGCCATCAAACTGGAGGACTTCCATTTGGAAGTCAAGTATCACATGTGTCCCCATTCACACAATAAAGCAGGAGCGGTGTGGGAAACCTTTGGCTCTCCAAATGTTGCTGACCTACAAATCCCATTATCCCTAGTCATGCTTCTTGGGCTGCTGGGAGTTGTGGGTATGGAAAATCTGGAAGGCCAAATGTTCCCCACACATGCTATGGGGATGACGGAATTTAGACTCCTTGCCAGATTTCCTCTTAGTACAAAGCAGTCCTAAAGGTTTTCTACTTTGCCTGGGTAAGGTTAAATAAAGTGTGAAGAATGGTCTTACCGGATTATATTTAGTTGAAATTTCAGTTTCTAACAGCAGCCAGCCTGCTACTTCAGTGGCATTTTATTTCCAGACCAGTCCCATTCATCTCAAAATTTAATCCCATGGTGTTCACAATAGATTATTCCAGGTAAATGTGCACAGAATTGCAACCTTGGTTAAGCTGCTGTTCCCAACAGTGAAGGCTTCTACAACACACTCTTAAATCGTGTGTGTGTGTGTGTGAAGGGGTTTTAATTTACTGTTTTTTGTTGTTGTTGTTTTTTAATTTTTTGCCACGGCTGCTGAAATCATGGCAAATGAGGTTGACAAGCAATGGAACATACTGCAAATTGCAAGAGAGAGAAAAGTGGTGTTGGCTGTTTTTCTTAGTAAAAGACTTGGAAAGCTGAGATAAGAATATTTCAAGAGCCACTCACCTTCAGTTTGGTCCTTAACCCACTGGTTGATTTGTTTTCGTGCATTGTCTGAATTATATCGGAAATCCACTGTGGCTAACTCAGCTCTGTAGAACTTCTGAGTGCCAGCCAAAAAATCCTGGAGAAAACATAGAGGATAGCTGTCAGTGGGCAATAAAACCTTTTAGTCACCCATTTGGATTGGAAGATGCAATTAATCCTCCCATTCCGGAGTGGAAAGAGTAATTATTTTATGCAGATTATGAAAGGAACTGTAGTTAATCTTACTCCGAGAAGACCCACTGAAGTTAATGGGACTGTCTAAATGTTGGTTCTCTTATAATGTACGGAACAGATAAAGAACACTGAGAAATCAGCAATAGCCTCCCTTCCACCTCAAAAAATAAGTATATTCTGGGACAATACAGTCCTGTAGAAAAGGCCTACACACAAGGACGTTCCTTCAGTAATAGTGAACGAACTGTGAATGCGCACCTTCCAGGACTGGTCTGCATTATATTTAGTTATGACTGAACTGAAACCTTGGACAGAATGTTCATTAGGGGAAGTCTATTTCATGAAATCAAGATATTGTCATAATAAGGATTATAAATATGATGACTTTTTTGATGCATCCAAAAATGCCAACCACAATAAAATTGGTATCTATATCCCAGTGGCGGCAGAGCCAAATAAGACTACTTTTTCTCCCTTCCCTACAAGGCACAACACTGAGTCTGAGGAGGAGGAGGCTGATTGGAAGTGCCACTCCCTTGTTAGAAGGCAGGCAGGTGGGGGCTGGATGAGGGCAGACGGGTTGGTGGAGCACAGATTGCCCCATTCATCTCAATGGACCAGCTTCCACTGCCCTATCCTTATTGGAACAGCAACATTTGTGTGTGCATTTTTTTTTTTTAAAAAAGCATTCAAACAACAGATGTTTTAGAGTGGACCTATCAGCTCACTGGACTGCAACACACAACGTCACTTTGTTTGAATTTATTGAAGATTCAACAACCAAGAATAATTGTATTGATGAGTTCATTAAATAACAGAGTCTAGAACCCCTTTCTCCACCCTGCTGACACCCAGATATTTTGGACTACAAATCCCATCACCCCTGTACCTGTCTGATACATTCTGGAGGGTACCAGATTGGGCAAAGCTAATCTAGGGTAATAGAAAGCAATTCTGGTGGCCAAGCAAGTTCTCAAAGTTCCTTTACAGTCCAGCAAGCAACTTACCTGCAAAAAGGTGTATGTCTTTTCTCCGTACAGCCTATTAGCCAGCTTCAATATATAGGGTGCACTACTCCTATTAATCTCAGTACTCAATGCCTGGAATCTTGAATGAAGGTCTTCAACATCATCAAAGTGAAATGTCTGCATGGAAGGAAGAAGTTCTAAGTCATCAGCACGACAGCCATTCAAATTTATGCCATATAAGAAACAGACTGCCCAAAAACTTTCTGGTGTCCTAATGACACACACAGAGAGAGTACAGTACAGTTGCCATGTGGCAGAACCATTGTCAGAGAAAGGATTACTGCATTTAGAGTTCTTTTAAAAGGGGAGGGGGCTGTATAGAACTTTTACTAATAGAGATACAAGAGGAAAAACTGGGGACTCTCCAAAAGCTTTTAAGTGTTATAAGGCATGGTCTTATTCAAAGCGGCTTTCGGGGGCTAGGAATAGAAAAAATTAAAAATCACATATTGTTTCCCTGACAGGGAGTGGATAGAGGGGAGGTGTTAACTATAGTTACAAATAAATGGGGCAAATATTCTGAAATAAATGAAAACTGTTGCTGTTTTATCTATTTGAATGTGTTGTTTTGTTTTTATGTGTTTGGTTAAGCCAGAAATATTTATTTATTTATTTATTTAAAATAATTTTTATTAAAGTTTTTTTTGGTTTACAAAATTAAAGTCTTTTTTACAGATCAGTTACATTTGTTATGAGACATTAGTGTTGAGCACGGTATATGGATGGGGAAGAAGTGGAGGGAGAGAAAGGGTGGTGGCGAAACATATTCTTTTTTTATAGTGTACACGTGGGGTTTTGTGTCAGTGTCAACTGGGTAGGTTCTCTTTCAATTCGCTTATTACATTTCCTTGGTAGTGAGAGGAATTTGGGGGAGGCCAAGGGTGTAGTTGATTGGCTGCAGTGGGGTTTAATTAATTCATTAATATTAATTTTAGTTACTGTCGTTTTCCTCGCTTATCTTACGACAGAATTGTTATTTATTGGACCTATTTATAAGATTTTGGTAATGATGGTCGGCTGGAGCCTGCCCTACCTGGCCCTCACTCCGCCCCCCAGCCATCAGCTGATTGGCTACCTGGGGAGAGGGCGGAGCGATGGCCTGCAAGCCAACGCTCTTAAAGAAAACTTCATTAGATCCCTTAGATCTATCCAATTATCACCCAGTTTTGAATCTTCCATATCTGGGTAAGGTAATTGAGAGAGCGGTTGCTGAACAGCTTGGCAGGTTTCTGGAGGAAACAATGGCTTTAGATCCATTTCAGTCCGGTTTCTGTCCTGGTTTCAGGACTGAGATGGCTCTGGTCGCCCTAACATATGATCTCCATAGACAACTGGATCAAGGTGGGTCGGGACTGCTGATTCTCTTAGATCTGTCAGCAGCCTTTGATATGGTTGTTCATGATCTTCTGGACCACTGCCTCACCGATGTGGGGATACAGGGCACAGCCCTACACTGGCTGTGCCCTTTTATCTCTGGTCGGGGACAGAGGGTTTCACTAGGGAGAGAGATGTCGTCGTGCCATTCCTTGGTGTGTGGAGTGCCACAGGGCACAATCCTCTCCCCGATGCTTTTTAACATCTTTATGCGCCCCCTTGCCCAGATTGTCCAGAGCTTTGGGCTGGGTTATCACCAATATGCTGATGACACTCAGCTCTATCTGCTGATGGATGGCCACACCGACTCAGCCCCGGACACACTGACCAGATGCTTGGAGGCTGTGGCTGGATGGTTTCGTGGGAGCTGATTGAAACTAAATCCTTCAAAGACAGAGCTCCTCTGCCTGGGTCGGGATGGCATGGGGATGAGGGACCAACTCCCTTCTCTTGTGGGGGCCCAATTAGTGCCAGTGCCTTCCGTTAAGAGTTTGGGTGTAATCCTTGATGCCTCCCTTTCCATGGAGGCGCAGGTTACAGCAACAGCTAAGGCAGCATTTTTCCATCTTTGCCGCATTAAGCAGTTGGTCCCTTACCTTTCCTGCCCCGACCTGGCCACAGTGATCCATGCGACAGTCACCTCCAGGCTTGACTACCATAATTTGCTCTACACGGGGCTGCCCTTGAAACTGTCCCACAAACTCCAGTGGGTGCAGAATGCTGCAGTGAGGCTCCTCACGGGGTCACTGCCATGGGAGCATACTCACCCAGTGCTTTACCAGTTGCACTGGCTCCCGGTGGGGTCAGGTTCAAGGTGCTGGTTTTGACCTTTAAAGCCTTTTGTGGCTTAGGGCCCTCGTATTTACAGGACCGCCTCTCCTGGCATGCCCCGCAGAGGACCTTAAGGTCCATGAATAACCATAGTTTAGAGCTCCCGGGTCCTAAGGAAGTCAGACTATCCTGCACCAGAGCCAGGGCCTTTTCAGTGATGGCTCCGACCTGGTGGAATTCTCTGTCCCATGAGACTAAGGCCCTACAGGATTTAACCTCCTTCCGTCAGGCCTGTAAGACAGAGCTATTCCGCCTGGCCTTTAATTTGAATTCAGCCTGATCTTTTATTTTTTCCCCCTCTCCTTTTATGAAGATTACCCGCTCTGAGACCCCACAGTTAATTCTCCCCTGGCCTCCTTGCTGGCCCAAGTAGGACTAATTCAGCCAGCTAGCCCTGGTGACTATCTAATGCTTATTGGATGAATTTTCCCCAAATTGATTTTTGAACTTTAATTTTATTGTTATTCATGTTTTTATACTGTATTTTATGCTGCTTCTATGTTGTATTACAATTAAATGTTTTAAATTTGTTGTTAGCCACCCTAAGCCGAGTTTTCTGAACCGGGAAGGGCGGGGTATAGATAAAAATGTATTATTATTTATTATTAATATTTTTTGATATCTTCTGATACGCATCTGAGTCCAAATAAAACCTTCACCTTCTATGTGGGATATTGTAAATGTAAAGGGTTTTAAATGATTTCTAATCAAACCTTCTTAACAAAATAGCCAGAAATCCGTATAACAGCTGTCACACAAAAAATAGAAATAAAAGCTTTGCTGACCTTTGAGAGTTGTGCTGCTGTGTTGCCTTTGGTCCCCAAGAAAACCATAGCTAGGGCAATAGATATGCTAAAAGGTGAAAAGAAGATGTTGCCTGTTGGGTTGGATTCATTGAACTTTTGGAAGAGATCAAGGGCAAAATGTGTTTTTGCATTAGCCAGCTCATCCATGGTGAAATTCTGAAAGATTGAAATCAAATGAAAACTTCTGTTATGTTGTTATTACATATGACTATTGACAAAAAAACAAAGGGTGCATAAAGCTTATGTGGTGGTTACACTAAATCATATATATATATTTTATTAAATTTTCTGTTTTACAATTTCCAACAAACATTTTACATACTTTAACATATCCAATGACTTCCCTTCTTCTCTCTCCATGGTTCATTTTGCATATCTTACAGTACATCCCTGCATATTTTACAATAACTATTCCAATCGGTTTTCCACTATTAACATCCATCAAAAATTATTTGCTCTTTTGAATTTATCTTAATGCAGCCAGCATTTTCATACTAAATCTGGTCTTTATTGAGCATTCATTCTGTTCGATTCATCTTGGTCAGTTTACGGAGATTCCATTAATCCTTTGTTCATGCTACACTTTTCAATGTCATTTCCCCATTGTGTTCCCATGCTCACAAATTCTTTTTAAAAGTGGCTCTGTTGCACTAGGGTAGACAGAGTGCTTTAAACTAATTTAGCTGTGCAGACCTAAATTTCTCAGTCTGCGCTTGAATCCTTCCTGAAAAATACTGGCAGTCCAGAGGTTCACGTATAATAATCTCTCAAATAGAGTCGCTTGGCTATGGGGCGATTCTGTGCAACTGCGATATCTATGTCTAAGCATCACCATTTGGTGGGCAAAGCCTTTCCCTCACCAATGGAATGCTGCCATGAAGAAGGGCACAGATTGGATGGGAAAGACAAATGCAATTAAGAGCTTTGCACGTGCAATTGAGACATTCACATACCACAGCTGCGTGCACTAACACCGCAGGGAAGAAACTTGGTGCTTCCTATTCCTAGGAAGGGGCCCCGCTCCAAATTCTGTTAAAAGTTAATAAATTCCCAAAATTCTACTGTGACCACTTAGGACAGGGGTCAGCAACCTTTTTCAGCCATGGGCCAGTCCACCCTCCCTCAGACCAATGGCAATGGGGAAATGGACTATATTTTGAAAAAATATATGAACTAATTCCTATGCCCCACAAATAACCCAGAGATGCATTTTAAATAAAAGCACACATTCTACTCATGTAAAAACATGCTGATTCCCGGACCATCCGTGGGCCGGATTTAGAAGGCGATTGGGCCGCCAAAGAAGAATATGAAATATTTCCTCAGGTTGGTCGCACAGGAACAGTCAAGCTTCTTTTTCTTCTTTGGCGATAACTCGTAGCTGAGTAAGATTGTCTTCCATGAACGCGGTCTTAACAGTGAGTCTGTAAGTGACTGTGGAGGCCAATTCTGGATCCACACATCCACAATTCTGGATCCACAAGGATAGCTGTGTTCAGGTTGGTATATTGGTTGGAGAAGTAGGAGTTAGGTAGCTTCTCATTAAAATGCAAATAAAATTAAATTTCTCTATCTTCTTCTTTGGCGATCACTTGTAACTGAGTAAGATTGTCTCCCATGAACGCAGTCTTAGCATAAGATTACCAGATATTTTCCCAATGACTCTGGGGACACTTTTCAACTTCAGTCAAATTCAGTGGATTTTGTCAGGGGACTGATCTGTAAATCCGGGGACTGTTCCCGGGAAATGGGGATGTCTGGTAACCTTATCTTAGCAGTGATTCCGTAAGTGACTGTGGAGGCCAATTCTGGATCCACATGTCCTTCCACAGTGGGGACATTGGTTTTCGGGTGGAAGTTGATCACGGTGTGGATTTGCCAAGCGTGCCTTCCTCTTAGCACGTTTCTCCCTTGTGTCCTGAGTTTGTGCATCTTCAAAGCCCATGACACCTTTGGTAAAGGCTGTTCTCCAATTGGAGTGCTCGCAGGCAGGTGCTTCCCAATTGTTGGTGCTTATACTACATTTTTAAATTTTTTTGCCTTGAGACAGTCTTTAAAACTCTTTTGTTTGACCACCGGCATTACGCTTTCTATTTTTAAGTTCGGAATAGAGTAGTTGCTTTGGAAGACAATAATCAGGCATCCGCACAATATGACCAGTCCAACAAAGTTGATGTTGAAGAATCATTGCTTCAACACTGGTGATCTTTGCTTCTTCCAGCATACTGGTATTAGTTTGCCTCTCTTCCCAAGTGATGTGTAAAGTTTTTTGGAGACACTGTTGATGGAATCTTTTAAGGAGTTGGAGATGGCATTTATAAGTGGTCCATGTTTCACAAGCATACAGTAAGGTTGGTAGTACCATAGTTTTGTAAACAAGCATTTTGTTTCCCTGCAAATGTCCCGGTCCTCAAACACTCTGCACTTCAATCGGGAGAAAGCTGCACTCACAGAGCTCAGGCGGTGCTGGATTTGGGCATCAGTGTCGCGCCAACCCTTCTGACAGGTGAGTGCCTCGCTGCAGTTTTGCTCCCTATGATGGCAGCGTGGACTGGTGCAGTGCTAGATTTCCAAACAGGCAGAGCAGGTGCCCAGACCCTACGCCTTTTCGGGGCCCCACGACAAAAGATAAAGCATTATTGATTTGATCTCAAAAGAAAATTGCAATCAAGTATTAGGAGATAATTTGCGAGGGAGTCCCTGAGATTTTGACTGCCCTGGGGCCTCCACAGGGTTTGATCCGGCACTGGACTCATGTGGCGCAGAAGAATCGCACGGCTTCTCTGTTTACGGCACTTACCTGGCTGGCCGACAGGAATAAAAGTCCTCGTAGCCGGTCACTGCTTAAGCAGCCCTGTGGGAGAAAGCAGCTGTGGGTTGGCAAACTGTTAAGTGGTTGGGGTTGGTCTGGGGAGCAAGCATCGCTCTCTCCAGAGACCTGGGAAGGCTAAGTTGCATCTCAGGTGCCGCCCTTCTATGGCTGGAGGGCAGGCAAAGGCCACTGAGGGAATGGGGTGGCTTCACCTTGGCAGGTGTGGCAGCAGGAATTTGGGGTAGAGGAAATGCAATACTAGAAAGGGAAGGAGGAAACAGCTTCAGAAATTGCCTAGGTATGTTTAATTGCTCTTTCAGGGCCGCCTTTTGTATGTGTGTGTACACTGCTGTGTAATTAAAAATATATCAACGTGGCTTGCAGCAATAAAAACACAAAACTACCCAGTAAAAATCATTCAAAGCTTAACATCAGACCTCAGTTAACCCTTGTGGAAGGATTTTTTTAAAAATCACCATAAACAAAATAAACGGTCAGTTATCTTGCATATATAACCCAACAGGGAGCATGTGAGTAACACATTATCCAAAGTATTGACTTTTGGATACAAAGCTTTTGATCAAATACAAAAGGTGAAAGATTTTAAAAACTCAAAGCATCCATGCAGCTGTGATATGGTTGTTGTTTAGTCATCTTAGTCGTGTTCGACTCTCCATGACCCTTCTCACTTTATTCTCAAAGCTTCTCCTTTTTTATGTCCATGGAGTTTTCTTGGCAAAATACTGGAGTGGTTTGCCAGTTCCTTCTCCAGGTGGATCACAGATAGTCTAAACTCTCGGCTATGACCTGTCTGTCTTGGGTGGCCCTGCACGGCATAGCTCAGAGCTTCTTGGAGTTATTCAAGCCGCTTTGCCATAACAAGGCAAATCCACGAAGGGGTGTGATATGGTAGCCTCACTCATCTGAGCTTTCCCAGAACAGGTAAGTGGTAGTGGTTTTTCCTATTATGAATAATGGTATTGGGGTTAAGATGACAATTGCTTTTCTTATTGTCTTACGCATAAGAAGGATACAATACACGAGACAAGTGGAGATATTGTTACATCGATAATTACAGCTAATTAACCAGACAGTACATAGGAAGGACTTGTTCATGTTTCAAGACACTAGCTTTCATTATGAAATCAAGCCAGCCAGAAGTAAATTTGTCTTTCCTACTTTGTCCTCTGGACATCATCTGCCAGTCTTTTCGGGCATAGGCAAACTCGGCCCTCCAGATGTTTTGGGACTACAACTCCCATGATCCCTAGCTAACAGGACCAGTGGTCAGGGATGATGGGAATTGTAGTCCCAAAACTTCTGGAGGGCCGAGTTTGCCTATGCCTGGTTTTTTTAAACTAGCTATTTCCCAGAACCAAATTTGTATTGGTTAGTTATCACTGTGCCTGCAAGGCATCTAGCAATCATGCATCTTGTTGTTGTAGTTTAGTCGTCTTAGCTTGTAATGTGACTTCTAAGTTCTCTGCTTTGCAAATTGTGAGTTGTTCGGGAAGGGTGTTTTCTTAATAGACTACATACACCTGTTAGAAGAAAAGGTTTCAGCACGTATTTAAAAGCTGCACAGGCTAGCTATTTGCTCCCTGTCGGCAGATTTTTACTGGAGTCAGAGCAAACAAATTTATAGGTAAGTTACTGTTTAAACAATACTTTTTTTTTTTTTTTACTGTTAATTCCACCCTTTGTGTTTGTCTTCAGCATGTGTGCTCAAGGATAGCCAAGACAGTTTTTGTGGACTAAACTGTCCTCACCCATTAAGCCCACATAAAACTGAAAGCTGGAATTAAGGGTCCTGTGCAGGGGCGTAGGAAGGGGGGTGCGGTGGGGGTCTGCCCTGGGTGTCATCCCAGAGGTGGGTAACAAAATTCCCCCAGGGTGGATCACACTGCTGTGTGGGAGGGTCACCCCACTCCCGGGTGCACGGCATGCTCAAGCGACTAGCTCCGCCACTGGTCCCATGCTCCTTATTTTGGAACAGTGAGTTGGAACATACAGAATCATAACATAGTCTCAATCCACACACCCTTAGTCTAACATATTATGAATGGGTCAAGTATGAGGTTCTCTAGGGGGAGAGGTAAAAGCTAAAGGTAAAGGACAGTTAAGTTCACTCAAATGGGGTTGTGGCGCTCATCTCATTTTCATGCCAAGAGAGCCGGCATTTGTCCACAGACAGCTTTCCAGGTCATGTGGCCAGCATGACTAAACCGCTTCTGGCGCAACGTAACACCGTGACAGAAGCCAGAGCGCATGGAAACACCATTTACCTTCCTGCCACAGCGGTACCTACGTATTTATCTACTTGCACTGGTGTGCTTTCAGATTGCTAGGTTGGCAGGAGCTGGGACAGAGCAACGAGAGCTCACCACCATCGCAGATTCGAACTGTCAAACTTCTGATCAGCAAGCCCAAGAGGCTCAGTTGTTTAGACCACAGCGCCACCCGCTCCTAGGGGGAGGATACTTTGGGTAACAACATACTGTATAGGCCGATTCCATGAGCTTCAAGGAGCCCCAGCTGATGAAGCATCTCGGCCCCAGCTGACCAAGTGTCAAGGTGTGTTAAGCAGACCATATGAGGTCTATACCCCTCCTTTCCTTGACCTAAAGAAAACCCAAGCTCTTAGTACAGTGACTTAAAACTACAAAAACAGTTTTGCAGGTAGAATGTCAGCAGGGGTGTGAAGGATTCCTACTGTTTTGAACTCTTTGTCACATGTAGAACTATCTCCCTTGTTGGGCAGAGGTTGTGGGTGCCTCTGGGGTGCAATGCGCTGCTGTGAACATATTTGTTCCCTTGTGTTGAAGGCTGACCTGGAAAAAAGCTAAGAGAGGCAGAGACGTTGGTGGATGAGGCCTTTAGGAGCATTATAGATGTGCCCTGCTCCTAGAACCATAGAAATGTAGAGCTGGAACCCCCTGAAAGGCAGGAATCACAACTAAAGCATCCATGACAGATGGGCATCTAACCTCTTCTAAAAAAACCCATCTGATGAAGGAGTCCACAACCTCCCAAGGTTCCACTGTCAAACAGCTCTTACTGTCAGAAAGGTCTTCCTGGAGTTGAGTTGGAATTGCCTTCCTTGTAAGCTGAAGCCATTGGTTTGGGTCTTACCCTCCAGAGCAGGAGAGAACAAGCTTGCTCCATCTTCCATGTGATCTTCCATTTAGATATTTTAAGATGGCTAGCGTATCTCCTCTCAGACTCCTCTTTTGCAGGCTAAATATACTCAACTCCCTCAACTATTCCTCATAAGGCTTGGTTTCCAGACCCTTGGTCACCCTCCTCTGCCCATGTTCCAACTTGTCAATATCCTTTTTAAATTGTGGTGCCCAGAACCGGACACAGTATTCCAGCTGTGGTCTGACCAAAGCAGAATTGAGTGGGACTATGACTTCCCTTGACCTGGACTCTATACTTCTGCTGATGCAACCTAGAATAGCATCAGCGTTAGCCTAAGATGGTAATTCACCTGCTGTCAGCAAGCACGAGTCTCAGGGAAGGAGATGGAAACATTCCTTTACAAGGGACCAATTCCTTGGGGAATGAACAGACATCCTGTTGTGTTGAGGATTCTTCTCCAGGAGGGCCGGGTGGAGGGATCCATGCAGCGGGTGGTTCAATAATTAAGAAAACAGATAATTGGGTGTGCTATGGGAATGCAGCTCTTACCCACTGTTGTTTCCCAGTCACTGGTATTCAGAGACTTGCTGTTTCTGATTCTGGAGGTAACATACAGCTAATATGGTCTGTTCCTAGCATTCAGGAAATTTTTTTTTAAAATTGTCCAGTGGCACCTTATAGACCAACTAAATTTGTTCTGGTATAAGATTTCGTGTGCATGCACACTTCTTCAGGCACACAAAAGCTTATACCGAAACAAACTTAGTTGGTCTGTAAGGTGCTACTGGACAATTTATTTTATTTTATTTATTTTTATTTCGACTGCGTCAGACCAACACGGCTACCTACCTGTTCCTGGCATTATTCACCAACCTCAGAGACAAGATGCACATGCCTGTGATGGATATGGGAATGGACTTCTTAGCAATTTCTTCCTGACGGGGGGTTGAGTGCAAAAGTTTTTCAATAGCATACAGTGGTACCTCGGGTTACATATGCTTCAGGTTACATACGCTTCAGGTTATAGACTCTGCTAACCCGGAAGTAGTACCTCGGGTTAAGAACTTTGATTCAGGATGAGAACAGAAATCGTGTGGTGGTGGTACAGCGGCAGCGGGAGGCCCCATTAGCTAAAGTGGTGCTTCAGGTTAAGAACAGTTTCAGGTTAAGAACAGCCCTCCAGAACAAATTAAGTACTTAACCCGAGGTACCACTGTAAATGGATCTGAATACAAGAATACTTTATATTTTTTGCTCTTGACAGGTTCTTTCAGCAACTATTGCCTATCAGAAAATAATCTGGTAGATAGTTGGGGGAGAGGAAGAGGGAATCAACAGTGGGAATCTTAGCACTAATGATGTAGATAAATGTTGTACAGTCCAAAGCACTGTACTGGGTTGCTATGTAGGAAGCTGAAATCCAAGATTTGGAAGGCGGGAGGGATGCAAATTGTAAAGCACTCATCTCATCCACCCCTCATAGACTAACCAAGTGTATGCTTTTAGAACTGTGTTGCTGGATCCCGGGATGTTGTGGATGTCAAACAGGGGTCAGCAAACTTTTTCAGCAGGGGGCCGGTCCACTGTCCCTCAGGCCTTGTGGGGGGCCAGACTATATTTTGGAGGGGGGGGGTTGAAAGAATTCCTATGCCCGACAAATAACCCAGAGATGCATTTTAAAATAAAAGGACACATTCTACTCATATAAAAACAAGATGATTCCTGGACTGCCCGTGGGCCGGATTGAGAAGGTGATTGGGCCGGATCCGGCCTCCGGGCCTTAGTTTGCCTATCCATGGATTAGTACATCTGTAAAAGCAGTGTCTTTGTGAAGTGAGACTAGCCAAGAACAACTTCGGCTGTTTGTTATACTCAATTTGTTTGAGTAGTCATACCTCGGGTTGAATGAGAGTGTTCAAGTTGCGCTCCACGGCAACCCGGAAGTAACGGAGCGTGTTACTTCTGGGTTTCGCCACTGGCGCATGTGCAGACACTCAAAATGATGTCACGCGCATGTTCAGAAGCGCCGAAACGTGACCCGCGCACGCACAGACACGCAAACATGGGTTACGTTTGCTTCTAGATGCGAACGGGGCTCCGGAACAGATCCCGTTCGCATCTAGAGGTACCACTGTATAACAAACAAATTCAAAGAGCAAGATAGGCTGCAGGAGAAGACAAGGGGCACCATGATACACAAAGATTGAACAGATTACCCAAATTAATTCATATCCGGCTTTGGAGCAGCATCCCTTCTTTAAAAAACACACCTCTATTAAATCAGATATATATTGCATAGTTTTACTACAATGGCTTCATTTTAAGTAGCGTGTCACAATGTAATAAACCAAAAGCTAGCTAATGACACGCAGCAAACGAATACAAGAAAAGCCACTTCTCTTATAAATCGGTTTCTGAAAAACCTGGTGCCCAGTAATGATTCTTCTTTCTCTACCTCTCAAAAAAGCAAAATAACAAAGAGTGTTTTTTGAGGAGCAGCTCTAAGGGCATTTGGTTCATCCATTTATTTTACTTTTCACGGAGAAGCAAATCTGCCCAAGAAAAGTATACTTTTTGTTGGGTTGTGGCGGATAAAAAATAGGAAGGGGTGGTCAGCGTTGAAATCCTCTTCCATAGGCAAACTACATAGCATTATCATACCAGCGGTTGCTGCTGCTGCTTCTGTTCCTTCTTCATTCACTTCTACAAATGACTTGTGAACAATTTTGGACACATGGAGGTCCCGGGCTCCTGACATTCCAGACAAATCTGCCTTTCCGCTGTCAAAGACATCCAGCACTCCCAATTCGGCCAAGGGAGTTTTAAGATCATAGGTCTCCTCCAGCTTAAATTTTGGCAGATGCACCCTAACTTCAGAGTTGCTGTACATTTTTCCTGGGTGTGTCCACTCTTGGAGCTTTCCTAAGGTGAGCTGCTTCTCCAGCTAGAATTTAAAGAGAGAGAGAGAGGATGAATTTAATATGCCATTGCAGCTCAAATATATCTACTTCATGTACAACAACAACAACAACAACAATGCTTTTATAGAAAGTCAGAATGGAACACTAGGGAGCATCTGTGGAGAACAGAGAAATAAATATTCAAGAAGGGTATCCCAACTTTAACTTCGTTTATCTGCACCTCAGAATGGTACCCGGTACCAGTTTGCTACCCAAGACCTTGGAGACTCACTATCTGTTGGAAGAGATAATACGATACTCAACGCAGCGTTGGTCCCATAAAAGGAAACGTCGTCTGTAGAACAGTTCCTGCTTTAATGGGGATCCGTGTATGAAAAAAAAGACATTAGCAAGTATAAGACACACAGAGATACTGATATAGAGTTTTATAAAATCTAAAATTCCACACGGAAATACTCCCAAAAGCATTTAGCCACTCCTGTGTACTCAGTGGTCTTTAGAAACTGTGGAACGGTAGGAAAATTGTGTCAAAGCAACATATTGAAGGCATTTATTTTGAAGCAAAGTCCAGCTTGTCCCTATTTGATTTCAAGTCTGCAAATGAATCGATCTGCAGATAATTCAGAGCACATGCTGAAGAAGCCAGGCGCTCTGCTTTGGTTTTCTCTGGGGCTGCGATGAGAGCCTGTGTGGAAGGAAGCTTACATTACACTTATACCGAAAACAGAGACTGAAAAGACACAGCTCAAGAACTGCCGCCCCATACCGCTGCTTAATGTGGATTATAAAATTTTTGCACTTATTTCGGCTAAAAGATTAAAAAAGGTGTTAGTAGAAGAAATTCATAAAGACCAAGCGGGCTTTCTCCCGGGCAGACATTTGTCTGACAATATGAGGAATATAAGTAATATTCTAGAAAAACTTCAAGTGAATATCAATACTAAGGCAGTCTTGATATTTGTGGACGCAGAGAAAGCTTTTGACAACATTTCTTGGAGTTTTATGAAGAAGAATCTACAGGGGTAGGCCAAGGCTTTGAAAATGGTATAGGTGCAATTTATTCAGAACAAAAGGCAAAATTAATTGTGAACAATGTAGTGACAGAAGAGTTTAAGATTGAGAAAGGGACACGACAAGGTTGCCCAATTTCTCCACTGCTCTTTATATCGGTCCTTGAGGTTTTGTTAAATATGATCAGAAAGGATCAAGAGGTTAAAGGTATACAAGTGGGAGCTAAACAGTACAAACTGAAAGCATTTGCTGATGACTTAGTATTGACTTTACAGGAGCCAGAATCTAGTACTAAAAGGGTATTGGAACTGATTCAAGAATTCAGACAGGTAGCAGGTTTTAAGTTGAACAAGATGAAAACTAAGGTTTTAGAGAAAAATTTAACTGTGTATGAGAGAGAGAAGTTTCAGGAGGAGACAGGACTAACATTGGTTAAGAAAGTGAAATATTTGGGGGTTAACATGACTGTTAAAAATGTGAATTTATATAAGGATAATTATGAAAAATGTTGGACTGAAGTGAAAAAGGATTTAGAAATATGGACAAATTTGAAGTTATCATTGTTAGGCCGAATTGCTGTGATAAAAATGCTGTGATAAAAGTGCTGCCAAGGATGCTGTTTCTGTTTCAAACATTGCAAATTTTGGATAAGATGGATTGTTTCAAGAAGTGGCAGAAAGATATTTCCAGATTTGTCTGGCAGGGCAAGAAGCCTCGAATAAAATTTAAGATACTAACTGATGCCAAAGAAAGAGGTGGATTTGCCCTGCCAGACCTTAAACTTTATTATGAATCAGCTGCTTTTTGCTGGCTGAGAGAATGGCTGCTTCTTGAAAACACTGATGTGTTGGACTTAGAAGGTTTCAATAATGTATTCGGTTGGCATGCATACTTGTGGTACGATAAGGTAAAAGCACATAAAGCGTTTAAAAATCATATTGTTAGAAAAGCATTGTTTAATGTCTGGATAAGATATAAGGACTTGTTAGAAAAGAAAACCCCAAGATGGTTGTCACCAATGGAATCGAAGGCACAGAAAAAACTCAATATGGAGGCCAAATGGGCGAAATATAGGGAAATTCTGGAACAAGATGGAGACAGATTAAAATTGCAGAGCTTTGAAAAATTGAAAAACAGAGTGCGAGATTGGCTCCATTATTATCAAATAATGGAGGCATACAATATGGACAAAAAAGTTGGTTTCCAGGTGGAAAAATCAAAATTGGAAACAGAATTGTTAGAACCAAAAATTAAGAATTTGTCAAGAATGTATAACTTGCTGTTGAAATGGAACACTCAGGATGAAATGGTGAAGTCAGTTATTTATTTATTTTATAAGATATTTATTAAGGTTTTTTGAAATATTACAGTGAAAATTAAAAAGAAAAAAGAAAAATACAAAATAAAAACAGTTAAAAACACACATATTTTCTATTGCTTATTTTCCTTTAGCTTGTTTCCCGGACCTCCTCGTACCTCCCTTTTTTGTATTCCACTTCAATTTATTGGTTCAGCAAATCCTTACCATTAGATTTTAACCCATTTATAACCCTTTTTTCATATTCTCTTAGAACATTACAGCTGGAAACAGCTTAATTACTATCCAACATCATTCTATCATTCATTAATTTTACAATATTTCTGTAAATAGTCTTTAAATTTCTTCCAATCTTCTTCCACCGACTCTTCTCCCTGGTCTCGGATTCTGCCAGTCATTTCTGCCAATTCCATATAGTCCATTACCTTCATCTGCCATTCTTCCAAAGTGGGTAGATCTTGTGTCTTCCAATACTTTGCAATGAGTATTCTTGCTGCTGTTGTAGCATACATAAAAAAAGTTCTGTCCTTCTTTGGCACCAATTGGCCGACAATGCCCAGAAGAAAGGCCTCTGGTTTCTTCAAGAAGGTATATTTAAATACCTTTTTCAGTTCATTATATATCATTTCCCAGAAAGCCTTAATCCTTGGGCACGTCCACCAAAGGTGAAAGAATGTACCTTCAGTTTCTTTACATTTCCAGCATTTATTGTCGGGCAAATGATAGATTTTTGCAAGCTTGACTGGGGTCATGTACCACCTGTATATCATTTTCATAATATTCTCTCTTAGGGCATTACATGCCGTAAACTTCATACCTGTGGTCCATAACTGTTCCCAGTCAGCAAACATAATATTATGTCCAACATCTTGTGCCCATTTAATCATAGCAGATTTCACCGTTTCATCCTGAGTGTTCCATTTCAACAGCAAGTTATACATTCTTGACAAATTCTTAGTTTTGGGTTCTAACAGTTCTGTTTCTAGTTTTGATTTTTCCACCTGGAAGCCAATTTTCTTATCCAAATTATATGCCTCCATTATCTGATAATAATGTAGCCAATCTCTCACTTTGTTTTTTAGTTTCTCGAAACTCTGCAATTTCAATTTGTCTCCTTCTTGTTCCAAAATTTCCCAATATTTCGGCCATTTGGCCTCCATATTGAGCCTTTTCAGAGCTTTCGCTTCCATCGGTGACAACCACCTTGGAGTTTTATTTTCCAATAAATCCTTGTACCTTATCCAAACATTAAACAGTGCTTGAAGTCAGTTATGATTAAATGGGCACAAGATGTTGGACATAACATAATGATGGCTGACTGGGAACAGTTATGGACCACAGGTATGAAATTCACGGCATGTAATGCCCTAAGAGAAAATTTAATGAAAATGATTTATAGGTGGTACATGACACCAGTCAAGCTTGCAAAAAAATTACCATTTGCCTGACAATAAATGTTGGAAATGTAATGAGACTGAAGGTACATTCTTTCACCTTTGGTGGACATGCCCAAGGATTAAGACATTCTGGGAAATGATTTATAACGAAATGAAAAAGGTATTTAAATATACCTTTCTGAAGAAACCAGAGGCCTTTCTCCTGGGCATGGTCGGCCAATTGGTGCCAAAGAAGGATAGAACTTTTTTTGTGTATGCAACTACAGCAGCAAGAATACTCATCGCGAAATATTGGAAGACACAAGATTTACCCACCCAGGAAGAATGGCAGATTAAGTTGATGGATTACATGGAATTGGCGGAAATGACTGGCAGAATCCGAGACCAGAGAGAAGAGTCGGTGGAAGAAGACTGGAAAAAATTTAAAGACTATTTACAGAAATACTGTAAAATTAATGAATGTTAGAAAAATGTTGGAATGAAGTTATATGGCTTTAGTAGAAATGTTATAAGGAATTAAGTATAAATAGATTAATAGAGAATTAAAGGTAAAAATAAGGTAAAAATGTGTTAAGATAATTATAGGATAGAAAACAGAGGAAGATGGAAAGGAATTGCTGAAACAATTAACAGAAGTGGAATACAAAAAGGGAGGTGTGAGGAGGTCACTGAAATAAGTGAATGAAAGATAAGATATTGAAACTGTTTGATGTGTTTTAAATTGTTTTTGTTTTGTTTTGTTAGTTTACTGTGTTGGTGTTGTGTGCTGTTTTTGTATTGTATTGTATTGTTTATTCTTTTTTTGTAATGTTTAAATTGTTGGAAAAGTAATAAATATTATTTTTTTTTAAAAAAGAGAGAGCCTGCGATACTTCTCCATCCTCCCAGCAACACAGCCTTTGATCCTGAAAAGTAAAATGTTCCTACAAAAGAGAATTGCTGCAAGGCTGCTTCATGTCTTATCCAAGAATACTCCTTCGACAATCAACTAGATAGCTCAATTGGTTAGAGTGCTGTGCTGATAATGCCAAGGTTGCAGGTTTGGGACAGCTGCATGTTCCTGCATTTCAGGGGGTTGGACTAGATGACCCCAGGGTCCCTTCCAACTCTACAGTTCTATGAAGACTCAGCTGTAATAATCAATAATATTAATAATATAGTTCAAAAATTCTGATCTCAATTTCACATGCATATACCATGAGCACTGCTACTACAGGTTGTCGTTTTTTAAAAAAAAATTATTGGTAATGTGCCATTTGAAAAAATTATTATAGAGAAAGAAAGGGAGAAATCAGAATTACCTGTTCCAGGCCAGTGGAGTTATCCTCAATGTCATCAGGCAGCAGGATTATCATGCTAAGTTTGTCCCCCTTGTAAGGAAGTTCCAGGACACGGCATTTACACTCAGGAATATATCCGAAAGGAAGCTTCTTTTTCAGAAACATCATCTTCACAGTCGTCTTTTCCTTCTGGGTAGTTTTTAAAAAAAGGCACAACTATGAGCATGCAAAAACATATTGCAGGTAAAAGAGTATGTTTAGACACCTAAGAGTTCGTGCAAAGAAAAAGGTTCTTTCCAAAACTATGTTAACAGTTGTGCTGAGGGTCCTACTCAGAAGAAAGCTAGATTTGGGTCAATTGGGACTTACTCCTAGGGTTAAGTGTGCAAAGGAATGCAACCATTCACACTGTAATCCAGGCATGTCCAAAGTCCGTTTCGGGGGCCTAATCCGGTCGGTTTAATCCGGCCCCTGTGACAGTTTATTTCCTGGGGTAAAATCCTAAAAAAACCTCAACAACTTCAATCCTAAAAATTGTCAACAACTTTGGTTGGCCCCCACAGCCCTTCACTTCATCAAATCTGGCCCTCTTTGAAAAAAATTTGGACACCGCTGTAATCAGTTCATGGCACACTCAATATTGCTTTTTGTCATCTAAAGGCAAAGATAATCAAGCAAGCGAATTACTAAAACCAAATTTGTTCTTTTCAGCTGTTCTCCTTCAAGCACTGAAGCTGGCCAGTGGAAACTGAAGTCCAATAAAAGCTCAGTAAAATATTTTTAAATGAAAATATTGGTTCAAATTTAATAGTTTCCATTCAGAGAACACACTGGGTTGAATCCACAGGTGTCCTACCATGTTTGGGGTTTTTACTCCCAGTCATGCACAAATAACTTTTACGTGTTTTAGAGCTGCTAAAAGTATTACCAAGTTGACTATCACCCTTAAACCTAAATTTTGGGTAGCATCCGACTAAAGCATTCTCTCAGTGTAAGGATTTCCCTCCTCTCCTCGCACACCCCATACCCTCCCCAGATGTGCTCCAAAACCCCTAGAACAAATTTATGGGGCACATGGGAGGGGAGGACAAGTGGGGAAGTCCTGCTGCACAAAACAGAAATCCTTGCACTGATGCAAGGACTCAGCGCTACTTTGGATACAACTCTTTATAAGACTGTCGCGGGTGGCGCTGTGGGTTAAACCACTGAACCTAGGGCTTCCCTATCGGAAGGTCAATAGTTCGAATCCCCGCAACAGGGTGAGCTCCCGTTGCTCAGTCCCTGCTCCTGCCAACCCAGCAGTTCGAAAGTACGTCAAAGTGCAAGTAGATAAATAGGTACTGCTCCGGCAGGAAGGTAAATGGTGTTTCTGTGCGCTGCTCTGGTTCGCCAGAAGTGGCTTAGTCATGCTGGCCACATGACCCGGAAGCTGTACGCCGGCTCCCTCGGCCAATAAAGTGAGATGAGCGCCACAATCCCAGAGTCGGTCACGACTGAACCTAATGGTCGGGGGTCCTTTTACCTTTTTAATAACAGTACAGTGGAATGTATGGAATATAGGCCTTTTGTTACCTTACTGAGTCTAAAAGGGAGTTCCTCAGTGTCCTCCTCTTGAAATTTCTCTGCCCAGCTGCCTTTGAAGTAGATGGCATTTACCAAAACAAGTTTGGTCAGTTCATTCAGTGAGCCTTCGGATAACAAGTCACGTATTTTACCTGGAAATTGAAGTTACAGAACAAATTAGCTCTGTAAGAACCAAGACATTGGTTCAGACATGACAGGAGGCTGTGGATAACTGTGGCTCAGTGGCTTGTTTTGCTGCTTTTGTTAAGCAAGCGTGTGAATATGCCTGAAACTCATGCATATCCTGGGCTTATTAAGTCAAGATCTGACTGGAGACAAGGTAGGGCAAAACAAACGAAGGAAGGAAGGAAGGAAGGAAGGAAGGAAGAACAAACCCTGGTAGTCCTTCCTAATCATTTTTTTAAAAAACTGAGGTAGTTCAGTCAGTAAAGCATGAGACACTTAGATCAGGGTTGTGATCTACAGGTCCCTGTTGTTCCTTTCAACTTTATGATTCTATGATTCTCTAAGTTGAGAGTTTTCCAGGCACCATTCACCTTCTGTATGATTCTCAACCCACTGGTTAATTTGCTTTCGTGCATCATCTGAAGCATTGAGAAAATCCACTGAGGCTAACTCTGCTCCATACATCTTCTGGGTGCTAGCCAAGAAATCCTGGAGAAATCACAGAAGACAGATATCAATGTACAAGGGGGAGGGGGGTATCACCCATCTGCGGACTATAAATTGGTCTTCCCATTCCTGGCTGGGGGTGACAGTTACTTTTGTTGGCATCGTTCATCAATCTATTGAAAGAATGCCAGTTATCTCATAATGCACCAATTAGTAAAAACACCCAATTCCCAGTTTAGGGAAGTTTTAAACATTTGATGGTTTACCCAGCCAGATGGGTGGAGTATAAATCATCATAATCATCATTTTTTATTTGTATGCCGCCTTTCCACAGTTAAAAAAACAATGCTCAAGGCGGCTTACAGCATGACAAGATTTACATAATTACAAAAGTCACAAACAATAAATAAACCACATCAAGAAAATACACAACCAAATGGGAAACAATTACCATCAAAATCTGAAACTAAGAATACAGCATTAATATCAGTTTAAAGTGACATAAGTAAAAAATAACAGCAATTTAAACAAAAAACAAAAACAAAATGGAGCCCTTTCTGCCCAGCAGCAGCAGTGGCGGCAGCAGTCCTTTATAGAGCCCGTCAGGCCCCGCCCTGGGCCAGGCGGTGAGTGGCAGGACTGGGGTCCTCAGGCGCTGAGCAGTAGTAGTAGTTTGGGTTTTTTCCTCATTCTGTGCAGAAGTTCC
The DNA here is from genome assembly GCF_964106645.2 of Podarcis pityusensis. Classification (NCBI taxonomy): domain Eukaryota; kingdom Metazoa; phylum Chordata; class Lepidosauria; order Squamata; family Lacertidae; genus Podarcis; species Podarcis pityusensis. The sequence continues at coordinate 67,518,832 of NC_138031.1, forward strand.
TGTGGAAAAGTTCTACCTACTCTCCTTAACACAGAAGATACAATCTGAAAGCGTTCTATAAAAGTTGTTTCAACACAAATGAATGTGATGTTGTAAACGAATTTGAATGTTTAGCTTTATCCAGGAATGTCAAACGCAATAAAGCTGGCAAAAAAATAATAATACCCACAACCTACATGAGGCAGCACTTTGTTTGTGAGCTTGACATTTGTGGCTTTTAAGGTTCTGATGCAGCAGTTTCATAGCATACCAATTCTCCCAAATGAAGAATTACAACTCCACCGCGCCCAGTTCCACATCTAGGGAAATAAAAAGAAAATCTCTCGGCCAGCTAATTTTGCAGAGTTTCGTTTATATCCCAGCAATTAACTTACTTGCAAAAAAGCGTAGGTCTTTTCTCCAAACAGCCTATTAGCAAGCTTCAATGTATAGGGTGCTCCGCTCTTGTTAATGTCGGTATTCAGTGCCTGGAATCTTGAGTGAAGGTCTTCCATGACATCAAAGTGAAATGTCTGCACAAGGGAAAAGAGAAGTCCTAACTTATTATCACTAGGACCAATCAAATAAATCTCCCTGTGGAACACCCTCCCACCAGATGTCAAAGAGAACAACAACTACCAGACTTTTAGAAGACATCTGAAGGCAGATGCTTTTAATGTTTGATGTATTACAGTATTTTAATATTTTTAATAAATTACAGTAAAAGGTTTTAGGACATGGAAGGAAAATAATTAGCTTTATTTCCCTGTTGTGTTACTATCATGATGGGGGGAAACACCACTGCAATGAAATCATGGACTATAAACAGCAACATTCAGAATATATTCTGATGCATAATTAAATTGCAACAAAACTGCTCCTACTTTGTGGGATATTAAATGTAAAGTTCTTTGAATGGTTAAAGTTGAACCACCTTAAAAAAATAGCCAGAAATCAAGATAAAACCTGAAAAGATTTTTGCTGACCTTTGAGAGTTGTGTGGCTGTGTTACCTTTAGCCCCCAAGGAAACCATGGCGATTGCAGCAGATATGCTAAGCGGTGAAAAAAAGATGTTGCCTGTTTTGTTGGCTTCACTGAACTTTTGGAAGAGATCAAGGGCAAAATGTGTGTTTGCGTTAGCCAGCTTCTCCATGGTGGAATCTGAAAAGCATGAAAAGGAAAGAAAAACCATGTCACTTATTACTTTTGACCAACACACACACACAATCTATACGCAGTCAGGAAAACAGGAACCTGACTTCGGCAGACGTGTCACAAAATAACAAATATAGTTATGGTCTCTCTCTGCCTCTGTCCACATCCTTTTTGTGATAGTAACGTGGGGCAGCAGCCTGGTATGTGCAAAAAGGGCTCTTTCCCCAAATTCTCTTCAAGTTAATAAACTTTCTAAAATCTCCCTGCAACCACCAAGTACTAGATCCACATGACTGAGCTTTGGGAAGCTCAGCAACCTGTCTTGAGTAGCCTCTAAATGCAACTTTTAGGCACACGGACATCACAGGTGAGCGACAATTTAGGAGGGGAAGCTGCCTTGCAGGCTCCCTTCCAACTCTATGGTTCTAGGATTTTATTATCAGCCTGGCAGCCAGAGAAGAAGGAAGTTCTGTTTGTCTCATTCATGCCCAGAGGAAAAACTCCACCTGCTGGTTTTCTGTTAAAGTGGTTAAACTCTGGACTCCTCCCTCTGCCAAACAAGAAACCTGAGCTTCCCAGCTCTTTCCCTGACAGTTTTTAAACAGCTGTATGATGGGGAAAAGATATCAACAGCAGGAGCTCTTCTCCATAAAATCTGCGGCATGCAGGATCTTAAAAACATTTTTAATATTTGATGATTTACTATGTGCTATAAACCGCCAGAGTGGCTGGGGAAAGCCAGATGGGCAGGGTAGAAATAATAAAATTATTATTAATAATAATAAATCTCTGCCTGCAGGTTTAATCACTAGTATATTCAGGCCATATGAAAGCCTCCAGTTCAGATCCACTACCAGGTAGTGTAGGCTGCAGAATGGGCATAGCCAGGGGGAGCATTTGCCCCATCCCCTAAATCAAGTAAATAAATAAAAATACTTAACTAAAAGTAGAAATCATGGAAAGATTTTGACAGATTCCACACCCATCCCAGCACTTGGGGTCAAAAGAAAGTAATTTGAGTGACTGGGGAAACCCAGCCAGATCCGTAGGTTATAACTACTACTACTACTACTACTAATAATAATAATAATAAAAAGAATTGTTGAGACATTTCATTCCGAACCTGCTAGACAGAGGGTGATGGCTGGTGGGTGTCCTAACCCCCCTCCAAACATAAATCCTGGCTACGTCTCTCTCTCTCCTCCCACCAATAAATAAATCCTGGCTACGCCCAAGGGCTGCAGTACTGAGTTAGATGACTCAGAATAACGTAGTTGCCAAAGTTCCTGGGGTTGGATGACCCTAGGGCAGAGGCGTCCAACTCCCAAGAGACTGCGATCTACTTACAGAATTAAAAACTGGCAGTGATCTACCCCTTTTGGGGGGGTTCAGGTCAAAGTTGTTGCGCTTTTAGGGAGGAAAACCCCGTTTTTGTTGACCTGATTTTAGGCAGGAAATGGAAAAGGTCGCTCAGCGGAAGATCAATAAGGATCATGCGCGAATAATGCGCGAATGGAGGACGGAGGGGGGGGGGGCGCACGGCAGGATGCTCTTTTGCAAGCGCTAGGAAAAGGAGCCCACGATCTATCGCGACCAGTAGATCGCGATAGGCCTACTGGACATCCCTGCCCTATGGGAATCCCCTTCCAGGTTTACCATTGGACGAAACATCCTTCTGCCCCAAAGCGCAACTTCACCCTGCCGACGAGCTTGTCGTTTCTGTTCCTCCTCCCTCCCTTTCTTGGGAAATCCCAAGCCCCCAAGGATCGGATGTTAGCAGCTCCGCCCAATGCATCCCTGCTTTTCTTCTGCAAGAGTTTTCTAAGTACAGCTTTCCCGTCTTGCAGCGCCGAGAGGGGGCGAAATCTGGCAGCCATCTAGGCTGTGCGCCCTTCGGAGCGCGCAGCGCCCCTCGAGGCAAAGACGCTGCGCTCCCTTCTCCTCCTGCCACGACTGGGCCAGAAATTGTGCTTTTTCTTACCTGTTGGGGGCAAGACCCAGAGCCAAGTTTCCCGGGAGCGTCAGTCACCGTCGAGGGAGCCCCGCTCTACTGAAAGAGGCTGGAAGGCAGGGCGGAGGGAAGCGCCCCGGGCGGGTCTAAAGCTGCGAGGGGAGACTGAAAGCGGAGCAACGCCTTAGGCGCCGCCCTTCGACGGAGGGAACCCGGAGGGCGCTCGACAGGTGCGACGGTGCGGGAGACCAGAAAGAACCTTTCTCTTGATCAAGATGAGCAGGTGACAGCAAAGGTTGCAAGGTTTTTAGCCGGGGCAATCAGAATAAGATCCACTATTTGACTATGGATTCAAAACCCTAAAAAAGGATTTTATATAATTGACTTTTTATTTCTATTCTTTGTATATCGTATTGTTGTTTTATTGCTACGGCCGATGGCTGAGGCAAATAAAGATTCACCTGGTCGCATGGGCGTGCCGATTTTTTTCCCCAACTTCCAGGTCCCCAAAATGAGGGGCGGTCAAAGGCTGCGACTGTGCCTTGGGAATTCGGAAGACCTTTTTTGGTTAAATTAATGTGATTTATTCCTGCATTGCAGAGGGTTGCGCTTGATGAGCCTTGCGGGGATCCCTTCAAACTACGATTCTATGAATTTAGTTTTGCTCGGTAAGGAAAATGTGTGTAAAATGGCATGGAAACCATTACAAATGATGGCCAAATCCTTGCAGTTATATTACATATTATTAGTATGATGAGTTATTCTTCTATATCAATACCGGACATTTCCAGAAGGCAAAATTAAAATTATTTTGTTTCCCAAAAGCTTCATCAAAGGCAGAATTGATCGCGGGGGTGGATTTCTGAATGGTGTTTTGTCTTGGATCTTAGGCAAGTGAAGATCATGGGATGTCCTGGTTTTTACTTTTTGAAATATGGCAGCCCTACTCATCAGACGTAGGCATACCAAGCAAAAATAATAGATCTTAATTCCTCACACCCAAAAACATGTTTTCCAAGACCCCACAATGAAGAAATTTGCAAATATTATGTTCTGCCCCTAAAATGACACACTCTAAATTGCCTGCAGGAATTAGGAGAAAAGTGCTGGAACTGAAGAGATGTGTTAATTGCGGGGGCAGGGGTTTGTATGTGTACTATTGCAAGGCTTAAAAGTTGGTGTTACTTTGCATTTTGCTTTTGGTACCAGGAGATTATTTGGAACAGAAGCCATGCCACCCTGTACAAGGAAGACTTTTGAAGAATATAATCGGTGGCCACACCTTGTGAGAAACAGCGCGTCATTTTTAAACTTTTTGTCAGAGATCGTTAGGATTGTCTGACGACATGGTAAATTAAGATAAGGTTACCAGACATCCCCGTTTCCCGGGGACAGTCGCCAGATTTACAAATCAGTCCGCTGACAAAATACATTTAAGTTGAAAAGGGCCCCCGGATTCATTGAAAAAAATCTGGTAACCTTAAATCAAGACATACCATAGTTTGCACAATCACGTTCAGAATCGATTTCCGCCTGGATCCTTATTAACTATGACAATTGTGTAAAACACTGTGACACAGGTCCAGTGCCGGATTAACCTATAAACTAAGCAAGTTATAGTTTAGGGCCCCACTCTCTTGCCCCCCCCCAAATCTGGATGTACATTTCCAAAATATAAAAAACAAATAAAATAAAACCTACATACAGCAAGTGTTTTGTGTTGTGTAGGCTCCTGTGATGTAAGTAATGGGTCCATAAATTACCATATAGCATATATTCAACACATAAAAACAGTGACAATTTGTTGTTGACAAAATGACAGCTGGATATGTAAACGGCCCCCTGAGAGCCAGTGTGGTGTAGTGGTTAAGAGCGGTAGTCTCGTAATCTGGTGAACTGGGTTCGCGTCTCCACTCCTCCACATGCAGCTGCTGGGTGACCTTGGGCCAGTCACACTTCTTTGAAGCCTCTCAGCCCCACTCACCTCACAGAGTGTTTGTTGTGGGGGAGGAAGGGAAAGGAGAATGTTAGCCGCTTTGAGACTCCTTCGGGTAGTGATAAAGCCGGATATCAAATCCAAACTCTTCTTCTTCTTCTTACCTTCAGTAGCTTAGGGCCTCATCAAACCTAAATCCGGCCCTGCACAGGTCAGTGCCAAGGGTTTACCAGGTAAATACAGCCAGTGTTTTTCAGGAACAGAAATCCAGACACAGAGGGGGAAAAGTACAACTCAAGTTTTGCTGATTACTGGTGGAATGCACTGACTCCAGATTCCTCCACTTACTATGCAGTATACAGGGCATTCTCCCACTCACTGCCACAACAGGGAATAGAATTACAGGTAGGTTAAAGTGGGTTGTTGCCTAACTTGACACCTTCAGGAAGGAGGAAGGGCTGGTCATCTAGTTTTCAGGTAGTAGTAAGCCTTTGACTGGCAAGGCATCACCAATGGAACAAACACACTGATCAGCCTGATCATCTGTCAGCCTGATGATAACTGAAAATGAGGCTTTGTAGAAGTAACATAAGTGAGGCTCATTATGTTACATCGTTCACTCTCAATTACTGTGGACTTTTTTAGAACTCCTTTTTCACTTTGAGCAACATCTCTTCCCCACTCACTTGCAAAAAAAATAAAAGGAAAACAATTAATGGCCTCATTGGACCATTGTTCCTTTTTAGTTTCAAGCTGTAGTCACAATACGAAAGCTGCGATAATGCGCCTAAATGTATTGGGTGAAATAAAGCGTGCTCACATTACTGAATTGAACAGTGCAATGAAATTCTTTCTTCCAGTGTGTTACACAGCTCTTTCAGCACAGCTTCCAAAGCAGGGCAACGTTACTAACTTAGAAAAATAAAAAAGCACCCTTAAGACAAAGATTGATTAGTATATTCTACGACAGAAATGGGTACGGTAGAGGCATAGCCTCAACTCAAAACCCATTCAGCTGCACTTGTTTTGGAAGAATGCACCGACATTGTTTGTGTGCTTTTACACAGATCCAATTCATGCTAGCACATTTTTTGTGGGGGAGGCACCCCACTAAACTTTCCCAGGAGACGAAAACAGAGTCACATTGAAGAACAATTTGCCAGCGACAAGTACCAGGTACAGAGATTGTCCCTGATAAGGAGACTGCTGAAATGTTTCTGCAGTGCTTCACTCGTCTCATTTTTCCGCAAGTGGGTGCATCTCAAAGGTCATATGAAATTGCTTGCGTGCTAGAGAAGAGGCAGCATAAGCCAAGTACTGTTGGCAGTTGTAGCACGTTCAGCTTAAGCTGAATGGATTGGCAAATGCCACACCCAGAGAGAGGACTTCACTTGTACTCATGCGGAAATTAGTTGACTGACTGTTTACACATGTTGTTGGCAACCAGTGTCTTAAGTGGGGAAGAGACTGGTGACGTTGGAGCTACGGGGTCAGAATAAATCTCGCCCTGAGCTGCTGTTTAATTAATTCAGTAGCAGTACAATCAGAACACAAAACAATTTCATTTTTATTTTAAATCCAATAATACATGAATCGATATCCATTCATACATAAATGTCACTTACAGGTTGCCAAGTCAAAATTCTGTGACTACTTTTTTTTGCATGTAACGTCAAAGAATAATACACTGTAGACCGAACATCATTCATACTTCTGCTTGTGCACTGCATTCTTTGCAAGGCCAAATTTTTCTGTGTGTTGTAGAAATCATTGCACTTTTTCAGCGTTGCAATGACTAAATAAGGCTCTTCATTTTCACTTTGGTTACCAATATCTTAAATTTATATGCTCGTGTGAACGCCAGAAACTGGTACTAAACAATTGTGTTTGTTTATAACATGAGGTTATACGGTAGGATCTCCTTTGATAGAAGCTGGTTTTGGTGGTTGCTAATACCTCTTTAAGAACAAAACCACCTCCCCACGCCCACCCCGAGGTATCCTATGAAAATAAAGGTCCAGAAAACAAAATGGACCTCACAAATATTCGCACTTGAAGCAAAGCTGCCTGATAATAATAAAAAAAGAGCCCTCTACGTTTTTATTAAGAGCGTGCAAAAGATGAAGAGGTGTGCAGTTAATAAGATCTGCTGCATCTTCACCAATATTGCTAATGGTCTGTGATACAAGTGCCTCCTATACTAAATAAGGCACACACAATGCATCAATGTGCATTAGGAGTAGGGTTTAAGGAAGGCCACAGTTCTCAGTTGGCCCATTTTAAGATGTGATCCCCTTATGCACAACTGTTAATCAAATATGAATGGAGTTGGGAAAAGCTGTCTCAAGCAGAGGCATAGCAGTGAAGACTTGGGATTAGACAATATAACTTCGAAATAACAGGATGAGAAATCGAAAATTTGATATACTGCCAGCAAGCTGTGGCGGGGAATGTTTGTGCTGCACATACAGGACACCCATTGTTCAGGGAGAGCAAAACCTACCATAGAAGAGAAGGCTTTGTGTTTTGTTGTGCCGAATGAAGAAGAGAAAGGGATGGTCGGCTGTGACACAGGGCACAATCATAGCACACCGCAGTATCATAACAGCAGCAGTAGCAGCAGCGGCCTCAGTTCCCTCTTCGTTTACCTCTACAAAGGATTTGTGAACAACCTGAGACAAAACCAAGTCATTGTTGGGAGACATCTTGGAGAAATCTGCCTTGCTTAGGTCAAACGCCTCAGCCATTCCCATGCTGCTCAGAACAGGCTTCAGGTCGTATTTTTCCTCCAGTTTAAATTTGGGTAGAGACAGCTCAACTTCAGTTAGGTCCATCATCTCAGGGTTAATCCATTCCTTGAGTTTCTCATAGGTCATTTCTCTCTCCAGCTAAAAGACGGCAAACACAAGGCATTCAAGGAAAAAAGGAAATCCTGGCTGCATATATAAATCCTCACATTTCTTACATAAAACCATTTTCACTGGATTCTCGGTGAGTCAAATGACTCCATATACATGACTTAAACAAACTTGTTTCACAATTGCCCTGTCTGTCCAGGTAGAATTCCTTTCTGCTCAACTTGCTTTTATGCCTTCCATCTTTCTGAACAAGACAGAATGCTGGCAGACTTAACTATGCTTATAGAAATATAAACAGCTATATTACACATATATTGCTCCTTCTGGGGTAGTTTATCCACCTTTGGTTCCTACCCTGCACGCAGCTCTCACCTGTGGCTCCTAGAAGCCACAATCTGGGAAATGTCTTTGACTGGCCGGCTAAACCAGGTGAGGGTAGCCAATGGGTCTCAAACCCTCAGTGTGTTAGGGACTTGCCCTGCAAGCAAACATAGGCTCTGGCAGATTGAGTGGAGAAGACCATAGTGGGTGCAATGGTCGAGAAGGCAGTTAGTGCTGTAGAGGGAAATGAAGGGCAAATGCAGCTAATCACCTGGGAAAGTAGCCCATCTAGGAGAAAGGAAATTCTGATCCTAAACCTCCACTGTCTTGCAGGGTAACTTCAGGAGAAGAAAGGCTAAGGAGTAGACTCTATACAAATCCAGAATGGAGTCCCTAAGATGCTTGGATGGAGCCTTGCACGCCTCTTTCCAGCAACTCCTGCAGCCAAACTGGTGCCAAACATATCACTCTGCTTTCCTTTGGACATCAGCAAGGACGAGAGGGGCCCCCTGTTGTCTGGGCAGCCCAAGATGTCTATACACACTGCCCAGGTTAACACCCCGGGGAGGTCACTTTGGCGCTGCTGGCATGGTGGTTTGACTTCACCCCTGGAGGCACACTCCATTGTCTCTCAAGACAGACAAATGCCAACAATGTAACATGTTACACTGGGCACTTGGAAGAATCACGTAGAAGCTGGAAGAATCTTTCTCTTGTCGTGTACAGCGACCAACAAGGGCAATTTTTACGGGCAAGAATTTAGATGGTTTTATTCTCAGCAACAATGCCTCACCTTTTCCAGGCCTGTAGAATTATCTGCAATCTCATCAGGAAGCAGGATGATCATGCTGAGCTCGTTATTAACATAAGGAATCTCAAGAATTTTGGTGCGAAGTTCTGATATCCATGTCATGTTGAATTTAGCTTTCTTGAACATCATCTGCACTGGTTTGCTTTCATTCTGCAAATGGAGAAGAATTTCGTTTTAAGCATATAATCTTTTCTATTGCTTGAGCTGCTTTGCACCTTGTTTACTGTTCATCCTCTATTGTCTCTGCAAAAGAATGTCCTTAGGACATGGTGGGAAGGGAAATCCTTGCTGGTCAACTGATGAAAGAAAAAAACAGGAGGAGGGAACACTCCAAATATCAGAATGTGTGTATTTAATCAAAACGATAAAGACTGTGTGCTCAGTGATGTTCTTCACATTATTTCCCACCTCATACCTTGCTAATTTTGAACGGCCTTTCCTGTGTGTGATCTTTGCAGAACTGATTTGCCCAATTTCCCTTGAAATAGATAGCATTCACCAAGACCAGCCTTGTACTGGAGTCAATTAGTCCTGGGGCGAGCAGATTTTGGATTTTACCTTGAAGAGGGATTAAAGAGCTGTTTTAATAAGTACATATTTTTTAGACACAAACTCATATTTTAAGAAGTGAAACTCAGACAATATGGAAGCCCAAGAATTTGCTACTCACTTGCTGTCTGTTCTTCCACCCAATTATTAATGTATTTCCTGGAATCCTCTGATGCTTTAATGAAGTCTAGTTTCTCTAGACCTGCTCGATAGAATTTCTGGCTGGAGTCTATGAATGACTTAAACAAATATGTTTCAGAATTAAAAGCTATATATGGATCTGTATATATCATATACACACAAACTTTGATTTCATTCAGGTTTTGTCCCACAGAAAAGAAAGGGAGAGAAGGATGTTTCTTCCATTTTCAGATACCGAAAGATGTGAAACACATATGCAGATGCTTAATTTAACTTCAGTTGATAAGAAAAAGCTCATGGCATGTGCAATAGATTCCTATCAGCCAAAACAGATAAACTGAACCGGACCCAAACAAACTTTTTTTGCTGAAGAATACACATAGCAATCCTTGTCTTGTTATTATATATGAGAGTCCTACATGAAAGGTCCTTATGCAGGATGCTAAATTCTTACCAAGATTTGCCCCTGTATCAATCCTGCTCAATGCAGGCGGGATAGTGACTGCTTAGGTGCGTTTCTGATCTGCGACAGAACACGGTTCACTATCAGAACAGAGACCACCACTTCCTGTTTTCTAGCATATTTGTAAACCATGTAACTTACTGAAATAAACTCATAGGATGTTTCTCCAAAGAGCCTGTTGGCTAGCCTAAGCAAGTACTTGGTGTCTGGCTTGTTGATTTCAGAAATAAGTTTCTCGTATCCCTGGTGAAACTCGATGTCGTTGGTCACAGACAGCACCTGTAAGATGATAAATGGTTAACGGATAATATTAAGTAATTTAAATACAGAAATTTATCCATGTACTCCTAAAAAACCGTTATCAGTTGAAAATCCATGTCTTTTAGCAAACAAGGGAGTAAAATATATAAAACAAACAACCATTGTAACAATGATTTGTTGGGGGGCCTTACCGTTTGAGGAGGAAAAACAAAACAAAATCACAATGAGATTTGATAGTAATAAAAATGAAGAAGCAGAAAGCAGATTGTTCCGTTCCTGTTCAAGATTTCACAAGACAAATATCTGAAGCAGTTAGAACGGAAGCAGGCAAAAGAGAGTGACTATTAGTTTTCCCATATTCTTTTCAAAAAACAATAACAAAAACCACATACTAAATTGCTGGGTTTTTATCTTCCCCCTAACAATTTAACTTAACTTTCTAAATAAAACTGGGCTGTCACGTTTCAGCATGGGCCATGTTCTTCTGTGCAAGGACGGAGTAACTAAAATTTGATGATGCACTGAGAATTGAACTCTGGGCAGTGCTAACCAACCATAGCTAAGGAGCAACCTGCTTATCAGGAGCTCAGGAAATATTTGGGACAGCCACAGCAGAAACAGATGCACGCAGCTGCCAGTAGCCTAAGAAAAACCAACAGGGCCAAAGAACCACTGCAATTACGGAGAAGAACCTCCCTGCAGCGGGAAGGTATTCTGGGTGTAACAAGAAATACTTTTCACGTAAGTCAACTTTATTCAAGACGACAAGCTGGGCACACAAAACTAAGTGTCCTTTGTCTGGGGAAGAAAAACATGGAATCTAAATTTGCTTTTCTTTTTCCGTTATACTGGTAATACCTGCTAGACAAGAAAGAGAAAGCCCACATGTTCCATTGTCCTTCTTTGGTACTGTTTTTGTCGATTTAGCAGGACTGCTCCACTTGCAAGTATCAAAGAGACTGTAAATACGTAAGTGGTGGCCTTAATTTCCTTAGGTGGGCTGTGCAGGCCTCGTCGAATAGGCGGCCACAAACTAAATTCAAGAATTCAAAGCATGGTGGTTTTTACTTTGTTTTGTGTGAATAGGAATTCTTCCCTATGGAACCATGACCTAAGTCCAGTTCATGTGTTACTTGCACATAAGGCAATTGTGACTGGGGAATGGGGCCGTGCTATTAGATCCAACCCCAATTTGCAGACACTTCCCAGATCAACTCGGTGCATAAACTCTTGCTGGGATGTAGGAGTTCCACGAGACTGGGACATCCACATAAAACCAGAAGCTTGTGCGTCAAGGCTTCAGACAAACACATGCAATGCAGGGTGATTGCAGGAAGCAAAATGATGTCAGCCAAGTAGCTAAAAATGTGGCCCTGTTCCCCATTTACCATGCAAGTGCCTGACATGTGAGTAATTTGTGAACCGGGCTACTGCCTTACGGAGTTAATTGCAGCTTGTGGAGAAACTTGTTAATTACAACTTGGGGTGTAGGATAATACAAACTCCCTATGTTATAAACATTCCAGAGGTGTGATAAACAGCAAGCAAAAGCTGTAAGAAGTCCCCTTTCTCAGTGTTACGTTCCGCAGAATTTTCTATTGGGGAACAGCATGTAACCTTTTTTACATTCATTGTATTTAAAAGACACAACACACACATGCCCACATCAATACACCATGCACTGCAGAAGGCTCAGAGCACGCATCTCTATGCTAGGCCTGTTTTGACTCTATGATTACAGGCTGAAAGTGAATCATTTTCAGATCACAGTATGTGTTACCTCCCAACCCCTTCTGTATGTCTAAATCACTCAATCCTAAACTAGCTTTCTCTAGATTCAGCGCAATGAGCTGTCCTCCTTTAGGGCCAAACAAAACTTGATGGCATTCGCACACCAAGTTGGCATTGGCTTTTTAAGAGTAAATAGTGCTGGGGTTGTGGGGATCATCTCGCTTTACCAGCCGAGGAACCTGGCATTTGTCTGCAGACAGTTTTTCCAGGTCATGGGGCCAGCATGACTAAGCCGCTTCTGGCGAAACAGAGCAGTGCACGGAAATGCCGTTTACCTTCCTGCCAGAGCGGTACCTATTTATCTACTTGCACTCTGACGTGCTTTCGAACTGCTAGGTTGGCAAGAGCTGGGACCGAGCAACGGGAGCTCACCCCGTCGCGGGGATTCGAACCACCGACCTTCTGATCGGCAAGTCCTAGGCTCTGTGGTTTAACCCACAGCGCCACCCGCGTCCCTTAGTAGCCTTAGGGGCCCGCTAATAAATGCATATTTAAGCCTGACCTGCTACAGAGAAAAAGATGCATCATGCATGCCTCATTTAAGAGTCAAAACTCAAGCTCCCCGCTCCCCTTAATAGTAATTATCTGGATATACCTTTGCCATTTGGGCTGCAGTGTTCCCTGCTGCACCCAGAGAAACCATCGTCAAAGCAGAAGAAATGCTCAACGGAGAAAAAAACATGTTCGCTGTATTATCATTTTGACTTAGCTTCTTGAACAGATTGAGGGCAAAGGCACTGTTTGCTGCAGTGAGGCGGTCCATGTCTTATAACCTACGAAACAAGCACAGATAAGACACTCACCCAGTTTGTCCGCTCGGAGGTCACTTTTACAAGAAAAACAAAACAAAAATAAGCATTTGTTTTCAGATCCCACACATGTGTCCTAAGGGCATATCAACCTGCAAGTCCCAAGCTGGAACATATTAATGCTCTCCAAAAGGCCACCCACCCACCGTTTTCTGGTGTGTGTGTGGGGCTGCAGCCCTCAGAGAAACCGTCAATCACATGCTACATTTCTTTAGATGCCCAGGATGAGAATAACATTCGCCTTCACTTGATTTCTAAGAAGATCAGCTTTAAATTAAAAGTCTATTGCATCTTACATGCAACATTACCCGCTTTGGGACATAAAAAGAAATAGAGGGAGGGAAAGCATCATTTGAGAGCCTGTTGTCCCTCCCCACTGCATAATTCTAGCCTCAAAAACAGGACTATTAAAGCCTCAGGTCGCAGAATTAAGTTAGCAAGCCAACAGCTATAATAGCCTGACTTTCGCAATTAAGTCTATGTTTGATAAAATGAGTCCTGAACGGGATCAAGTCCTGTTTGATACTGGGCACACTAAATCAACCCAGCCCCATGAAATTCACATCTGAACATTTTCCTGGCATGAAGATGCAATGGGACAAGCTTCGCCTGCTGGATTTATCTGTCTTGGAGGTTCAGAGACACAGGAACTCTGCCATTTTTTTTCTGGCTGGCAGAGCTGCCAAGCCCAGGTTTTCTTGTTTTTGAAACAAAACAAAACAAAACAAAAAACAAAACAAAACAAAACAAAACAAAACAAAACACACAGCACTCTTGCCAAGCTAGCACACATTTCCTTGTTATTTAAAACCAGAATTTTGGCATGTGCTTTTTCTTCCATCACAGGGGAAAGGAAAGGAAAGTGAAGCCTTCAGAACTGCTCCAAACTGTGAACCTATTTAAAGGCACAGAAAAAAATCCTTAGGGAAGCAATCCCAAATGGCTCTGATCTCTCTGCAAAACATTAGCAGTCAGGGAAATACACAACTCTCATACAGACAGGGCTAAGCAGGTAAGAAAAGCTATACAACACATCTGTTATATATAATATTTTTTACCAGACGACATGGCTGAGGATTCACTGTAATTAAAATACATAAGGGTATAAACTTAGCAACCTAATATCAGGATTACTCAGGAGGTTCGTTTAGTTACCACGCTGCCAATTTCAAGTCATCGCAGGTCATCTCTTTATTCTAGACAAAGAGGAAAAGCTATCTCTTGTATTCATTATTTAGAATGCTAATTCACTGTATGAAACAACGCATTTTTGGGCATGGAATATTTTCCACAGAAAAGTACAGTTGTGGAAAACTCTCTGCTTCACGTCAACAAGCCAGCCTGTAAACATACTGGGACACAATCCACAATGTGGTGCTTGATGCCACTGACTTGAAAAGAGCACTGATCCTGCAGAGTTGGTGTCAGCCGGCCTTTGTTTATCCTGATTCCTTTAAAAAATAATTCTAACATTCTAAAGAATACACACACACACACACACACGTGTAGAATAATTAACTTGGCACCACCTTGTGAATTCTGAGTGGTTATAATACCGTAAATAAGGGAACCATGAAGATTCGCAGTGTGATTTGAGCTTTTGAGTTACAGAATACATACTTATGCTGTATTTTATTTTTTTTAAGTGAAATCCTTTGCTATGTTATCCAGATTCTTGTCCAATGCCTTTGAAAGCAGTATTTCCTAATTCTTTTGGTACGTTTCCAGTTATAATATATCTCTTTTGTTCATTACGAGACACAATGTTTTATACATTTGTATTGAGGACCGTTTAAAAAAGAACATGAAAAATATGCTTCTGGTTGAAGACATGGCATTAAGCCCTGTCTTCTGTTTGCTTTGCGTTGTAACAGAGACAGTCTTCTCAGCCTTGAGCCAGGCCTTCTACGAAAGATCTCCGATTACACAGAGGCCGCCTGGGACAGAGAAAGAACGGATGCTCTCTCTTTGTATTAGTGTATACACAACCAAGCAGTTCTCTGAATTGGTCTGCGGTGCTAGTTCTGCTTGGAAAGAACTCTAGCTTCAGGCGTGGAATTGTACTATCCAAATTTGTTTGTTCCATTATTGAAGGAGGGTGGGTCACCTTCTCCATTCCCCAGAACACAGATCCTTCCAGGGAATGCCAGCGCTGGGTGCAGCCAGAGGCAAACGTAGGTGCGGCAACAGGTGTGACTTTTACCTTTGTACTGTAGGTTACATTCCAGCCACACAAAGTGACAGGGATTTCTACACCCATGATGCATTTGTCCAGGCAAGCAAGAGGCATCAATCATCACAGTGCAAGGACTATTCCAACCAGGAAGAAGAACTCAAGAAGAGGTCCAGAGTGGGACCAGTGAGGGTCTTGGCCTACTGATGGAGGGAGGGCCGAGATATAGAGATGGTTGAGGGGCCACATTATAGGGCTCCACACCTCTGGTGTTATTTTACCACAATAGACCCACCGAGAGCTAAAGCACTCCAAACACATCCCTAAAGTTATTCCTCCCACCCTCAACAAATTACCTTACTTGATTGGTTGGTTGGTTTTGGCAATCAAGATCTACATCCAGTTCAGCCACACAGCTACAAAGAGGCTTTGCAAAAAAAGAGAAAACCCTCCACAAAGCAATCAAATGGATAAAAAAGAAGCAAGGTGAATGGCCCCATCTGCAGTGTGTGCTTAAAGCAGTATCATAACACTTTAAAGGAGTCTCCAGCCCCATCATTCAGCCCGGACACCGAGGTCCTCCTCCAAGGGCCTTCTGGCGGTTCCCTCACCGCGAGAAGTGAGGTTACAGGGAACCAGACAGAGGGCCCACCCTGTGGAACGCCCTACCATCAGATGTCAAGGAAATAAACAACTACCTGAGTTTTAGAAGACATCTGAAGGCAGCCCTGTTTAGGGAAGTTTTTAATGTTTCATCTTTTATCGTGTTTTTAATATTCTGTTGGGAGCCACCCAGAGTGGCTGGGGAAACTCAGCCAGATGGGCAGGGTATAAATAAATCATCATCATCATCACCATCATCATCATCATTATTACAGCCATAGCTTCCATCTCCAAAGAATCAAAGAAACTGTACTTTGTTAAGGTTGCTAAGAGACCCCATTCCCCGCTCCCTGCAGAGCTACAAGGCCAGAATTCCTCAGGGAAGAGGAACTGATTGTTGAAGTACTCTGAGTGCTCTTCTGGACAGAATCTGGATGCTCTTACAGATGGTGGAGAGAATGTGGCCAAGTTCTGCTTCAGTTTGAAGGGCACAGCAGCGGAGGCAGGCTTTGCATTATTACCAAACGCTACAGGAAGAATCCTTGCTCAGTTGTGCTCAAGGGATGCCCACGAGGCAATCTTCATTTCAGCAGCAGTCATTTGCTGTTGCAATGGTTAAAACACAAAACCTACTGCAAATAACCTAGAGATCTTACCAATAGATCTTAAGCTGCCTTCTGCCTATTCCTAGAGACGGCAAAGTATACAAGACAAATAATTAGAAAGTCTTATGGTTGGTGGGTTGTTTTTTTTTAAAAAAAAGAACTCTTAATTACTATCCACCCAATGCTTGCCAGTTCAAAACTGCCTGATTAAAATAGTATCTGTACCATAAAGGGATTTCCATCTCTTGTTTACTCTGACAAATTGAATGCATTTAAAAACAGAAGTATTCCTTCCACATTCCACAGCTATTTAGAGATTTCGGAGCAAAAAGAAACAAAAAACAACCGGTTACTACTCCCTCCTGCCTTGAAAATGCACCAGTGTCTGAAGATCAGCTGTTTTGTCATAGTAGTATTTAATGATACCAGGATACACAATGAGAAGTTTCCCAGCCTCTCAGGGAAGGATAGGGACAGAAGAGGAGCCACCCTCACAAGGCTGGTGAATACGTCCAATGGAAAACTATGGCTCTGTGTTGGCACATAAGCTGCACATCCTTCCTGTGCTACAAAGTCGGTTCCTCTATTTGTTTCGCTCCTGTGTGTTGGCAATGCAGTTGCTACACTCCTCAGCTGGGTGTCGTAATTGACAGCATGGCATGCCAATCTCTGCCAGGCACCCCACTCTTTCCTAGCTGCTGGGAGGCTCCCTGCTTAACCGACACTTTAGAACCCAGCCTAAGGTGTGGGCAGGAACGCCAGGAATGCCCTTTAATTTATTTCCAAGGAACAGGTAGGAAGTCTGCTGCATCCTAATAAGCAAGCCAATAAAAGAGTTTTAGGAATTGGTTGCTGCACATGCACAATGAAAACTCATTAAAATCCACTTCTTCCATGCTCTGCAGGTGATTAAATTTTTCAGTGCAAATATAAAAACAAACAAACCCAACAAACGGCAATCAAGAACAGGCATCAAGGTGGGTTTTATCTCTCCCCCCCCCCCGCAAAGCTCCTGTGCGTTAACAGCTGTGCACAGAAGGCAGAAATCCAGCAGGTGAAGCCTTTCCTATTAGAGAAGCACAGTATGGAAAGCCGCAACTATTGAATTTCTGCCTCTGTCATGCAGCTGTTCAAAGCACAAAAGCGCCAGTCCTACAGGTGCCAGTCTTGGACAACACTCTGGACCCACCCAGATTACTTTCAGCGCTCCACCTCAAGAAAGGAAGTCCCAGACGCTGCTGCCAAGCAATCCACCTGGCTTGCCCTTTGCAATCCAGTAAGCAACGACTTCAGTTAGTAGTTACCACTGACACACACACACACATACATATATATATATTTACTGCAGCATCAACTTCTGAAGGCAAGAACCTGCTTTTATTAGTTATGGTACAACGTTTTTTGCAAGCATATTTGATGTAATGGACTATTAAGTTCCTGGAAGTTTTTTTGCGCGCAATAAAGCTGGCAGCCTTTAAGACGCTCCAAGAACTTTCGTTGCGCGCAAGCCACTCACAGCACGCTTACCTTTCTGGAAGTTAGGATCAGATATTGATTTTCTTCCTCAGCTTACCAAAATAACAGCAATCCAAGACGAGGCAGCTTTTAACCACACACACACAACATCAGGAACCCCCCTTTCTTTTAAAGGACACGCAACAGAGACAAATGGCACCCCAAAGAGAAGAGGACTGTACCGGGAGGAATGGGCGCGGCTGTTACGCACGGATCGCAGGAAGGGCTCCGGCTGCGAGCAAAGAGAAGCACCGAGTGGCGACGGGAAACCAGAGAAGGGGAAACGAAACCATCCCGTCCTGCCAGGGGAGGCGCTCCTGCCTGTGACTCAGCCCCTGACTCAGCCGCTATCCAGGAACCTAATAGGGTGGCGAGGCGGGGGGGGGGGGGGAAGGAGCCGCAGGCTCGAGCCCCCCAAGTTTGCTGCCGGCTTCCATTGCCACTGAGCATGTGCAGAACGGCTCGCACATGCCCAGGAGGAGGAAACGAAGCCGCTGCCCGTTGCCTTTGCCGGGCGGCACGCCTTTTTCCCCATCGCCGCCTGCTTTTTCCTCGGAGCAGGAAGGTGGCGCTCCGAAAGCGCAATTGCGCCCTGCTCCGGTTGGTTGTTGGCGCGGCAGAAGTAATCCCCGCAGGCTTACTCCCGAGTAGCGGCGCCTGGCTGCGCAAACCCGGGGAGCCTGACATTAATACAAACAATGCAGTCATAGGGTAAAGTTTATATTCTTTTACTGTGTGTCAGCTTGGATAGATTCTCTTTCTATTCGCTGATAGTTAAATGTTTGGGAAAAGTCAGAAGCCCAAGGCAGTATAAGTTCCTCAACTAAGTTTATTCAACATTTGTCAGTGACAACAGCTCACTCATAGGAACACAAGAACCAAACTGACTGGACAACACCATAATAGTCCCCAGCATGAACTGACCGTTGACAGTTGAAAGAGCATGCGCTTACTTGCCATTAGAACGTTCGTCCATAGCTGTCAACTTTCAGATTTGAAAATAAGGGATCGGCAGCCTCGAAAATAAAGGATCAGCAGCTTCACCTGTCCCTGGGACAGTCTACGGCATATCTAACAATCCTGGATAGCAGCGGGAAATGGTGCTGGAATAAGGGAATTTCCCACCAAAAAAGGGAAGGTTGACAGCTCTGCGTTCGTCTACCAACACTATACGATTGGTTAGAACGTGCCTTGTAACATAAAATGTGTTAAACCCAATACATAACACTGATTTATTGCATTTCCTTGGTAGTGAGAGAGGTTGTGTGTGCGGGGAGCCTAAGGTTATCCCACCAACACGAATGTCCAGCAACAAATACAACCTGAAAAAAGAGACGACACACGTACTTCTGTCAACCAAGGAACCACAATGATCTTAGGGTGAGATCACTTTGAGGTGTATGATATAGATATGCAGGCTTGAATCTTTCTGGCCATGGTGAGTGTTGTTTTTTTTTTACGGACATGCTGGGTGAAGGATGGGAACATCCAGTCTGATTTTTTGATGACTGCAATATTCTCCGGAAAGATTGGGTAAGCTTGTACAGTTCAGAGGAATCTCTGGGTATGTGGTGATTAATCTGTGGACTATTCCGGAGAAGTGTTGGGATTTGGGTGTCCTGCCCATAAGAGTGTGTTTATGAGGAGTGTTGAAGGAGTCCCATCTCTTCAAATGAAAGCACTGTGGGACACTATTTGATCTACTGAAGGTGACCAGATTGTTGTTAATCATGTGGGGAACCTGGGTAATAAACGATATTCATGCCTTCAATTTGTTGCCCAATACACACAATTCCGATGCCTAAAACAAAAGTCAGACTACCTGGCTGAGATTATCATGCCCTGTTAGAACCATGTTGAGGCCTGAGAAGGAGATCCTGCTATAGTTTCTAAGACCATTGCTATTGGGAAACGAGGACGGTTACCAGTTAGGATTCTGACCCTGGTGATGCTGTGTTGCAACTGAGTAAGGTTAAGCATAACGGACAGCTGGTGCATAAATGCAGAGGGCAAACTTCTAATGCCTGAAATGCAAGCGAACCATGAGGAATCAGAAGTACCAGAATGTGCCTATCAGTGATGCAGAAGGAGAACTCAGAGCACGATGCTTGAAGAAAACACGTATAGGAACATGAACCATTTCTGCAGAGCAGAGACTTGACTCAATTAGAACTTGTCAAAGGACGTTCTCCCAGAAGCCTCTGGATTTTGCATGCATTTCCCATACTATCCCAACTGGTCCGGAATATATCCTCCAGTTTGGAACAGGTTCTGTCTAATTGCTCTTTCTTTGTACTAACCAGCTGGTGAGATGATGAATATATAAAATAAATAAATAGAGTGTTGTCAATTATTTCAATGCAAGTGGGCTGCACTCCGTGTCATGTGGCACAGGGAGAGAAGACAAGAGCTTTAAAAAAACTACTGTTTTGCACAGTGGAAATATAATTTTCAAAACTACATTTATTGCTTTAAAATGCATGTTTTATAGACAATGATGACTGGCATTTAGAGAATTAAGAATGTGATGCTGCACACTTGTGTACAGAGACAGATTTGGGCAACAGAAGGAAGGCAGAAAAGCTTATAGAGATAATGTCTAAAACAGCATTAGGCCTCAATGTGATGCCTGTGGTATTACAGCCTGCTCCTAAGCATTTATATTCAGATTGCCAACCTTTTTGGAACATTGAGGAAATTTGGAATTTTGAGAAACTGCTATGGGCGCCAGTCACAAAATGGCTGCCATGGGGCGTGTGGCATGACACAAAATGGCTGTTGGCAGAGGAGAGAAAGAGAGGCAAAGCTGGTGTCAACATTAACTTGGCAGGAAGTTGTCTTATGCATTTTTTATTTTTGAGAGTGTGTTTACCATGGGAGGTACCAGTGGGTTCACTGCACTGGCAACCCTATTCTATGACGAAGAGAATCTGCCAACGAAGAAAGTGCTTTTTGTTGCCTTGAAGATGAAAGGGTGGTTTGCTTCTAATTTTATGGGATGCTGAGATGACCTTATTGCAACGGTGGCTGCTGAGGCAGCTGCTGCCTCAATGCCCTCTTCATTGCTCTCCACAAAGGACTTGTGATACACCTCTGACAAAGCCAAGTCACTTTTCTTTGACATTCCTGAGAAGTTAGCTTGCTTCAGGGAGAGCAAAACCTACCATAGAAGAGAAGGCTTTGTGTTTTGTTGTGCCGAATGAAGAAGAGAAAGGGATGGTCGGCTGTGACACAGGGCACAATCCTAGCACACCGCTTAGTCATTACAGCAGCAGTAGCAGCAGCGGCCTCAGTTCCCTCTTCGTTTACCTCTACAAAGGATTTGTGAACAACCTCAGACAAAACCAAGTCATTGTTGGGAGACATCCTGGAGAAATCTGCCTTGCTTGGGTCAAACGCCTCAGCCATTCCCATGCTGCTCAGAACAGGCTTCAGGTCGTATTTTTCCTCCAGTTTAAATTTGGGTAGAGACAGCTGAACTTCAGTTAGGTCCATCTTCTCAGGGTTAATCCAATCCTTCAGTTTCTCATAGGTCATTTCTCTCTCCAGCTAAAATAAGACAAACACAAGGCATTCAAGGAAAAAAGGAAATCCTGGCTGCATATAAAAATCCTCACATTTCTTACATCAAACCATTTTCACTGGATTCACAGTGACTCAAATGACTCCATGTACATCACTTAAACAAACTTGTTTCACAATTGCCCTGTCTGTCCGGGTAGAATTCCTTTCTGCTCAACTTGCTTTTATGCCTTCCATCTTTCTGAATAAGACAGAACACTGGCAGACTTAACTATGCTTATAGAAATATAAACAGCTATATTACACATATATTGCTCCTTCTGGGGTAATTTATCCACCTTTGGTTCTCCCCACCCTGTACTCAGCTCTCACCTGTGGCTCCTAGAAGCTGTCAGCATGTTGAACAATGTTTATAAATTGTATACCTATATTTTAGCTGAATTAAGAAAATTCTCCAAACTATTATACAGTATAGTAATGGACCTAAAAGGTATCTAAAGCCATTTGCACATGCAGAATGCAGGCACCATATATATAGAAATGAGCAAACCAGTGATATTTTAGGGAGCAGGCTGGCAGGCAGGACCCATTACTTACATTATAGGAGCCTATACAACACAAAACACTGTTGCTGTGTGTAGGTTTTATTTTATTTGTTTTTTATCTTATATTTTGGAAATGTACATCTAGTTTTTTCCTTTACATTTTTTTGGGGGCCCCAAAAGAGTGGGACCCTAAGCTATAGCTTGTTTAGCTTATACGTAAATTTGGCACTGACCCCAGGGAGGTCATTTCGGCGCTGCTGGCATGGTGGTTTGACTTCACCCCTGGAGGCACACTCCATTGTCTCTCGAGACAGATGCCAACAATATAATAAGTTACACTGGGCACTTGGAAGAATCATGTAGAAGCTGGAAGCTAGAATGCTCTCGTCATGTACCAACAAGGGCAATTTTTATGGGCAAGAATTTAGATGGTTTTATTCTCAGCAACAATGCCTCACCTTTTCCAGGCCTGTAGAATTATCTGCAATCTCATCAGGAAGCAGGATGATCATGCTGAGCTCGTTATCAACATAAGGAATCTCGATAATTTTGGTGCGAAGTTCCGATATCCATGTCATGTTGAATTTAGCTTTCTTGAACATCATCTGCACCGGTTTGCTTTCATTCTGCAAATGGAGAAGAATTTCGTTTTAAGCATACAGTGGTGCCTCGCAAGACGAAATTAATTCGTTCCGCAAGTTTTTTCTTCTTGCGAGTTTTTCGTCTTGCGATGCACAGTTTCCCATAGGAATGCATTGAAAATCAATTAATGCGTTCCTAGGGAAACCGCTTGCCAGGCTGGCGGTGCGGAGAAGGGCTTTTCTCCCCACCGCAAGCCTTCAGGACAGGTACGGGAACAGAGGGGAAGGCGCGCAGCGCTTTCCCTCTGTTCCCGGGGCTTGCGTGGGAGGAGGGTTTTTCCTCCCCACCGCCAACATTCAGAACAGCATTCTGAATGTTGGCGGTGGGAAGGAAAACCCTCCTCCCACCCCAAGTCTTCAGGAAAGCCATCCGATGCCGGGCGGCTGGAGAAGGTGTCCCCCCCGCATCGGAGCTTCGTTCCGATGCTGGGGGGAGGCGTTCCCCCCCCGCCCGGCATCGGAGCTTTGTTCCGATGCCGGGCGGCGGGAGGAGGCGTTTCCCCCCCCCCCCCGCCCGGCATCGGAGCTTTGTTCCGATGCCGGGCGGCGGGAGGAGGCATTTCCCCCCCCCCTGCCCGGCATCGGAGCTTCGTTCCGATGCCGGGCGGGGGGGGAGGAGGCATTTCCCCCCCCCCGCCCGGCATCGGAGCTTCGTTCCGATGCCGGGCGGGGGGGAGGAGGCGTTCCCCCCCGCCCAGCATCGGAGCTTCGTTCCGATGCCGGGCGGCGGGAGGAGGCATTTCCCCCCCCCCGCCCGGCATCGGAACGAAGCTCCGATGCCGGGCGGGGGGAGGAGGCATTTCCCCCCCGCCCGGCATCGGAACGAAGCTCCGATGCCGGGCGGCGGGAGGAGGCATTCCCCCCCCCCCGCCCGGCATCGGAGCTTCGTTCCGATGCCGGGCGGGGGGGAGGAGGCGTTCCCCCCCCGCATCGGAGCTTCGTTCCGATGCCGGGCGGGGGGGGGGAGGAGGCGTCCCCCCCGCCCGGCATCGGAGCTTCGTTCCGATGCCGGGCGGGGGGAGGAGGTCCGAGGACAGTGGGGAAGACGCGCTGCGCTTCCCCGCTGTCCCGGAGATTTCCCTATGGGCTTTCGTCTTGCGAAGCAAGCCCATAGGGAAATTCGTTTTGCGAAGCGCCTCCAAAACGGAAAACCCTTTCGTCTAGCGGGTTTTCCGTCTTGCGAGGCGTTCGTCTTGCGGGGTACCACTGTATAATCTTTTCTATTGCTCTATTGCATTGCTTGAGCTGCTCTGCATCTTGTTTACTGTTCATCCTCTGTTGTCTCTGCAAAAGAATGTCCTTAGGACATGGTGGGAAGGGAAATCCGTGCTGGTCAACTGATGAAAGAAAAAAACAGAAGGAGGGAACACTCCAAATATCACAATGTATGTAATTTAATCAAAACGATAAAGACTGTGTGCTCAGTGATGTGCTTCACATTATTTCCCACCTCATACCTTGCTAATTTTGAATGGCTTTTCCTCAGTGTGATCTTTGCGGAACTGATTTGCCCAGTTTCCCTTGAAATAGATAGCATTCACCAAGACCAGCCTTGTACTGGAGTCAATTAGTTCTGGGGCGAGCAGATTTTGGATTTTACCTTGAAAAGGGATTAAAGAGTGTTTTAATAAGTACATATTTTTTAGACACAAACTCATATTTTAAGTGGTGAAGCTCAGACAATATGGAAGCCCAAGAATTTGCTACTCACTTGCTGTCTGTTCTTCCACCCAATTATTAATGTATTTCCTGGAATCCTCTGATGCTTTAATGAAGTCTAGTTTCTCTAGACCTGCTCGATAGAATTTCTGGCTGGAGTCTATGAATGACTTAAACAAATATGTTTCAGAATTAAAAGCTATATATGGATCTGTATATATCATATACACACAAACTTTGATTTCATTCAGGTTTTGTCCCACAGAAAAGAGGGGGAGAGAAGGATGTTTATTCCATTTTCATATACTAAAAGATGTGAAACACGTATGCAGATGCTTAATTTAACTTCAGTTGATAAGAAAAAGCTCATGGCATGTGTAATAGATTCCTATCAGCCAAAACAGATAAACTGAACCTGACCCAAACAAACTTCTTTTGCTCAAGAATACACATAGCAATCCTTGTCCTATTCTTATATATGAGAGTCCTACATGAAAGGTCCTTATGCAGGATGCTAAATGCTTACCAAGATTTGCCCCTGTATCAATCCTGCTCAATGCAGGCGGATAATGAATTCCAATGTGGCGTTTTTTCCTTCCATTCCTCTATGGAGGAAAAAACGTTACGTAAGCCATACTTATTTGTCTCCAAATTTGGTTACTCTTTGGAAAGTGCCAACTACCTGTTGTATTACAGTTGTTTTTTTAATGTAATTATCATCTTGGCTTGATCTAGCAAAAGCTCCTCTTAGTCTAACATTCTGTCCCTGGAAGCTCACAAGCATGCCATAAAATTAACACACACTTCTCTATAATGGCCTGGATTCAAAGGCCCATAAACAGATGGGGAAATGCAGCAGTGCTGGTCTGTGAACTCTTTGTGCAAACGCTGGGGGACTTTGCCTTCCAGGTCCCATGGCAGATTACAACAATTCAAAATTCTGTACGTATTACATATATTAAAAAGTCACAGCAATGGCCTGGGTCCTGAAAACACATAGGCCATAGGGTAAAGAGGTGCATCTTCAGAGTGGCCGACGAGACAGTATAACACCCGTCCTGAAAGACCTACATTGGTTCCCAGTGTGTTTCCATGCACAAGTCAAAAGTGTTGGAGCTGACCTTTAAAGCCCTAAAAAGCCTCGGCTCTGTATAGTTGAAGGAGCATCTCCACCCCCATCGTTCAGCCTGGACGCTGAGGGCCTTCTGGTGGTTCCCTCCCTGTGAGAAGTGAGGTTACAGGGAACCAGGCAGACAGCCTTCTCGGTAATGGCATCTGCCCTTTGGAACGCCCTCCCATCAGATGTCAAGGAAATAAACAACTATATGACTTTTAGAAACATCTGAAGGCAGACCTAGGGAAGTTTTTAATGTTTGTAGTTTTCTTCTGTTTTAATGTTCTGCTGGGAGCTGCATAGAGTGCCTGGGGAAACCCAGCCATATGGGCAGGGTATAAATAATAAATAGTATTACTATCATTATTATTATTATTATTATTATTATTATCCCAGCTAATGTCCTGGTGCCAAGTAAGGACATGGAAAAAGAGAAAGAAATGAATCTATCCACCAAGTAGATTGGCTGGCACAACCTGCCACCTGGACTCAAGCTGATCACTGCTGCTAATTCAAATGTCCCTTTCAGTTTGATAGAAGGTTTTACTGGAAAGTACAGAAGGGATAGTGAGTGCTTAGCTGCGTTTCTGATCTGCGACAGAACACAGTTCACTATCTGAACAGAGACCACCACTTCCTGTTCTCTAACATATTTGTAAACCATGTAACTTACTGAAATAAACTCATAGGATGTTTCTCCAAAGAGCCTGTTGGCTAGCCTAAGCAAGTACTTGGTGTCTGGCTTGTTGATTTCAGAAATAAGTTTCTCGTATCCCTGGTGAAACTCGACGTCGTTGGTCACAGACAGCACCTGTAAGATGATAAATGGTTAACGGATAATGTTAAGTACAGTAATTTAAATACATTTATCTACGTACTCCTTAAAAACTGTATTAGTTGAAAAATCCATGCCTTTCAGCAAACAAGAGAGTGAAATACTGTAAATGCATATTTCAGCCTGACCTGCTACAGAGAAAAAGATGCACCATGCATGCCTCATTTAAGAGTCAAAACTCAAGCTCCCCGCTCCCCTTAATAGTAATTATCTGGATATACCTTTGCCATTTGGGCTGCAGTGTTCCCTGCTGCACCCAGAGAAACCATCGTCAAAGCAGAAGAAATGCTCAACGGAGAAAAAAACACGTTCGCTGTATTATCATTTTGACTTAGCTTCTTGAACAGATTGAGGGCAAAGGCACTGTTTGCTGCAGTGAGGCAGTCCATGTCTTATAACCTACAAAAGAAGCACAGAGAAGACAGTCATCCAATTTGTCCGCTCGGAGGTCACTTTTACAAGAAAAAAACCAAACCTAAGAATTTGTTTTCAGATCCCACACGTATCCAAATACATATCAACCTGTAATTCCCATGCTGGAACATGTTCATGCTCTCCAAAATGCCACCCACCCACCGTTTTCTGGTGTGGGGGAGGCTGCAGCCCACAGAGGATCTGTCAATCACATGCTACATTTCTTTAGATGAAAGCAATGGCCAGCAGACAGTAATATGCAAAAATGCCCAGGAGGAGAGTAACATTTGCCCTCACTTGATTTCTAAGAAGATCAGCTTTAAATTAAAAGTCTATTGCATCTTATATGCCACATTACCCCCTTTGGGACATACAGTGGTACCTCGGGTTAAGTACTTAATTCATCCCGGAGATCTGTTCTTAACCTGAAACTGTTCTTAACCTGAAGCACCACTTTAGCTAATGGGGCCTCCTGCTGCTGCCGTGCTGCCGCCGCTGCACTATTTCTGTTCTCATCCTGAAGCAAAGTTCTTAACCCGAGCTACTATTTCTGGGTTAGCGGAGTCTGTAACCTGTAGCGTATGTAACCTGAAGTGTATGTAACCCGAGATACCACTGTAAAAAGAAATGGAGGGAAAGCATCATTTGAGCGCCTGTTGTCCCTCCCCACTGCATAATTCTAGCCTCAAAAACAGGACTATTAAAGCCTCAGGTCGCAGAATTAAGTTAGCAAGCCAACAGCTATAATAGCCTGACTTTCGCAATTAAGTCTATGTTTGATAAACCGTGTCCTGAACGGGATCAAGCTTGCATGAAGTCCTGTTTGATGCTTTTACAACTATATTGTGACTACTGGCACTAAGATGTACAAATCTTTCAAAACTCCTACCAAAATTAGGGCAGGCATGTCCAAAGTCTGGTTAGGGGTTTAATTCGGCCCCTTCTAAAATCCTTAAAAAAAAAAATGCTCAGCAACTTCAATCCTAAAAAAAGCTCAACAACTTTGGTAGGGAAACACAGTATGGAAAGCCGCAGCTATTAAATTTCTGCCTGTGTCGTGCAGCTGTTCAAAGGACAGAAGTGTGCACAGAAGTGCATGTCCCACAGGTGACAACACCCTGAGACCCTCCCAGATTAATTACTTCCTCAACAAAGGAAGCCCCAGACAACATCAGGACCCACGCCTTTCCTTTAAAAGACACGCAACAGGTACAAATGGCACCCCAAAGAGAAGAGGACTGTACCGGGAGAAATGCGCGCGGCTGTTACGCACGGATCGCAGGAAGGGCTCCGGCTGCGAGCAAAGAGAGGCACCGACTGGCGACGGGAAACCCGAGTAGGAGGTACAAAACCATCCCGTCCTGCCAGGGGAGGCGCTCCTTCCTGTGACTCAGCCCCTGACTCAGCCGCTCTCCAGGAACCTAATAGGGTGGCGAGGCGGGGGGGGGGGAGGAGCCGCAGGCTCGAGCCCCCCAAGTTTGCTGCCGGCTTCCATTGCCACTGAGCATGTGCAGAACGGCTCGCACATGCCCAAGAGGAGGAAACGAAGCCGCTGCCCGTTGCCTTTGCCGGGCGGCACGCCTTTTTCCCCATCGCCGCCTGCTTTTTCCTCGGAGCAGGAAGGTGGCGCTCCGAAAGCGCAATTGCGCCCTGCTCCGGTTGGTTGTTGGCGCGGCAGAAGTAATCCCCGCAGGCTTACTCCCGAGTAGCGGCGCCTAGCTGCGCAAACCCGGGGAGCCTGATATTAATACAAACAATGCAGTTTATAGGGTAAAGCTCATATTCTTTTACTTAGTGTCGGCGTCGCTTGGATAGATCCTCTTTCTATACGCTGATAGTTAAATGTTCGGAAAAAGTCAGAAGCCCAAGGCAGTATAATTTCCTCAACTAAGTTTATTCAACATTTGTCAGTGACAACAGCTCACTCATAGGAATACAAGAACCAAACTGACTGGACAACACCATAGTAGTCCCCAGCATGAACTGACCGTTGACAGTTTGACAGTTCAAAGAGCATGCGCTTACTGTGGTACCTCTGGATGCGAACGGGATCCGTTCCGGAGCCCCGTTCGCATCCAGAAGCGAACTCAACCCACGTCCGCACGTGCGCGATTCACGATTCGCCGCTTCCGCGCATGCGTGTGATGTCATTTTGACCGTCTGCGCATGCGTGAGCGGCAAACCCGGAAGTAACATGCTTGTTACTTCCAGGTCACCGCAGCTCGCAACCCGAAAATACTTATCCCGAAGGTACTTCAACCCGAGGTATGACTGTACTTGCCATTAGAATGTTAGTCTACCAACACTTCTATGATTTGTTAGAACGCGCTTTGAAACATAAAATGTGTTAAGCCCAATACATAACACTGATTTATTGCATTTCCTTGGTGGTGAGAGAGGTTGTGTGTGCGGGGAGCTAGGGTTATTCTACGAACACGAATGTCTCCCAACAAATGGAATTGATCCCTAGAAAATACAACCTGAAAAAAGAGACGATACACGTACTTCTGTAAACCAATGAACCACTATGACCTTCGGCTGAGATCAGCTTCTTTGAGGTGTATGATACAGATATGCAGGTTTGAATCCTTCTGGCAATAGTGAGTGTTGAAATATCTTTTTCCTGGGCATACTGGGTGAAGGATGGGAACATCCAGTCTGATTTTTTGAGGACTGCAATATTCTCCGGAAAGGCTGGGTAAGCTTGTACAGTTCAGAGGAATCTCTGGGTATGTGGTGATTAAACTGTGGACTATTCCGGAGAAGTGTTGGGATTTGGGTGTCATGCCCATAAGAGTGTGTTTATGAGAATTATGAGGAATGTTGAAGGAGTCCCATCTCTTCAAATGAAAGCACTGTGGGACACTTTGATCTACTGAAAGTGACCAGATTTTTGTTAACCATGTGGGGAACCTGGGCAATAAATGATATTTATGCCTTCAATTTGTTGCCCAATACACACAATTACGATGCTTAAAACAAAGGTCAGACTACCTGCGTGAGATTATGATGCCCTGTTAGAACCACGTTGAGGCCTGAGAAGGAGATCCTGCTATAGTTTCTAAGACCATTGCTATTGGGAAACGAGGATGGGAACCAGTTAGGATTCTGACCCTGGTGATGCTGTGTTGCAACTGAGTAAGATTAAGCATAATGGACAGTTTGTACATAAATGCAGAGGACAAACTTCTAATGCCTGAAATGCAAGCAAGCCGTGAGGAATCAGAAGTACCAGAATGTGCCTATCAGTGATGCAGAAGGAGAACTCAGATCACGACGCTTGAAGAAAATACGTATAGGAACATGAACCATTTCTTGAGACTCGAGTCAATTACAACTTGCCAAAGGACTTTCTCCCACAAGCTTCTGGATTTTGCATGCATTCCCAAGTGCAGCATAGTGTCTCAACTGGTCTGTAATATATCCTCCAGTTTGGAACATGTTCCATCTAATTGCTCTAGCTTTCTACTAATCAGCTGGTGAGATGATGAATATATAAAATAAATAAATAGGAGTGTTGTCAATTATTTTAATTGAAGTGGGCTGCACTCCGTGTCATGTAGCACAGGGAGAGAAGATAAGAGCTTTTAAAATACTATTGTTTTGCATAGTGGAAACATACCACATTTTTTCGTGTATAACACGCCCCCATGTATAAGATGCCCCTTTTTTTGGTGGACTCAAAATTTAAAAAATTGGGGGAGATTGCCCAGAATTGTTGAGCTTTTTTGGGGGAGGATTGGAGGATTGCCAAAGTTGTTGAGCTTTTTTGGAGGGCCATTGCCCATTGCCCACAGTTTTTGAGTTGTTTCGGGAGAGGGGGTTTAACGATAAACACTCACCCACCGGAACAACGAAAACAACCACTCACACCGCAGAAGAAAATCTTCTGCCCGCATGCCGAAAGCAACAGCAAATCGCCTGCCCAGTTGACGAGGCAGCACCAAATTAAGAGCAGCCCTTGATGCAGCAACCAATAATCAGCCAAAATGGCCGCTGAAATGCTCCGTGCCAGCGACCAATCCCATGTCCCCACTCAGCACTACCCATGTATAAGACGACCCCCAATTTGAGAGATTCTTTTATCTGAAGAAAAGCTCATCCAATACACGGAAAAGTACAGTAATTTTCAAAAATAAATTTATTGATTTAAAATGCATGTTTTACAGACAATGATGACTGGCATTTAGAGAAGAATTAAGAATGTTATGCTGCACACTCTTGCCATGTACAGAGACAGATTTGGGCAACAGAAGGAAGGCAGAAAAGCTTATATAGGTTATGCCTAAAACAGCATTAGGCCTAAATGTGAGGCCTATGGCATTTCAGCCTGCTCTTAAGCATTTATATTCAGATTGGTCCAACCTTTTTGGACCAATGGGGACATTTGGAATTTTGAGAAACTGCTATGGTGCCAATCACAAAATGGCTGCCATGGGGCGTGTGGCATGACAAAAGGGCTGTTGGCAGAGGAGAGAAAGAGAGGCAAATCCAGTGTCAACATTAACTTGGGAGGAAGGGCAAGAAGTTCTCTTATGCATTTTTTATTTTTGAGGGTGTGTTTACCATGGGAGGTACTGGTAGGTTCATTACATTGGCAACCACATTCTATGGAGAAGAGAATCTGCCCAAGAAGAGGGTGTTTTTTGTTGCCTTGTGCTTGATAAAGAAGATAAAAGGATGGTTTGCTTCGAATTTTATGGGCTTCTGAGATGACCTTATTACAATGGTGGCTGCTGAGGCAGCTGCTGCCTCAGTGCCCTCTTCATTGATCTCCACAAAGGACTTGTGATACACCTCTGACAAAGCCAAGTCGCCTTTTTTTGACATTCCCAAGAAGTTAGCTTGGCCTGGAATGAAAGCATCCTTCATCCCCATACTGCTTAGGGTGGACTTGAGGTCGAAACTCTCTTCCAGTTTGATCCTTGGTAAGTGAAGCTCCACCTTCCTTTTCTGCATCATATCCGAACTCGTCCATATCGACAATCTCTCATATGTTAGTTCTTTTTCCAGCTGTGGTCGTATAATAAAGCAAGTTAGACAGCAAAATGAAAACAAAAGTGACTCTTAAAAACAACAACCCTACAACCAGTAACTCTTCTCACCACAAAGTTATGAGGGCTTTCGAAACAAAGCCTGCTGTTTACTTTGCTAGGGAATGTGATGCAAGGAGAAAAGGCAAGTGATGTGGGACATAAAATAATGTTTGAAGACTGGGAAAGGTTGTGGAGGAAAGGGGTCAAGTTCACTGCATGTACTGTTAGAGGGGGATTTTCCACTGGTGGCAGATGACAGAAGACTGTGACACCACAAGACCGGTGTAAAACCAAATCAAATAAGGACTTTATTTCAAAACAACAAACAGCAAAGCTTGTGGGTGTTTTTCCTGCAGGCAGAGTTCAAACTGCAGCTTTTCTCCTTTTGTAGCCATGGCCAGCTGCAACCAATGAGCCCAGAGCTCACAAAAACTGTTCTTAAAGGTACAAACATCTTTACTGTTTCTGTGCAGAATGTTTCTTTCCCAACATGTACAGTGTTAAAGGAAAATATTATGAAAATGATGTATAGATGGTATATAACCCCTGTAAAATTAGCAAAGATATATCACAATAGTGATAATCTATGTTGGAAATGTAAAGAAAAAGAAGGTACCTTTTATCATATGTGGTGGACCTGCCCCAAGGTGAAAGACTTCTGGGAGAAGATTTATAATGAATTGAAAAAAATGTTGAAATATACATTTATTAAGAAACCAGAGGCCTTTCTTCTTGGAACAACAGGTTTGGAATTGCCCAAGAAAGATGTTAGATTGTTTTTGTATGCCACAACTGCAGCTAGAATTTTGTTAGCCAAGAACTGGAAAACACAAGAAGTGCCAACACTGGAGGAATGCCAGATGAAGATGATGGACTTTTCGGAGCTAGCCAACCTAACCGGAAGAGTCTGCAACCAGAAGGAGGAGGAGTACCAGGAGGAATGGAGGAAATTCAAAGACTATTTGGTTAAATATGCTAAGATAATTTAAATAGAAATACTTGCAAACACCAGATAGGCTTAGGATTTAAATATGTGATGTTATAGAATAACATGTTTAAATTTAATATGAAAAGAAAGTAAGACGTTAATTGATTAAGTAAATTTTATGAGAAATTTGTTTTGGAAAACTGTTACAATGATATATATTTAAACTCAACCAGGGGGATTTGAGGCAGTCACGTAAAAATGTTATTAAGAGTGGAATAATTACAGTTAGGATTTATGTTTGTTTGTTTGTTTAGAAATTTTGGAAAATCAATAAAATTTTTGAGGGGGAAAAAGAAAAGGCACTTCCAAGTTTTAGGGGCCCATAGTGCTTTCACCACCCCCATCCACCCCCAAATCTGGCCACTGTACCTGCAACCCACTCTGTTGCTGCTAAATACATAAGGTTACTGCATGTTATTTTCTCTTTTTTCTTTTAAAATTAGGTGATTATTTTGCTCACAATGCAACAAGCCCTTCTATGCTGACTCATATACAGTTGTACCTTGGAAGTCGAATGGAATCCATTCCAGAAGTCCGTTCGACTTCCAAAACATTCGCAAACCAAAGCACAGCTTCTGATTGGCTGCGGGAAGCTCCTGCAGCCAATCAGAAGCCACAGAAGCCCCGTTGGACATTCGGCTTCCAAAAGAACATTCGCAAACCAGAACAATCACTTCTGGGTTTGCGACATTTGGGAGCCAAAAGATCCGAGTTCCAGGGCGTTTGGGATCCAAGGTACAATTGTATGCACTTGAGATTAAGCCCCACTGATCACAATGGGAGTTACTTCTGAGTAAACAAGCAAAAAATTGTACTTTCGTGGACTTGGGCTAGCCTGTGGTTTATAAGGCTCCATCACATTCACACTTTACATTTAAAGCACATGGCTCCCCCCAAAGAAACCTGGGAACTGTCGTTCATTAAGAGTGCAGGGAACTGTTGCTCTTTGGGGAATAACCTGCAGTTCCCAGGATCCTTTGGGGGAAGTCATGTAGTGATCAGGTGGGATTGCTATGAGGAATTATAACAATAGAGTAAGCCATCTGTGTCAGCAATGAAAGCATTGCGTTGACTGGGTTTAAACTATTTTGATATGTTTTTTGATCAATCCACACCTCTGCACCCCTGTTCCATTTCTCTGGCTTGACAAGTCATGTACACAGCCAGGTGCCAGTTGATGCATCATGCATCCTGGGCTGTGGAAGATAGTGGGCAGCTTCTTTGAAGTAGCCTTTCCAATATGTTAATCTCAGGATGTTGATCTTAGGGTCTGGAAATAGTTTCACAGGAAGGTGATAAAGATGCCTATCTCCTTGCCATCCTTCCATCCTCTCCTGTTTACTCCTGTTTGTGATCTCCGGAGTTTCTCTAGTCCTCTTTTATTTATTCTCAGATTATGTATGCATGCTCAGAGTAGTCTTTGTAGTTAAAAGAATTTCTTTTGATCTGACTTTGTCCCCACGTGGGGTTTGTTGAAATGCTCAGAAGAAATCTGATTGGTTCTTACGAACACTCTGTGAAAAGTTCTTTTGTGAATAAAACGACATGGGCTGGAGGGTGGAGATAAATATTATTATATGCACCCTTCCCAGAGTCTTGCTGGTTGAAGCCTCTGTGCGTACTCTTATTAATCAGAGTTCAATCCTTCCTTTACTTTGAGAATGCCTCAAAGTCATGTGCTTTAAATGTATGGAGGTGGATGTGACAATGCGGGAAAAATCAGACAATGTTTTGTGCATCTATCTCTGTTTATATAAATCAGGGCTGAGGAAATTGTGGTCCTCTATGTGCTAGTGAACTACAACCCCCCCCCCACCCCATCATCTCTGTCCAAATGTTGTCCAGGAACATTTTGGAGGCTCACAGATTTCCCCACCCCTGATTTATTTAGGGATGAAATGAAATGTCTAACAGTCTCTGGAGACATGAAAGCAAGTGTTTTACCATTTCCAGACCAGTTGACTCATCTTCGATGTCGTCTGGAAGCATGATGAACATACTGACATCATTGTTCTCATATGGGAGCTCAAGAATACGAACCCTCAGGATATCAATGTAGAAGGTTGGCAATGTACCTTTTAGAAACATCATTTGCACAGGCTTTGACTGGGTCTGTAATAAAAAACACATGCGATCCTTTTCCCAACTGAAATGAACTGCCATTCAGATGTGTCAGAGAACAAGAAGCTTGAAGCATTAAAGCTAAATAAAGGGCCTTTCTCTCTCAAACACAGGCAACTCCCCCCCCCCACCCCTCATTACTTTTCTTGGGGGGGGGGCGGTTGTTATGAGAATGGGAACAATGGAATAGTGTTGTTTCCACCAGGGGGCAGCACTGAAAAGCTAAAAACAAGCACTCGTATCCAAACCTGGGGCAGATCTACACACATGGTTTTTAACGTTAAGGAATGGTTTTCCTAACGTATTTGGACACATGACACTCTACTTTTTTATGTTCATAATGTTTTATTAAAAATGGGACACCAGGTGGCACTACAGAACAAGCAGCAGTAGGGAAACAGTGTTTTGATGGGGGGGGGGGGACAAAGGTAAGAAACACTTTGATTTACAAGTATGCCCTGTTTTAGAATGATGTACCTGGTATTATTCTAATTACATTAAACAGGGCGATGTAGATCTAGCCCTGGGCAATCTGAGGTGGCTTTAGATTAGTCCAAAAGGTGCAGAGGGAGTGCGGTTGAGTGGGTGACATCAGGGTTTTCTGCTGCGCTGGTAATTCTTTGGATAGCAATGAGAGCATCTGCTGGTGCACAGTCCTTCTGTGTTTGAATCCTACTTGTTTCACTATATTTTACTTTGCTCCTGGCCACTTTAATTCAGAGTGCTATATCATCACATGTTTATTCCCCCCCAACCAAGTTTCACCATCATATTAGTAGCAATTAAGGTAGGCATAAGTCACAATGCCAGATTTAAGCAGAATTCATTACAGTAGCAACTTTGTAAGATTAATAAGAATAAAGCCACAATCTAAAACACGCTTTACCTGGGAGCAAGCCCTCATTGAAATCAGTAGGACTTACTTCTGGATAGACATGTTTAGAATTGCACTGTAGCTTTTCAAGAGATACACTCAATTAACAACAACACTTTCAAACCAAGAATAAACCCACAATTCTCTTTCTTAATATAAACATTTAGTGGTTTTCCTTGTGCACAGAGCTCTGAATAATTTTACAGAGAATTGATACCAGCAGAATGTGTCATATTCATGGAAAAACACACCTTTTATTTTATTAACACATGCGTACCTTACTCAGTCTGAAAGGCTTCTCAGTAGTGTTTGCTTTCTCAAATCTTTTCTCCCACTTTCCTTTGAAGTAAATGGCATTTACTATGACCAGTGCTGTTTGAGCACCAACCGAATCTTTAGGCAGAAGATTCTTGATTTTGTCTTTTGGAAAACAGAAGGGTGCTGTTAATGTATTGGCATCCCAGTGTTGCTATACAAATAGGATATGGCTCTAAAAGGAATGCTGTTGTTCTGAGTCAAGCCTAGGAGTCGCTCATCTGAACTTTTTCTCAGTTCTGCTATAAATCTCACGACTGCTTTCCCCATGGCTTGTGGGTTCTTCAGGTGAAATGGAAAAGTGAATTTCTGTCATTAAAGAACCTTGCTTTTCCCAGACCCAGGCTCTAGCTGGCTGATTCACCTGCATGAATATTACTTGGAGCTGTAAAGGGGAAGCAGCTAGCATGATGGGAACCAATTATTAAGCCATTACAGGGAGAAACTAAATAGAACAAATGGATTTCAATATTTAAGCAGCTAGGGATTGCACATTATGCCCAGAAAGTCACTTCTTCTTTTTTTCAAAACTCAGAAAAATGTGTCAGTTCCTCAAATACATTTACATTGGAATTGCACATGGTTTCCTGTACAAATGGGATGATTTGGATGTAGAACTAGCTTTAGCAAACCTCAGTTTCATGCACTTCCCTTGCCCCCGGTGTACCTCCAAGGAGGAGTTAAGAAGCTTTTATTTAGATTACTGCAACTTGCTGTATCAACTAAACTCAGACAAGCAGAGATCTTTAATTGAAACATAAATTGCACTTTTTGAAGCTGACTTGTTTCAGCTGACTATAGTTAAGATTAACCATGGTTCAGGGTTTGGATAACACACTAACCCACGGTTAATCCCAATTGGAAGTGCAAGCCTCTGATCTCACAGGTGCATCAGAGGAGATGGGGGTGGACAAACCAGGGCCGTCTTACCCATAGGCGCTAGGGGTGTGGGGCACCTGGACGCTGGGCTCTCAGGGGCGCCAGACCGAGAGTCCGGGGAAGAGCCCACTTGTCAGTTGGAGCACCACTGTGGGCTCTTCTGCTGCGCACGGCTCTGCTCCGCGAGTTCGGGGGCAACAGAGCCAGCGAGACACTGAGGCGGCTGGCTGGCTCTGCCCTCCTGTACGCCTGGGACTGGGAAACCTGGGGGGGGGGGGGCATCGGGCGGATCTTTGCACCCTGGTGCTGCATATGCTTAAGACAGCCCTGGGACCAACCCAAAATTCGCTATAGCCCTTTCTCATAACGCTCAACAAGGGTATCCTCCAGATGTTTAAGATTAAAACACATATCATCCCTGACCATTGGACATGCTGGCTAGAGGTGATGAAGCATTTTCAGGGTACCAGAACTGGGTCATTGTATCCCTCTATAGAAATCAGAATCCAGTTTTCAAGCCTGGAGATACAGTAGATTTTGTAAATCTTTAATTAACTTCAAAACTGTTTTCTCTGCTTTTCTTGTAGCTTAGGGTTTACAGTGGTACCTCAGGTTACATACGCTTCAGGTTACATACGCTTCAGGTTACAGACTCCGCTAACCCAGAAATAGTACCTTGGGTTAAGAACTTTGCTTCAGGATGAGAACAGAAATCGTGCTCTGGCGGTGCGGCAGCAGCAGGAGGCCCCATTAGCTAAAGTGGTGCTTCAGGTTAAGAACGGACCTCCAGAACAAATTAAGTACTTAACCCGATGTACCACTGTATTCCCTTGACTCCCTAAGTGGTTCTAAAGACATTAAGACTCAAGGAAAGGTCTGGAACTGAGCATTCAGTAGAGTAATACTTGGAATTACAGTCTGCAGTGGCTGAATAAATAAGCTTACTGTCAGTTTGTTTTTCAACCCAAACGTTGATCTGGTCTCTGACTTGTTCTGCAGCATTCAAAAAATCAACCGGTTGTAGTTCTGCATGGTAGTACTTCTTAGTGAGCTGAAGGTACTCCTGAAAATTATAAGGGCAAAAATATAAATTGTTATGAGTTTCTCTCTTTTTGGGGGAAGGGGGAAGGGGGAGGTAGGTTGCATGCAGAGAACCTTCTAACCCCTGGATCCAGAAAGTGTCAAAATAGAAGACAGCTTTCTATTAAGGTGATAGCCTGGGTGATGGGTCATTGGGGGAACAAAGGAAGTGGATTTGGGTGAGGCAGCAAATGGGTGCCCACCCCTGTCCCTCAACTGGCTGGTAGAAAAAGACAAAGATGAGAGCTGAGAGTCTGCAGTGATGTGGGCCAGATATAAACCAGCAAGCTGAGAGAATGCGGAGAGACAAGACCAATGTTTGATTTCTGTTTGAATTTAAGGCAGAAGTTTTATACAATCTGAAGAGAAACCAAAATGTCTAAGGTTGCGGCTATGAGAAAAACATGACCCATAGGTGTAGCTGTCAACTTTTCCCTTTTCTTGGAAGGAATCCTATTCGGAATAAGGGAATTTCCCTTAAAAAAAGGGAAACGTTGACAGCTATGCCCATGGGGTGTTGATGCTGTGAACCCCTCCATTTTAGGCTAAGGTTGCAATATGCGTAAATAAACCATATATCATAAAGACGCCACAGTCTGTGCAGTGCCTCATTTCCAAAGGTAACACAACCCCTGGAATTCCAGAATCTCACACCGCTCAGAGATTGGGGTGGTGTGCAACATTTTTTAATCCACATTCACCACAGAGCAGGATATCAGACTGCAGTGGAAACCCAGGTTAGAATCCGGACTCATTTGTGGCTGTTACTCATTGTCTTTGGAAAGCCCAACCTATTTTACAGAATGGTTGTAAACACAAAAAACGAATAAATCCATATATATCATCCTGAGATCCTTGTAAGAAAGGCAGGATACAAACATGTTGAATAAAAGTAAATGTTTAAATTGGGGTCGTGAAATTATTACTGTGAAAAACAGATCTAGAAATAAGCACCACAAAATAAAATGTATATTAAATTTAATAATGATCACCCTCTAGTTCAGTATTATTGCATCATATACCGCATACAACACTTTCAGTTTTTCTTAACACCATATTATCTAATTATGCTATGTGGAAGTAATCTTTGTGATTAGAACTATATTTTTATATATGTAACTATTTTCAAATGAAACATGGCGGCTTAGTATAAAATACTCACGCTGTTAAAATCGAAAGTCTTTTCTCCATATACTCTATTAGCAGTTTTCAGCAGGTAGGTGTTATTAGGTTGGTTGATTTTAGAAATCAGTTCCTGGAATTGACTGTTGATGGTTTCATCTTTACTGAGTCCTGGTTCCTTTACAGGGAGACACCATTGCATATAAAAATCTCAGTTGCATTAGAGTCGATGGTACTGCATAGGTAGATAACCATTCTTGGAAGTCAAACAGAATCCGTTCCGGAAGTCCATTTGACTTCCAAAATGTTTGGAAACCAAAGCACGGCTTCTGATTGGCTGCAGGAGGATCCTGCAGCCAGTCGGAAGCTGTGGAAGCCCCGTTGAATGTTCTGCTTCCAAAAGAACATTCAAAAACAGAAACACTCACTTCTGGGTTTTGATTGTTCAGGAACTGATTTGTTCAGGAGCCAAGGTGTTTGAGATCCAAGATATGACTGTAGCAGTTTAGTTGGGGGGGGGGATTGCCAGGGGAAAATTGAATGTACCACAGCTACTACTATGCCATAAGATCCACTGTCTTGTAATAGCATATATTTGCTTTAACTACTGATGAAGCCCAGGACGGCGAAACAAGGCCAATATTCCGGAAATCCTTGTCTAGACTCTGTGAAAGGATTTTGTGGAACTGTAACAACCTTTCATGTGGATTGTTTGGACTTTATGAACAGACAGGTGGAATAGAGACCATTACACGGATGGACCTTATTTATGCATGAACTGACTAGAGAATGATCTGATCCACTGGGTCTTCTGCTTTGTTCGTTTGTTGAACTTTATGAGTTATTTCTGTTGAAATTTGATACAAATTTATCTACCTTATTTATCTAAGAACACAGCCGGTTACATCTCGTGTGTTTATTGAGGATGCTTTATGTGACCATAGGTTTATTTGTTGTTGTTTTGTAAAATGACAATCATGCAAAACTAGTTGCTGCCCAGAGTTTAGCTTTTTTCTTCCATCCTTCTTTGGAAAATGACTAAACTTTAGCATGCTCAAAGCAATAATTTATATTATGATCTAATTAACATGTTATGTTATGTTGTTATGTTATGTTATGTTATGTTATGTTATGTTATGTTATGTTATGTTATGTTATGTTATGTTGCTATGTTATATATTATGTTCTACTTGGACTGGTCATGTTGTGCGGATGCCTGATTATC
Organism: Podarcis pityusensis; assembly: GCF_964106645.2. Lineage (NCBI taxonomy): Eukaryota > Metazoa > Chordata > Lepidosauria > Squamata > Lacertidae > Podarcis > Podarcis pityusensis. The sequence goes on from NC_138031.1 coordinate 67,559,124, forward strand.
ATCTTCCAAAATAACTATTTCATTCCAAACTTTAAAATGGAAAGCGCAATGCTGGTGGTCAACAAAAGAGGTTTAAGGACTCACTCAAGGCAATTTTTAAAAAAAATGTAATATAAACACCGACAATTGGGAAACACTGGCCTGCGAGCACTCCAATTGGAGAACAGCCTTTACCAAAGGTGTCATGGGCTTTGAAGACACTCCAACTCAGGATGCAAGGGAGAAACATGCTAAGAAGAAGGCACATTTGGCAAACCCTCACCGTGATCAGCTCCCGCCCAGAAACCTATGTCCCTACTGTGGAAGGACATGTGGATCCAGAATTGGCCTCCACAGTCACTTACGGAATCACTGCTAAGATAAGGTTACCAGACATCCCCATTTCCCGGGAACAGTCCCCGGATTTACAGATCAGTCCCCTGACAAAATCCACTGAATTTGACTGAAGTTGAAAAGTGTCCCCAGAGTCATTGGGAAAATATCTGGTAATCTTATGCTAAGACTGCGTTCATGGGAGACAATCTTACTCAGTTACAAGTGATCGCCAAAGAAGAAGATAGAGAAATTTAATTTTATTTGCATTTTAATGAGAAGCTACCTAACTCCTACTTCTCCAACCAATATACTAACCTGAACACAGCTATCCTTCAAAATGTCCACATCTCCAAATTTTGCAATGCAGCTCTTCAAAGTGTACAAAAACACAAATATTGGAGGGGTTGTAAATTTCATAGGACTGCTGCCTTACCAGTAAATCCCATGGAAGGCAACATAACTTACTTCCAGAGTGTTTAGGATTGCCAAACCTGTTATAGAATGATATTACCTGTGAAGGCCTTTCAGACTCTTCTGATGATGCATTGAAACGAAGCACCTGTAAGCAGAGTTGTAAAGATTTATTTTTAAGATAATTACATAAAACAGATACATACAATAATTTCTTAGTAATTCAGCAATTGAACCTAGATTGATAAAATATTTACATGGCATTCAAGATTACGACCAGCTTGTTTTCAACACTGAAATGTTTTTCTCAAATCGTAGTTTTAATTCTGACAATTTCAAATTATAGTTTCATTTTCTTCTATGGCTAAGCTGTGGATTTGTTTGCACATGCATGTTGACATTATTAGTATCAGTTGGTTATCTGGTTTCCCATCTTCCTCCTGTTCGTGTACACAACAATGTTCTTCAGATCAGTGTTCTTCAATCTTGGGTCCCCAGATTCTGCTGGCCTACAAAACCCATCAACCCCCCAAAACTTAATCAATGGTTAAGGAAGATGGTAGTTGTAGTCCAATAACCTCCGGGGACACAACGTTGCAATAAAGCACTTTAACAGATGCCGTATGTAGCAACAGCATTTATTGTACAGTGGTACTTTGGTTCCCGAACGGCTTAGTTGTTAAACAAGTCAGCTCCCGAACGCTGCAAACCTGGAAGTAAGTCTTCCGGTTTGTGAATGTTTTTTGGACGCTGAATATTCAACACAGTTTCCGCTTGAGTGCAGGAAGCTCCTGCAGCCAATTGGAAGCCGCACCTTGGTTTTTTAATGGTTTCGGGAGTCGAACGGACTCCCAGAATGGATTAAGTTTGAGAACCAAGGTACCACTGTATTATATCTCCAAACTATGTGCAAGATTGAAATGTGCAGTGGTTGCAGACAAATTCAAGAGCCTACCTCAGCCATCTGGCTGGCAGTTCTACCTCTTGCTCCCATGTGGACCATGGCTAGAACAGATGTGATGCTCCAAGGAGAAAAGAAAATATTGCCTTCGGATGATTGGATCAGCTTTTTGTAAAGATCTAGAAGAAAGCTGCCGTTGGCTACTGAGAGGGAGTCCATTACTGCAACCTGTGAAAAATGCAATAGACAGGACACATCATTGCTCTGACAAAAGAAGTGTTTCTTTCTTTCCCACAAAAATAGCATTTTCATTAGTTTGTCCCAACGTTAGATGCTAAAGCATTCATGCAACTGGATAAAAAATAACCCCACCCCATACATTCCCAATCAATCCATGCGCTCTGTATATGACACCTAACCCAATGTTCTGTAAACCTCATTGAACTCTAGATTTGTTACCACACATAACTTGGCAATATTGGTGCCTTAGGGCCCAATTCTCTGTATGTTAACAAGGAAGAAAGGCTAGCTGTGTTCAGTGGGATATTCTCCCAAACAATTTTTTAAGTTTGCAGCCCCAATGAAATATTATGTGCTGTGTCTGCAATTTGTATGTTCTTAATAAATTGCAAGTACATTTCCAACAAAGGAAGAATGGATACAAGAACGTATGGAATATACAGAAACTTACTGGAAGAATAAGAAATCAAGACAACAAACTTTTTATAAAAGAATGGAAATGGTTTATTGAGGGTTTACAGATAAATTGTAAACAGATAAGAACATTGGCAGGGTTATTGCAATAACCTGCAGTTTTATGAGTATACAGTGGTACCTCGGTTTAAGAACAGTTCAGTTTAAGAACGATTTGGTTTACAAACTCCGCAAAACTGGAAATAGTGTCTTGGTTTGAGAACTTTACCTTGGTCCAAGAATGCAATCCGAACGGTGGAAGGGTACCGGCAGTGGGAGGCCTCATTAGAGAAAGCGCTCCTCGGTTTAAGAATGGTTTCGCTTTAAGAACGGACTTCCAGAACGGATTAAGTTTGTAAACAGGTACTACTGTATATTTAAAGAAGATGAATAAAAAAGCAAATTGAGTTAATTTGGATATGCAGAAGATATTAAAAATAAATTTAAGGAACCACAGAAAGAAGGGGAAGGAAGTCAAGTTTTGAAATGTTAAAATAATTGTAAAATTAGTAAAATTTATAATTCTGAAAAGCATAAATAAAACAAATAAAATAAAAAAAATTGTAAGTTCAATGCAGTATACCTTAAGAGAGGTGAAGGAACATACCTGGTCTGTAATACATAGAATTACAGCGCATTAAGTTCATCAAGGAGGTTCTGAAGCAGTTAAAATCTTTCTTTTGTTTTTTTTTTTTTTTAAATGTTTGTTGGAGTTTACAATAAGAATAAATGTAACAGGCAATATAACAAATATCTTAACATACTTTCACATTTTTTTTTGGACTTCCTCACATCTCCCGCTCCCACTTTCATCGTTATAACTTTTTACCAGCAATTTATTATCTTATTTACATTCTTGTATCCCTTCTATATATTTATAATCTTATAGTTCTCAGAAAGAGTTATATTTTCTCAATCTCACTTATTTTCTTAAGTCGTCTAAGTTAGTGGTGCTCAATTATTTATGATCTAGCATCCTGCTTAGCATTCACTCAAATTGCAATGTTTTTGTAAATAATTCTTAAATTTCTTCCAATCCTCCTCCATCTTCTCTTCTCCCAGGTCACGAATTCTGCCGGTCATCTCAGCCAGTTCCATGTAGTCTATCAGTTGCATCTGCCATTCTTCCAGTGTGGGTAGATCTTGAGCTTTCCAGTGCTTTGCAGGTGGTATCCTTGCTGCTGTTGTTGCATACATAAAAAATGTCCGGTCCTTCTTTACCACCCCTTGGCCGACAATACCCAAAAGAAAGGCCTCTGGTTTCTTTGTGAAGGTATACTTAAATACCTTTTTCAGTTCATTATAAATCATTTCCCAGAATGCCTTCACTTTAGGGCAGGTCCACCAGAGGTGGAAGAATGTTCCTTCACTCTCTTTACATTTCCAACACTTATTATCAGACAGGTGGTAAATTTTTGCAAGTTTGACTGGGGTCATATACCATCTATATATCATTTTCATTACATTTTCTTTCAAAGCATTGCATGCAGTAAAATTCAATCCAGTACTCCACAACCTTTCCCAGTCCTCAAACATGATATTATACCCGATGTCCTGTGCCCACCTTATCATAGCCGATTTAACCATTTCATCTTGTGTATTCCATTTTAACAGCAAGTTATACATCCTTGAAAGTACCTTAGTCTTTGGTTCTAACAATTCTGTTTCTAGTTTCGATTTCTCCACCTGGAACCCTAGTTTCTTGTCATTTTTAAAAACTTCTTTAATCTGAGCGTAATGTAACCAGTCTCGCACTTTATCCTTCATTTTCTCCAAACTCTGCAATTTCCAATTGTCTCCATCTTTTTCTAATATTTCCCAATATTTAGGCCATTTAGCCTCCATATTGGGTCTTTTTCGGGCCTTAGCTTCCAAAGGTGAAAGCCACCTTGGAGTTTTATTTTCCAGCAAGTCTTTATATTTTGTCCAGACATTAAACAGTGATTTTCTGACAATATGGTTCTTAAAGGCCTTATTTGCTTTAACCTTGTCGTACCATAAGTATGCATGCCATCCAAAAGCATTGTTAAACCCTTCCAAATCCAACACGTCAGTGTCTTCAAGAAGTAGCCAGTCTTTTAGCCAGCAGAACGCTGCGGCCTCATAGTACAACTTTAAATCTGGCAGGGCAAAGCCCCCTCTTTCTTTCGTATCGGTTAATATCTTAAACTTAATTCTGGGCTTTTTGCCCTGCCAGACAAATTTAGAAATGTCTCTCTGCCACTTCTGAAAGCACTCCGTTCTGTCCAAAACCTGAAGTGTTTGGAACAAAAACAACATCTTTGGCAATACATTCATCTTGATAGCAGCAATTCGGCCTATAAAATCTTTCTTTTGTTTGGTGATGCAACGTGCAGCCATATGTGTTACCACATCCTTTGAAAACCGCCTGAAAATAACTGTCTTGGTTTCTGCCTGCTGTGTGCATGAAGAATGTAGTTGACCTGAGCCATATGGCAAGACTTCCATGTTATTTATTGGCAATTACCAGCAACCTCTGGTGGTAGCACAGAGAACCTACACGGTGTGGATGATCCATATGGTAAGTTAGAGACACTTTCTTCTTTGCAGTTGCAGCCAGGGCCAGCCTGAGACATTTTTGCACCTGATGCAAACCACAAAATGGCACCCCCACCCCCCACCAGGGAAGAAGGGGTGAGTGAAGATCTACATCAGGATCAAAGGGAAAATAAAGATCTACGTTGGGTTCTGCTGCCCTGCGGATCCTGCCGCCTGAGGCACCTTGCCTCACCTTGCTTCATGGGTGCAGCATGGAGAAGTAGGGTACACAGAGCCTTGCAGTTGGTTCAGTGAGCTCAAGGTCCTTGTATTTTGCAATCTACTGAACAGCAACAGCCTCTCAAGTCGTTTGAGAAATTGTGTTGAGAGGCTAGTGGGAGTTTGAAAAGCAGTATGTTGCAGATCATAAATAGCTGTTTGGTCCTATTTGGCACATATGTTTATCCGGGGAGCTGCAGTGGGGACTGTCAGCCCTTACCTAGAATCCCCCTGCATCCCCCCAGATAAAGCACTCTATCTGTCTATCCATCTATCATCTATCTATCTTTGTTCATTTGAAGTTTCACCTTTCTACTTATAATGCCCAAGGCATTCTGGTCACCCTATATCCTTGCCTAGCATTATCTACTTGACAAATGAAGGCACTGTTGCCAATTGTTTATGCACTTTTAATAAGCAAATTAAATCCTGCTCTTCCGTTATAAGCACAAGAAATATCTGACACTTGCAACGTTGCTTTTTTCACATTTATAGATAGCAATCTTTTGCCCTTTTCACCCAAGTTTAAGGTTTCGTGGCAAAACAAGTTATACAAGCTTAAAATGTCACAGTACCTGCAGCTGCTATGCTTTCGGCGATTCCTCTGACAGGTTGTGGTGTTTGTGAAGACACAGTTCTGTAGCAATCAGTACAGAGCAACCTTCACTTCTCCTCTTTTATATCCTCCATTGCAACATCTTGCCCATCCTCTCTGCCTCTATCAACCGGCAGCATTGTCTGCTGCGAAGCTGAAAGACTGTCAGCTACGTTGTATTATCAGAGCTATTACTAAACTATTTTGTTTGTTTGTTATAAGAGCAGTTCTGCATTAGTCTGAAAGAGGAAAAAGTTCTTCAAATAACACATCAATCCTATAGCAAGATCTGCTGGGATGAGAGGGTTGGAATCTAGTGAATATCCAGTTGACCTGGGAGGTTCCTGGCACAATCAGACTAAACCAGATTAAATCCCTCATCTTTGACACAGTCAGAGAGATATGTCAACATATCTCCTCTATCTGAGCTCAGATGGGACAAAGCAAATCATAAACTGGCATAAGGCTTGGGAAAGGGGCATTCTGGGGTTGGACCAGAGAGGGTGTGGTTAGGCTTGATCCTAAGCCCATTCAGGTAAGACCTGGAAATCCAGTGTAAATTAAGCTGGCAAAAAAGGTGGTATAACTCAAACACTATTTTAAGGACTTGTTTTCCCTCTGCCAGCCTTAGGCCTGCTCAGCCAGCAGTACCCCCACTACTGAACAGAGTTTGGATCCACTGTAAATATACATCGGCTTAACTTATACTGACTTGCTTTACACCAGTGTCTTGTGGATAGGATTGTTCACTTAGCTGGATCAAATGTAGGAGTAGGATAGCAAGCTTTGGAATCCCATAGAACTCTTCTTTACTGCATGAAATATGGGAATTGGATAGCAAGCTTTGGAATCTCGTAGAGCTCTGATTTACTGCATGGAAAATGGCTCCCTGCTATTCAAACCTTGCGTGCTATTTGCTTCCTGGTGCATTCCCCCCTGAATAATTTTGGGGGGCTGCCCCCCAATGTTCCCTACTGTCGGGGTAGACGAAGCTGAGTTGAGCGTGGCTTTAGTGATTGGCTCCACCTTCTGCCATGGAAAACTGCATAGCGTGAGAGAGGAAGAGCCCTCAGCCTCTGCATTCAGCTCCATCCCCTGGGTCCTCCCAAAACATCATGTGACATCGCGCGTTGCATGCCATGTGGGTGACGCCACCCAGCCCCCTCGATCTTTGGCGCAAATTGGCACCTCTGTGTAGGGTAGTGGTTTGTATCCCAAATCGGTCTGGCATTTCTGAATCTTTCATGAAAAGGAGAACCAGGCTCAACTTAGTTTGGTTTGTAAACACGTATGGAGTTAGGCAAGGGTTCAAGCTGCAAAACTAAGCAACCAGCAAGGTTTCCTAAGAGCCGAACTGAAAAGAGGGGAGGAGGATGGATGCAGGTTTCATTGGCGTGTTGTGGTTTCATCTCCCTCTTCTACCCCATCCTCCTTTCAGGCATGACTTAGCTGAAAAGTGGCAAGGCTTGTCTCCAGTACCAACCTGCCATTTGGATCCACCATTTTGTTTCAATTCCCACGTCTACCAGACATGAAACATTCTGCATTCCTGATGGTGTAGTAAAATTAATTTTATTTGCTATATTACACATTCTGTTTCTCTATATATGTACACACACACATTGCAACATGGGAAAAAATGACACGTCATCACCACGCACAATATAAATTACAACCCTACGTTTATGGTATTTAATGCAACATTTATACATGAATGCAATGCAATAAATCTTCTTCTTTGTACACCTTTAGGCGCGAGGTGAAAACGTTCCTCTTCAACCAGCTGTTTAGCTGATTAATATCCCATAGCATGGGTGGATCTACACGGGGGGGGGGGGGGGGATGCTATAGATAAGTCAGAAATTAGATAGTTATAACAAAAGGGGGGAAACCTATGGAAAATTGTGTATAAAAATTTCCTGCTCTCTGGCACCACCTGGTGTTGCACGTTTATAGAGGATTCAAATTGCTGTTTCTTTACTAATGTAGCCAAGTCCCAAGTTAAATATGTTTTTAGCAAAGGGGGGATTATTGTTTTGTTTTGTTTTTGTTTTTATTATGTACCTTGTGTCACGGGTGCCAGCTTGAATAAAATATTGGTGGGCAGGTAAGCCCTGCCCCACATAATCACATGATGTAGCACATGCACACCATTTGAATGGCAATGCTCTTTAACTTGGGGGGCAGCCCCCTCAAATATTTTATTGGGGGGCTGAAGACCCCTTGGCCCCAATGAGTTGGCTCCTATGCTTTGTGTTCTTTTATCTTGTATTTTTATGCTATGAACCGCCCTGAGATCTTCAGATGAAAGGTGGTATACAAATTTAATAAAATATTTTTTTAAAATATATAATTACTAGGGTACAGGTCCACTGACAGCCATGGTTTGAGAGTGAGTTGACTTCTTGCTGAGCACATGTCAGCTGTGGCCATAAGCACTCCCCCTGCAAGCAATAAAGGAAAGACAGGCGAGAACACCATATTTAGACATAGCTTTGGAAAACGGTGCCTCTGTTGTGCCACATTCCTGCTGCCGCAAGATCCTTCCTGTTTGCTAAGAGAAAGCTGAAATACTTTAAGGGCAACAGAATCTGCCCCAGAAGAGGATGCTTTTGGTTTCGTTATGCCGGATGAAAAAGAGGAAAGGGTGGTCAGCTGCAAACAAAGTTGCACCCCCTGTACTTCGCCCATCTATAGTAGCACCTGTCGAAGCAGCAGCCTCTGTGCCCTCTTCGTTAATGTCAACAAAGCACTTGTGGAAAACTTGGGACAAAATCAGGTTGCTTTTTTCAGACATTTGGGTGAAATTGGCTTGGCCTACAGTGAAGGCGTCTGTTATCCCCATGCTGGTCAAAGCTGCCTTTAACTCATAGTGATCTTCTAACTGGGTCCTAGGAAGATACACATTTGCTTCAATTTCTTCCATTTCTTCTGGGCTGGTCCACTTGGATAAGGCTTCATAAGTCAATTTATTTTCCAGCTGCAGACACAAAGAAAACCAAACGATCAGTAAGTTGGAAAAGTTCTCCAGGTTTGCTAAATTAAATGTACAGCTGTGTTTGAATGTCGTTTTGGGGAATATACACTAAACTGACTGATGAACAGCAAAACACTGCAAGTATTATTATTTCTTGAAGTCCAGGCTAGTTTACAGAGCCTTTCAGCTATGATGCAATGCATTCTTCTAGCACTGAGTGCAATGTCAAAGGTTTTCAACAGTCAACACAGTATATCACAAGATGAAAAATACGTGTCTGCAAAAAAAAAGAGGTGAAATGGAACAGGATTTTCATCTGCAAATATCTATGGGGTTATTAAAGCAGGATATGACTAATTTAGATGAGAGGCTAACACTTGAACAAGCCCAATTGAATACAGTGGTATCTCAGTTTTTGAACATAATCCTTTCCGGAAGACTGTTCGAGTTCCGAAATGTCTGAAACCCGAAAACTGAAGGAGTGTCTCCATCCCCATTGTTCAGCCCGGACACCGAGGTCCATCTTCAAGGGCTTTCTGGAGGTTCCCTCATTGCAAGAAGTGAAGCTACAGGGAACCAGGCAGAGGCCCTTCTCGGTAGTGGCGCCCGCCCTTTGGAACGCCCTCCCATCAGATGTCAAGGAAATAAACAACTATCTGACTTTTAGAAGACATCTGAAGGCAGCCCTGTTTAGGGAAGTTTTTCACGTATTCCTGATGTCTCTCCCAAATCTTCCAGCAGTCTGATTCATTGGATCCCCCAGGTTCAAGTAATATGGGTGGAGGTTTCCCTTTCAACTTTCTCCACGCCACACTGGCTGCCAAAATGATTACACAAAATCTGTATTCTTGGGCCAAACACACGAACGTCTGTTGAGAAATCAGCGTGCAACACCCATATCCACCCATCACCTTTAGACGTGTAGAAATGTTGCTTGGACGTTATGAAAACACACTCATTTGCAAAACCTTCGGGAAGGCAAGCTTTTTCTCTCAATGTTCTTGGGTTTTGGATAACTAGAAATGAATTTTCTCTTCTGAGTTTTGTGTGATTCCCCACATGGCATGATGAATGAACCCATTTCCAATACATCAAGGGTCATTTTCAATTGAGACAAAGTTCCAAATCGCTATCTTTCTATATCCTAAGCAATTCAGTCATTTTCCTACAAAATATGCCAAAAGAAGCACTGTCTACACACACAGTGAATAACTGGAATTAAAAAAAAAAAAAGCAACCCCCCCCTTTTAAAATATTCTAAATAGTACTACTTTTCTTTACCATTTCCAGGCCAGTGGTGTCATCTGTGATGTCATCAGGGAGGAGTATAAACATGCTGAGGTCATTGTTGACATATTGGAGCTCAAGAATCTGAGTCTTCACTTCTTTTATGTAGTTCCAATTGAAGTTACCGTGCTGGAACATCATCTTCACCGGCTTACTCGTTCGCTGCAATATGACAAATATGCTTTCATGTCCATGAGCCTTAAACTTCATGGGGGAACCAGGAAAAAATGCATTTTATGTATGCTATTTGGAGAAGAGATCTCTCTCCCTTACATTACTTCACAGTGCAGAACAAGGTACATGATACCATCATAGGCATGGCAATGGACTATAGTAGCTTGAAGTGCCTTATTGCCTTTTTTTATTCAGCAGTATGAAATTATTTACCTTGTTAAGTCTGAAGGGCTGCTGTGTTGTGTCTTGTTTCTTAAATGGCTTTGCCCAGTTTCCTCTGAAGTACAGTGCATTTACCAAGATCAGCTCTGTAAGCGAATCGATAGACCCTTCATTCAACAGATTCTGTATTTTACCTTGTTTGGGAGAAGAAATAGGAGAGAGAGAGAAGTCATCATATGTTTTGTGAGCTGTACATATCTGAAAAAGTGTAGGTTTTTTTTAGATAACAAGATATGTGACTTTACCTTAAAACTTTCTGTGGACGTGCCCCAACCTATCTTTCTAATGTTTTGCTAAATATACACATTTTTGCACAACATTTCCCACTACAAGAATGCATTTTCTGTTTCACTAATATGTGTGTTTTTGCCAACCTAGCAGTTTGAAAGCACGTCAAACTGCAAGTAGATAAATAGGTACCGCTCCAGTGGGAAGGTAAACGGCGTTTCCGTGCGCTGCTCTGGTTCGCCAGAAGCAGCTTAGTCATGCTGGCCACATGACCCGGAAGCTGTACACCAGCTCCCTCGGCCGATAAAGCGAGATGGGCGCCGCAACCCCAGAGTCGGTCACGACTGGACCTAATGGTCAGGGGTCCTTTTACCTTTTTACAGCGGTACCTCGGGTTACATACGCTTCAGGTGACAGACTCTGCTAACCCAGAAATAGTGCTCTGTAAAACTGCTCGGCTGAGGCAAGGGCAGCTGCACGCTCCTCAGCCAAGCAGCTTAAAGAAGCAGAGGAAGAAAGAAGCTGTACTGGCACATCACCGATTCAGCTTGATCCTCCCTCTGCTGGGGCAGAGTGCAATGGCTGTTTCACCAGCGGTATATTGCTGGTGAAACCGGCACTGCTCTTGAGTCCCGCTGCCTCCAGCTCCCAGCTAGTTTCTTTGTCCCTCAGCACACTGGGCACTGGAGACAGAGGGACTCAAGAGCAGTTATGGTTTCATCAACAATATACTGCTGAGTGAAGTTGTCATCACAGTCTGCACCCACATATCAATATATCGCCCAGGCCTATAGCAGAGCAACCATTTTGTTTTTGTTTCTTCCCCCCAAAAAATTGGTTTTCTCTTATAATACACAAACATAAACACAGAAAAGAACATTACATTTAACACAACATAAAAACTTAACAACAATAAAAATGCAAAAGATAAAATAAGATCCCCCCCCTTTCTTATTCCCTGGTATATTTACATTGCTAGAAGACTTCCTCGACACCTTCCAATCTGAATTTCATCATAACACATATTTAGCAGTTCCCAGTTTCGAGGAGAAGCCATTTTGAGCTCACCTTCTGTCTGGTGTTCAACCCAAGAATTGATCTCTTTTCTGACTTCTTCCGCAGCTTCTTGAAAGTTTACTGTTTGTGGATCTGCATTATAGTATTTCTTCATTGACAATATGAATTCCTTAAAGGTAAAAAAAATACTCTTAAGGCATTGCAGCCATGCCAATGAGGGTGAAACCAAAGTTTACAGGATACTAAGATCATCCTACACCCACAGAAGCAAATTAAAATTTTGAATACACTCCTATTGTTGTAATAGGCAGTTATTCCACATTTTTATTAAATTCTCAACTCTGATCCCAGAGTCACATCTACAGGCTCCACTCACTTTTTGGAAAGGCACCGATTTGTCTGCATATAGCTGGTTGACACTTCGAAGCAGAAAATGCTTTGTAGGTTTGTTGATTTCTTGACTAAGTTCCAGGAATCTTGAATGTATGTTGCTTGATGTTTTAGGAGAGGGCTTAAACAGAGAATTGCAACATTGATTAATCCCACATTCAGCCATTACCTCTTACTGCAGTTTGTTTTGTCCCCGCATTACCTCTCATTTATCCCCCTTAGGCCACACATTTATGTTAACCCGCATTGTCAACACATCTTGTCTCCTTTCCCCTTTCCCCTTCTTTTCCCGTGGTCTGAATTTGAAATTCACAATTCTCTGGATTTTGTGATTCACTTCTCCAACCAAAGAAGTGTTCATAGCAGCGGTAAATTTGCCTAAAATGCAGATATTAGTAAAAAATAATATCAGGTGCACTGAGTGAGGGGAAATTGCCTGCAAAAAAAGTATGTGAGAGGCAAAACTGCATCTAAAAAGATGTATGTTAGGAGAATGCCGATGAGGCGGACTCATGAAAATCCCAAGCAGATGCAGAAATGTGGAGAACTTTATCAAAAATTGGAAAAAATTAGAAACCAAAATTGATAGATTCTCCTGTCTCCACAACAGATGCAATAAGGAACCACTGCTGGAATAGGGTGTTAACATGCAAACAGCTCCACTTGTGTGAAGGTTCTTAATCTTTTCCTTGTTAACTACAAGATGAAGCAAACAGTTCTCCAAAGTTTGTCTGGGGAGGTTAATACCTTTTTAAGTTTCCACGTGGAACTGGGGTGTGGTCTGCGCCAGTTATTTCCCTTGGAATATATTCCAGAAAAGCATACCCAGATACCCATATCTAGGTTTCTCCATGACAAGATACATCCGGAGAGACTTAAGAATGCCCAAGTCATATTCATTGCAATGGATGTAAATGGGAATATATGCTTAAGTTCCACTGTTCTTTTATTGCAGCTTATATTTCTGTTGACTCTAAGACATCCAGATTTCTGTCAAGTAACAAAGCAGTGTTGTTAAAAGAGACTATGGCTGCTTCCCTATGCACACTTAGCTGGGAGTAATTTCTTACAATCTTGCTTGCCAGCAGTGGCGTAGCGTGGGGGGTGCGGGGGGGGGCAGCCGCACCGGGCGCAACATCGGGGGGGCGCGCGGAAGAGACTCGAGTGCTAAAATCCACGGGTTAGGGGGCGGGCGCAAATTACTTGCCTTGCCCCGGGTGCTGACAACCCACGCTACGCCACTGCTTGCCAGTAAACATCCATATATTCAAGCTGCATGTAACTCAATTGCCAATGAATGTACATTGCATGGTATTTTTAAAGGGAGGGGAGATGTGTCATGGTTGCTCTGTCACATAACAGTGATAACTATTCTCTCTGTGCTTATCCACATACTTGATGGTTTAAAGTGTTGGTTTTTTTGAAAGCTAAAACTTTGTATCAACTAGGACATTCTTTCCAAATCGCCAAGTGAACTAGGACAAAGTAGTCTGGAAAAGAAGTTAACACCAAAGTCTGTTTTAAAAAACAAACAAAAAACCTGGCCTGCATACATTCGTCTGAGATGAACTTTGGTTTTTCCAAAAATTACCTTCCGAATAGCGATGCAGGGGTTATTCAACAGCTCCTCCATTTTGGAGTACACGCGTGGGTGTCTCATAGCATGGGCAGCCTCACTTCTCCCAGATTTGTTAAAGTGAAGCACCTGCAATTCAAAACAATCCCAAAGAAAAACATAAGCAATAAGAAGTTGTTACGTGAGGCGTATAAAGTCATGCGCTTACAATTGCAGTCATTAACCGTGGTATGTAAGTTGATTTATAAACGTTAGTTGATGTTCACCATAGTGAACCCTCCCAAAAGCTAAAGATATCTCAGCTTTATCTATCTCCAATTGTCTCCTTTTTCCAAATTAAGCTGTTCACATTTCTGTACAGTGGTACCTCGGGTTACATACGCTTCAGGTTACATACGCTTCAGGTTACAGACTCCGCTAACCCAGAAATAGTGCTTCAGGTTAAGAACTTTGCTTCAGGGTGAGAACAGAAATCATGCTCTGGCGGCGCGGCGGCAGCAGGAGGCCCCATTAGCTAAAGTGGTGCTTCAGGTTAAGAACAGTTTCAGGTTAAGAACGGACCTCCAGAATGAATTAAGTACTTAACCCGAGGTACCACAGTATTGGTTTGCATTTTTAAACAAAGGGTTCGCCTGAAAATTTCCCAGAATTTTGTGTGAATTTCTTCCATTACACCCATTCTTGTATGCAATTTTGCCGAATATACACATGTTTGTAAAGCAATTTTCTTAATATAAAGTATTTTTCTGTATTGTTTTCACTAATATATGCATTTTAAAGCAGACCTTAAGCTAGAATGTGCATTTCTGTAAACACTATAGTTTAATTAGTTGACCACAAAATTCAGATGAGTGCAAATTTCAAAGGATCATTGTGTTCTCATATTGGCTCTTGCATTACTCTGGAAAGTTGAAATGGATACATTGGCCTGTACACACAAACTAAATCTAGTTTCTCCCCAGCCTCAAATGTTAACTACGGCTTAGCAATCTGTGCAAAGCAGGACAATGCAATTCCAGGCACAGCGGGATCCAACACTGCTGGTAGGATTTACATGCTCCAGAAACTATGCAAGTAGATTGAGTTAGGCCTCTGCTCTTGAGAGTGCATAGAGAAAATGACATTACACCCCGGGGACCAGGAGCAAGGTTGAGCAGCTGTTTCTCTTGTGTGTAATTTATATATACCACTTCACCCCATATGAACGTGCCCATTTCCCACAGTCTTAATATGTGCACTCCGCATGAGAAAAGTGTGGAAGGTGACCACATGAGAACAGGTCTTTTCAGTGGTGGCCCCCCATCTATGAAATGGGAGATCTACCTGGCGCCATCTCTGTCAGTTTTTAGGCACTGGGCTAAGATTTTTCTGTTTACCCAGGCCTTTGCTTAATGGAGGTGCTCATCTTTTTTAGAGGGGTGGGTAGGCCTTGGTTCTTATCCATTCATTGCACAATGGGTCACCTGATGTCATTGTGAGATCAAGTGGACGACAGGTGGAGATAATCTCACCCACTGTCAAACTTGACTCAAACTTATCTACAGAGATAAGAGTCTAGCTCTTTGGCCACACCCAGTTCCCTAACCCCGATTTAAGTTATTAATAGCACAAAGCTTACCTCTGCTATCTGCTCTGCAGTATGGCCTTTAGCTCCAAGGTACAGTGTAGCCATAACAGACGAGATGCTCCATGGTGAGAATAGGATGTTTTTGTTGCTTTGAGCCTTGCACACGTGTTTGAAAAAATCAATGGCAAAACCACCATTGGCTGTACTCAGTTCCTCCATTGCTATTTAAACCTAGTTAGAGAGAGAGAGAATAAGCTTCAAAACTGTTGGGACCGTTGTGCATGCCTCTTTTCTACTGAAGAAATTCTGGAAGCTTTTGATGATCAGGCAACTGGCCTGAAAGATAAGCAGTCCGGAAAAAGCCATCTGTCATTTGGACCACAGAAACTGTCTTCCTGCCTGTCTTGCGTTAATTTTGTAGCAGTAGATACTAGTAATGTGGTTTGAAGTCTTTCTTCTGCCAAAAGTCTTTCATTATGGCACATTGATCCTGACTTAAGAAATTAAAAAGGCCAAGCTTTCGGTTTAGGAGAGTCGCAAATAATTCATTTATCTGTTCAGTTCTTAATTACATCATATATGTGGATGCAACTTGAACAATGCATTCCAGATGTTTCTGCACATTTTGTCAAGGGCTGTTGCCACATGACTTGGTGACGGACTGTTTACACAAGCAAGTGCTAAGAATATAGAATATAATACTCTAGCACAGTATTATGTACTCTATGCTGGCAGTGGCTCTCCAGAATTTTAACCCTACCTGGATATGCAGATATTTCCCAGACATATCTGGAATACTGCATTTGGAAGCAGTGTCCGGGCAGAAATCACAGAAATGTCCTGGAAAATCCTAACGTATGCCAACCCATGTCGGCAGTGTCGTTTTTGCCACTTTTCCTTAAAAAAAGGTCTAAAATGCCTTCTTTTGCAAAGTCTCCAAAATAGCTCAACAACTTTGCTCAAAAATGCAAACAAATTAAGCTCAACAACTCCCCCCCCCCCCAAAAAAAGCTCAACAATTTATCTGTCTAGATTTTCACTGATTGAAATATGGCAACCCTATCATGACCCTACCAATATTCCATCTTGGTGAGAAAAATATACATTGGCTAGAAAGTTCATATTCTCTCTGCAAGAAGAGATGGACCAGTGTTTCAAAAACTTTTAAAACCCCAGGGCACAGTTCTTTTCTTGCATAATAAATGGAAGCTCATGCCATTATTATTCTCAGTTGTCTACCTGAACAACTGGGTACACATTCTCCTTTCAATGATGGCCCTTCCCTTTCCTCATTCAAGTCAGGTTTCAGGGTAGGACCATGCTTTCCAGACAGTGGTGATATTTCTAGAGTTCCTCTGGACCTGCCAGCTTAGTCCCACATCCTTTTCTCACAGTAGCCAGCCAGGTGCCTATGGGAAGCCCACAAGCAGCACCTGTAATGATCTCTGGCATGCAAGCAGCTTGAGAAGCAGTAACGACTCTCCATCAGTTTTATGCAAGTTTATTTACAAGAAAAACACACACTCAGAGCACGGCCTCCTGGATGCTCTCATTAACAGTAGTTGCTCAGTCTGACTCACCATCTCTCTCCCAATAACAACAACAAGAAGAGTTTAGATTTGACATCCCGCTTTATCACTACCCAAAGGAGTCTCAAAGCGGCTAACATTCTCCTTTTCCTTCCTCCCCCACAACAAACACTCTGTGAGGTGAGTAGGGCTGAGAGAATTCAAAGAAGTGTGACTAGCCCAAGGTCACCCAGCAGCTGCATGTGGAGGAGCAGGGAAGCGAACCTGGTTCATCAGATTACGAAACTACCACTCTTAACCACTACACCACACTGGCTCACAGGAAGAACGCCAAAATATCTCCTTTCTTCTCCTTCCCTTACGTCGTTCACTGAGCTTCTTCTGCCTCCTAGTACAGGGACTGAATGTTTGGTCCGTCTCCTCCTCCCTCCCAGAAGACGCAGCCTCAGACTCTGGCTTATCTGCTAGTTGCCTGGCAACACTCGGGCCGACTTCCAACTCTTCCTCTCCTTGGTAGCTAATAGCTTTTTTGCTGGGAATGAGGAGGGCTGGGCTGTCCTCTCTAAACTCTTACACACAGCTCTCCTCTGCCCCTTGCTCGCTTAGCTCAATTTCTGCGGCTGACTCTTCCGCTGTGCTCTAGTGGGGCTACGTTCCTGACAGCACCTGAGTGCAACAGCACTCCTCCAATTCCCACAACTAGTGTACAGATGCAGACTGCCTTAGACAGTGGGGTCAGAAGAAGGCCATCACGACTAGAATGATGGGGTTACTCACCATGTGTGTTTCTCTGATTGTGAGGCAGGGTATGCAATTGTGCCACAGGGTTAGGAAATCACAGCAGTGGCAGACCTTGGGGTCTCAAATTTCAGCGCCACCCTGTACAATGCCAAAATCCAGCACCTGCCTGCCTCTCGCCTTCCGTTATGCATCATAATTGTGGCACCTGCTGCAGTGCCCTTGAGACTGCACCCAGTGTGACCGAACCAGTCGTGCTCCCCTAAATCCGCCTCTGACCATAGCCCACAGGAAACTGTATCCTGTTCTTTGTATGAATATGTCAAGCAAAGAATTGCTTACCACATACTTCCTGTTAACATAAGATAGCATTTCCTAGGTTTAATCATCTTGGGACACATGTCTTCATGAACCTAGCACTTTTGTAAACACCAGGCAGCTTGCCACTGTTCTTTCCTTGACAAACACTTAGCTCAGGCACACCAGAGAGGTTGTCCCAAGCTCTCAGCAGAATTTGCCCTGGAGAACTTTGGGCTGGGCCGCTTTGGAAGAAGTGTTGCCATCCGTAGTGCTTGGCAGATTCCTTTGTTTCATGGCTTATCTATCCATTTGAAGCATCTTGTTCTTGTCCTGTCAGGTCTAGTTTTGCCTCTCATGCTCCTTCTAGTTTTCTAACAACAGGTCTTGCCATTCACAGTTCAGTTCCACCCAACTAAGCTGGCTATGTACTGTATTGCACTCTGCCCAACCTTTCACAGGTTAAGTCTTGTAAGATGGTTGTGGGAATAGCCCCTGTTATAGGCTAATGGCATGAAGGAGGCCCACGTGCAGTTGGCCCGGCTTCTGAGGTTGTATGAGGTTTAGGGTGTGGCTCAGTGGTACAGCATCTGCTTTGCATGGAGAAGGACACAGGTTCAATCCCCACAGTCTCCAGGCAGGGCTAGGAAGAGCTCCTGATAGCTCCATCAGTCAAGCATGAGACTCTTAATCTAAGAGTCATGGGTCTGAGTCCCCCGTAGGCAAAATATTCCTGCATTGAAGGAGATTGGACTAGATGATGCTCGTGGCCCCTTCCAACTCTGCAATTATATGATTTCTGCCCTGAAACCCTTGAGAGATGCTGCCAGCCTGCGTAGGCAAAACTGGCAATACTGACTCACACACTTTCCTATATGACCCCCTCACCCTGAACCCCAACATCCAGGGGGTTGGATTAGATGATGCTTAGGTGCCTTCCAACTCTTATGATTCTATGATCCATGTGTGGACCTCTGAGTGGGGGAAGCCTTTGCACCTAGATCTCTCTGTGTGTTCATTTCTTCAGGACTCTGGGCTCAGAGGCTTCATAATCTCAAAGTTCTGAGGTATCTATGAAACCTTATCCAGAACAAAATGAAACACCATCCACACACAAGAGATAAGTACTAGCAGGCTTGGCAGAAAACCCCAGCTTGCAGAAGTGCAAAGCTTATTTAGTGGAAATCCCTAAAGGTGTAGGAATCCCAAAACATCCCAACGGGGACTGAGATTGCTCAGTGGGCATGGAATATTCACTATCTGGGAGGAGAACCAGGTGAGAGGCAGAAGGAGGAAAAGTATGGAGGAAGGCATGATTGGAGAAGTCAGTGAGTACATTGTGCTGAAGGTCCCAGTTGTATAATATATTTTCTCTCTTCTCTTTCTAAAGGCAGGTTACCTTTGGCTTGCTGCCTTTTTCTGACTGAAACTGGACCATACACCCTCTACATAATAATAATAATAATAATAATAATAATAATAATAATAATTTATTATTTATACTCCACCCATCTGGCTGGCTTTCCCCAGCCACTCTGGGCGGCTTCCACCAAATATTAAAAAGGCTCATGGAGAGAAAGCTCACCATCCCTCTGTGCCATTGGTTCCCTTGTCAAATCACTCTTACCATCAAGAACTTTCTCCTAATATTAACACCACTTAACTCTCCCCTGCTGTAATGTAATCTCATTAGATCTAGTCCTGAGTTCTAAGTCATATTCATCTCTAATAGAGCACATTTTGATGTGGTTTTTATGATAGTTCCCTGTTGAACTGCCGCAATCTTAAGCATATTTACTTGGGAGTAAGTCCCTTTGAACTCTGTGGGGTTTACTTCCGGATAAATATGCACCAGATTCGATTGTAAACTCTGTCTCTGACACAGATTGATCTTAAGACATGCATAAACCTCAGCAAAAACAGAGAGAAGATGAGAATTGCAGTTTTACATACCTTGTTTAATCCAGCTGTTAAAGCAGGCACTCTCTTCACCCAAGTGTAACTCTAAGTGCAGGTCAGGCTGATTATATAGGATTTCTCACCACTCCCAGTGAAACTTTCCTCAGTAGGTGTGATGCAATATATATTTGCCCTAAGGCTGTGATCCTATGGAATGATTGAAGCATCTTAGGCAAGAGTCGGTGACCTTAAAAAAAAAAAAGAATGCAAGCATGACATCACTGTCATAGAAATATCAGTGTTTGCCTGCTGCTATGCTGTGGGGCTGATACACAATGTATCACCGGGTCTTTGAGCAAGAGCTTTCAAAGCAGTTTTCCCCCTCTGTGAAATGTGGAAAATCTCTTGAATTTGTCACCTATTAAATATTGAGATGGCAGTCCTCAAATACACCTGGATATGTCGATACATGCAACAAATATGAACATTTCTCACAGGTCATTGTTGTTTAGTCATTCAGTCGTGTCCGACCCTTCGTGACCCCATGGACCAGAGTACGCCAGGCACTCCTGTCTTCTACTACCTCCCGCGGTTTAGTCAAACTCATGTTCGTAGCTTCGAGAACACTGTCCAACAATCTCGTCCTCTGTCGTCTCCTTCTCCTTGTGCCCTCCATCTTTCCCAACATCAGGGTCTTTTACAGGGAGTCTTCTCTTCTCATGAGGTGGCCAAAGTATTGGAGCCTCAGCTTCACGATCTGTCCTTCCAGTGAGCACTCAGGGCTGATTTCCTTCAGAATGGATAGGCTTGATCTTCTTGCAGTCCATGAGACTCTCAAGAGTCTCCTCTAGCACCATACAGTGGTACCTCGGGTTACATACACTTCAGGTTCCATACGCTTCAGGTTACAGACTCCGCTAACCCAGAAATAGTACCTCGGGTTAAGAACTTTGCTTCAGGATGAGAATAGAAATTGTGCAGCGGCAGCACAGCGGCAGCAGGAGGCTCCATTAGCTAATGTGGTGCTTCAGGTTAAGAACCGTTTCAGGTTAAGAACAGACCTGCAGAACGAATTAAGTTCTTAACCCGAGGTACCACTGTAATTCAAAAGCATCAATTCTTCGCCAATCAGCCTTCTTTATGATCTTATGCTCACATAAAAAAAAAAACTGAAAATAAATCAGACATACTAAAGAGAGAAATCCATGGACTGAGTGGGACATGTTTTGAAGGCTAGTCAGTAGCAGGCAGTTTGATGGGATGGCGGCGCTCACCTGACCTCCCAAAAGGTGAGTCTCTGCATCTTCATGGGAAGGGGAGGGCCAAAGCTGGTACAGCTGTAGCATTGGGCTGTCTCTGTCAGTGTGTTTGTTCTGTTCTGGCCTCCTGGCCACCTACCAGCTCCCTTTCCTGCTTCCCCTCTCCCAGGAAACAGAAATCACCTCCTGCTGAGAAGCTAGCTTAGCAGCTCTACCCTACCTGACTTCTGATATAAATCCTGCAGAGGTAATCCCCCCAAATATCCATTCAACAGAGGTGCCAAGTTGCCCCCAAGATTGAGGAGGCCCATCACACACATGGTGCGCATGGAATGGAGGAGGCGGAGCGCTCTGGAGGACCTGTGACGTGTGTTATACATAGCACCCATGACGTCGTGTACATGATGCACTCTGGGCTGCCTCAAGATTGAGGGGGTCCAGAAAGATGTTAAATTATTTTTGTATGCCACAACGGCCGCCCGAATATTACTTGCTAAAAATTGGAAAACACAAGAACTACCAACAGTGGAAGATTGACAGATGAAGATGATGGACTTTTAGGAGCTAGCTGACCTGACTGGAAGAATCCGCGACCAGGTAATGATAGATTAATAGAGTATTAAAGGGAAAAATAAGGTTAGAATGTGTTAAGATAATTATAGGATAGAAAACGGAGGAAGATGGAAAGGAATTGCTGAAACAATTAATAGAAGTGGAATACAAAAAGGGAGGTGTGAGGAGGTCATGGAAATAAGTGAATGAAAGATAAGATATTGAAATTGGATTGTGTTTTAAATGGTTTTTGTTTTGTTTTGTTAGTTGTTTGTGTTAGTGTTTTGTAGTGTTTTTTGTATTGTATTGTTGTATTTTTTTTCTCTTGGTTTTCTGTAGTGTTGTGTTTAAATTGTTGAAAAATTAATAAATATTATTTAAAAAAAAAAAAAAAGAATCCGCGACCAGAAAGAAGAGGAGTTTCAAGAGGACTGGAGGAAATTCAAGGACTATTTGAATAAATATTGTAATATAAAAAATTAGAAATTACTTGAAAGAAACAAATAGGCCTAGGATTAAATTAAGTTATAATTAAATAAATGGGATTTAGAATGTTAAGAAAAGTGAATAAGATGGATTATAATTGGAAATTGTTTTAGTTTAATAATGATATTGGAAAGCTGTTACTTTTAATTACAAGGAAACTCAGAAGGGAGGGATTTGAGGAAGTCAACCAAGATGTTTAAAAGGTTGGATTTGTGAAGAATTAAGTTTGTTGTTATTGTTTATCTGTTTATTGTTTCCCCCCTTTTTTTTCTTTCTTCTTTTTTCTTTTTCTTTTTCTGTTTTTGTGTATCATTTTGCTTTGTGGTTTGTGTTATCACTGTGGAAAATCTAATAAAAATTTATTTAAAAAAAAAAAAAGATTGAGGGGGTCCAGCCCCCTTAAATCAAATACTGAGGGACCCAAGGCGCCTTCAACCACCTAGAGTTGACACACCTGCCAATCAGTCAAACCCGATCTTTATGAGTTTCAAATCTGGGTATGATACTGTAATTTGACATGTGCTTCAATGGTTCTTAGAATCAGGTTTTCCTGTGAAGAGTGTTTGTTCCCTTGTTGCTAGGTAACAAGCAGGCATCAAAGACACATTCCATTCCATATATAACACACCTTTCATCTCTAAGAAACATGACAGAGGCCGGTTGACTTTCACTTTGAACACCTCAGCAGTAAAAGTATGCACACGCTATGTTGTTAATATCCTTTCTGAGCGGCTTTCTGTGATTCAGGCAGGATTTACGTACCAAAACCTCATTCCTAATCCTGAGCAAATATTTCTGTAGGTGTGGCTTCGTGGGAGCTGCCTCCATGCTGCTTCAGAAACCTACGTGTTGTGTGAATAAGATTTAATTTTGATTTCTCAGAGTTGATTCACTGAGTGTGTGACTGGTCCGTTCTTTTTTAAAACCGTCGGGAGCTTGCATGGAGAGAACCAGTCAATATGCTGTTTTCACTATGGACTGAGTTTGCTATTATTATTATTATTATTATTATTATTATTATTATTATTATTTGCAAATGCTCCTCATTTTCCCAGGTGAGACTCACCTGGCACCTTCATTACATATCTTTAGGCACCAGGCAAAAACATTCCTCTTCTCCCAGGACTTTGGCTATTTAAACAATCTATAACCTTTTAAACTGTGTGCAGTGAGGGGGGGTGGGTTATTGTTTTGTTTGTTATTAAGTTATGATTTTTTTAAAAAAAACTGTAAACCACCAAGTGACCCTTGAATGAAGGGCAGTATTTAAATTTAATAGATAAAATAAAAATAAATAAGTGGGGAGAAGTTCTGCTTTTATTAGATGTTGCAACAGTGGAAATTTGTGAAATTGCTTAATTTACAAATACATCCGCAGATCACATAGGATGCAAAGAGACGCTACTTCAGCAGGAAGCAATCACCCACCAAGAACTCAGCTGATATGCCTCAACCCTTTTCTCTTTTCGCTGCCCCTGCTACTTTTGAACTCTTCACTGTTTCTCAATCTGATGATGGGCCAAATCAACAGGAAAGTGAAAAAAACCTAACTACGACCTTTTAAACTCCTTCAAGTTCCATGCGGTTCATGCATTGTGCTGCAAGTTCCTCTTTCTCTCTCTCTCTTTTTAAAATAATTTTTATTGGGATTTTATTTACAACATAACATAAACCCACCACCTACCCCAATACACAATCCACCCTCATTAAACGTGAACATAGCATACAGTGAGCATAACATACAACAAGACAAACAATGAAATAAAAAACTTCCTTTATCCTGTATCTAGCCTCCTTATTTACTTCTTATAAACAGTTTCCTTTATGAATAATTACAGTGGTACCTCAGGTTAAGTACTTAATTCGTTCCGGAGGTCTGTTCTTAACCTGAAACTGTTCTCAACCTGGAGACCACTTTAGCTAATGGGACCTCCTGCTGCCACTGCGCCGCTGGAGCATGATTTCTGTTCTCATCCTGAAGCAAAGTTCTTAACCTGAAGCACTATTTCTGGGTTAGCGGAGTCTGTAACCTGAAGCGTATGTAACCTGAGGTACCACTGTATTAAGATTTTTCTAATTATAACTTAAATTGTTGGAACGTCGCCCGCCTCCCAGGAGCTGTGCCAGCCTCCCGGTGCACTCGAAAGGTGAAACATTCCAATGGTCACTCCCTGGCTGCTGTTCAGGAATCCTCCTTCAGTCCAGGTGACCAGTCAAATAAGCAGCCTCTCTCTCATGAGGAAGCATACTAGTTTCCCTTGCGTGGACAGGTGGAGTCCCCAGATCCTGAGCGGTCCCCCCCCCCCGTCATGTGGAATAACGACTCAAGACAACATGCTATGGGATTAAATTGGCCACAACTTTATTAAATTTCAAATGTGGGTAGACCTTGGCTCAGGCATTGGGCGTTCTCCCTCCCCAGTCCCCAGCCGGGGACCTAGGGAGCATCAGGGTTATCCAGTGTGTGTGGGGGGATGGGCCGGCTCTGGAGAACATATGTTCAAGCAGAGATAGCCGCCCCCGTTACGCCGCCGCCGCAGGGGAGAGCAATGACGACCTTTCGGCGTACGGTCAAAGCCTCCCTTCAGAAACCCCTTTAACGGAGAACCCTGGTATCGCCGCCGCAAAGAGGAAGATGGACTAAAGGATTCCGCCCAAGGCTTGATACCGCCAAAGTTGTGACGTTTTGCTACGGGAAAGGCGAAACCTGCCAATGCAGTGAAATTCCTTTCCGGCCCTTTAACAGCAACCTTAACGTAGCAGCGCCCGCATACCTGTGAAGAAAAGTTAACCTGCAAAACCTGTGAAGAAAAGTTAACCTGCAAAATAAGACATTAACTGAGGGTGGGTAGGGTGGGAGAAGCTCTGGAGCCAAGTGAGGATTCCCAGGTAAGATCCTCCCTCTATTGTGTGGGCAGGTAATCCCTCCCCTACCTGGCCTGGTCTCCTTGGCAACGCTTCCCCCAGGTGGGATTGGACAGCTGACTGGGGTAGGCGGAGACCTCCAGGTATCCCACCTGAGGGAAGGCAAAGCCAAGCCTTTGCTGATGGAGCCACATAAATTTTTCCCTTTATTTTCCCCCCAAAACCAGGTCAGGGAACAGCGGTATGGCGGCGCTGCACCTCCCCGCTGTCCCCCGAGCTTGTGGGGCTGGCTGATGTCTGCCCGGTGCAAGAGGCGCTCTGCTTCAGGCCGCCCCGCGCGCCGGGCGGCAGGCTGCTATCCGCAGCGTGGGGAGCCCTGCGGGAACTCTCGCGGGCTCCCCAGGCTTGCTGATAGCTTCCTGAAGCCTGGAGAGCGAGATGGGTCAGTGCGCACCGACCCCTCTCGCTCTCCAAGCTTCAGCAAAAGCTTGCATTCGCCCCATAGGACGCACACAGATTTCCCCTTCATTTTTGGAGGGGAAAATGTGCGTCCTATAGGGCGAAAAATACGGTACTTAATTCGTTCCGGAGGTCCGTTCTTAGCCTGAAACTGTTCTTAACCTGAAGCACCACTTTAGCTAATGGGGCCTCCCGCTGCCACTGCGCCGCCAGATCACGATTTCTGTTCTCATCCTGAAGCAAAGTTCTTAACCTGAGGTACTATTTCTGGGTTAGCGGAGCCTGTAACCTGAAGTATATGTAACCTGAAGCGTATGTAACCTGAGGTACCACTGTATGGAGTTAAGCCAATAAGAAAAGAAATGAAGACAGTTAATTGAAGGAGTTACTTGTATTAGAAAGATGAACTTGGAGAACTGCTACAAAGGTGTCACAATGAAATTCAGTTAGAGGAGATTTGAGGAAGTCAGATAACAGTGAAAGTTAATTTGGATTTTAGAAGTAACAAGTGTCTTTATTTTTCTTCCTTTTTTCTTTTAGTATCGTAATGTGTTTTGTTTTGTGTCTATTATATGTTATATTTGTTATAAATGTGGAAAATTAATTTTAAAAATTGAAAAAATAAAATGTGACACCGGAGGGTGCTGCAGAGCTATCCCATTCCAGAAACTGGGTAGTTTCACCTTGTGAAAAAGGAAAAGAAGCCAAATGTCCGGGTGTTTTAGAACAACGTTCAAAAGGTGAGTGTAGCTCCAGCCCGTGTCTCTCTCTTCCCACCCGAATGAAAACCAATCATACTCGCTTGACCGATTTCCATTCCTGATCACAGGCAAACAGGCAAACTGCAGAATTTCCTTTTCCTTTTCCTTTTCCATTTACATTGGTATTTTCCGACACCCCTACGTGTATAGGATTGCAATGGAAGTTGCTTTACTCCCTGGGTAGGCAAACTAAGGTCCCGGGGCCAGATCTGGCCCAATCTTCTTCTAAATCCGGCCTGCAGACGGTCTGGGAATCAGCGTGTTTTTACATGAGTAAAATGTGTGTTTTTATTTAAAATGCATCTCTGGGTTATTTGTGGGGCATAGGAATTCGTTCATATTTTTTTTCCAAAACATAGTCCGGCCCCCCACAAGTTCTGAGGGACAGTGGACTGCCCCCCTGCTGAAAAAGTTTGCTGACCCCTGCTTAGCAACTAGTGATGGCATATCATTGAGAACATAACATAGGACTGTCTTCTTCCCTAGTGCCACCTTTAGCCTTCAAAGCAGTCGTGAAGATCTGCTAATTAGTAACAAAATAAAATAAGGTAGGAAACCCTGGTCATAATTCTTCCACGTCTGCCTACGTATTGCCTTTCCCACTCTAGCAACAAATTAGGCCATGATAGGTTCACATCAAGGAATTATTTCCTGCCTTGCCTTTGTACATTTACTACCAGAACTGAATCTGGAGCTCAGTTCAACATGGCTCTACATAACAACATAATAAAAGTCTGCTAGATGAAGCCGATAGCTCACTTAGTCCAACTTGTTATTCTCAGATGGGAAGCACGAAAGCAGGAGCTGAGCAAACAGCACTTTCGCCTCCTGTGGTTTTCAGCAACTAGTATTCAGAGGCATACTGGGGGTAGATCATAACCATCTTGGCTAGTAGCCATCGATAGTCTGAACTTGTCCAGTCGCACTCTGCCCCATAGTCCATTTTTTTGTGAAGTAGGATATGACTAAAGCCTCGGCCCAGCAGAGCAAGGTGGGTGCGGTCCGCCCCAGGTGCTATCCCTGAGGGGGGTGACATCGCTGCCCCGCCCCCTGGGACGCTCATCGCGGGTGGCTCACCCCTGAGATGCGCACCCCCCGGGACGCTCGCCCCGCCCCTGGGATGCTAGCCCCGTCCCCGGATGCACGCTGCTACAGGTGCCGGAGCATCTAGCTCCGCCACTGCGGCCCAGTATACCTGAAGGAGCGTCTTCACCCCCATCGTTCAGCCCGGTCCATCTCCGAGGGCCTTCTGGAGGTTCCCTCGCTGTGAGAAGTGAGGTTACAGAGAACCAGGCAGAGGGCCTTCTTGGTAGTGGCGCCCGCCCTGTGGAACGCCCTCCCATCAGATGCCAAAGGAATAAACAACTACCTGACTTTTAGAAGACATCTAAAGGCAGCCCTGTTTAGGGAAGTTCTTAATGTTTGATGTTTTATTGTGTTTTTAATATTCTGTTTGGAGGCGCCCAGATGGGCGGGATGATGATGATGATGATGATTTGCATTGAAAGGACTGGCCATCCAGTCTCTGCCAAGCACTTTTCATGGAACTGACTGCTCCTAGTCTATAGGGACACAGAGAAATACAGAACAGAGCCTAAGGACAACCTCTCCATTGTAGAGACAAATCTGGTTCAGTTTCTCACTGGTCCTGGGGCTGCTGAGGGGAGAGGAAGGACGCCGCAGCCCCAGTCACTGGCCAGAGAACTAGTGGCTTCAGAAAGGCCATCTCCCCTCCAAAGCAATCTGGCTCCAACTAGTCTATCTCTCATAATATTCAGAGGATTCCTCTTCTACTTTTCCCTTCCACTGCCCTTCCCTTTTGTTCCTGTTCTTGTAACCCTGAGGGAGGAACCCATGTCTTTATTTTGATATATTATTAAATAATAATAATAGAAATTCCACCCAGCCTATAGGATGGTCTTCGCAGAAGATTGGGTGTAACTGACTCCCAACTGGAAGGAACAATGCAATTATTTCTGGCAGGGCCTGTCCAAGGACGGTTGCCGAATAGGTTTGCGACATCCGTGTCAGATTTGGAGCAAGAGTTTCCCATGTGATGTATCTGGGGGGTGGGGGGTGGAGTTGGCTAATTCTTTTATTTATGGCCCTGCAGGTTGGATGGAAAGAATGAGTGCCTTTTGTGAGCATGTTGAAAGTACAGTCATACCTTGGAAGTTGAACGGAATCCGTTCCAAAACATTTTAAAACCAAATTGTGGCTTCTGATTGGCTGCAGGAAGCTCCTGCAGCCAATCAGAAGCTGTGGAAGCCCTGTCAGACGTTTGGGCTCCAAAAGAAAGTTTCACAAACCGGAACACTCACTTCCGGGTTTGTGACGTTCGGGAGTCAAAATGTCCGAGTTGCAGGGCGTTCGGGAATTTGAGCTGGCTTATGCTTTACTGTAGGGACGCGGGTGGCACTGTGAGTTAAACCACAGAGCCTAGGGCTTGCTGATCAGAAGGTTGGCAGTTCGAATGCTCGCAATGGGGTGAGCTCCCGTTGCTCAGTCCCTGCTGCTGCCAACCTAGCAGCTTGAAAGCACGTCAAAGTGCAAGTGGATAAATAGGTACCGCTCCAGCGGGAAGGTAAATGGCGTTTCCGTGCGCTGCTCTGGTTCGCCAGAAGTGGCTTAGTCATGCTGGCCCCATGACCCGGAAGCTATTGGCCGGCTCCCTCAGCCAGTAAAGCGAGATGAGTGCCGCACCCCCAGAGTCGGCCACGACTGGACCTAATGGTCAGGAGTCCCTTTACCTTTACCTTTATGCTTTACTGTGGGTCATGCTGCACATCAGGGTTGACCCCAGATTTCAGGGAGCCCTCGGCAAGCCAAACGTTTTTGGGCTGCATCAGCTTTTAGCTCAGAGAAGGGTGTGATGCACTGCAAGGCACTTTGCATGTTTAGAATGAATCATGGTTTGAGGCTCTAAGGGAAACCTGTTCTTGTGACAGCCGATGAGAGGCACCTCCTTTGAAAAAGCAACTTAAAAGAGCTTGAAACAATTGCCAGGAGTGACACTTAAACCTGGAAGTTGTAAATTCTTTGGAGCTTTCAGCACTAAAGAAACCACCCCATTTTGTAAGAGGAATTTTGGTCCTTTTTTGAAGACTATGAAGGAGGACTGAAAGAAATGGAAACGTCTTGAGTTTTCCTGGTTGGGTTGAATCACCACTCTTAAAATGATGATCCTTTATAGATTTCCCCCTCTCTGTTCCAGACCCTTCTCAAGAGTATCCCCTTGCATAATTTTCAATGCTGGCAAAAAATATTTGATACTGTCTGTTATGTACTGAAGTTCTCACCCTGGGCCAACAGGGGGATACTGTAGATAGTTATGCAAATGAAGGATCGAAAGTTATGTTCAGTGATGGGATAGTTTTAGAAAGTTGCTACAGTAACGTTGTACTGGAGCTCTATATAAGCAGGCTGACTGAGCCCTTCAGCTCAGTTCTGTTCTGGCCTCTGAATAAACAAGAGCTGTTTGAAGAATCGCTGTGTCGTCTGATATGTTCACCCACAACCTAACACTGTCGGTAGGGCAGGTCACTCTGTAAATTGACTTTGTATCACGGGATTAAGGAGGGGGAATTTGGTATGCCTCATTCAGATCCAAATCATGAGGCATTCCAACTTGAGCAATTAATCCACCCCATCAGTTGAACTGGGACTCAGTTCAGGGATACTGTCCACCAATGCCCTCTTTTTCCTCCCTCACAAAACAGAATCTCAAGAAAATATCCATTTCTGCACTTGAAATCTGGACACAGTAGTCTAAACAGCTCACTTTCCCCTCTTGTTCCCTTTTGAGATCACCTGCGGCTTCTGCATTTGTTTAAACATCAGCAACATGTGGCTTGAGAAGCAAAGGGTCTCTACAGGGTCCAGGACCTACGTATTTAACAGAAGAAAAATCCTGACAACACAACGATAATCTAAGTAAAGAAATCCAAACATACATGGCTTCAGAAGATCCAGATGACCTCATTTTCCTCAGAGTGGCTTATGGTTCAGTGTGTGCCACAGTCCCTCACTATATTTGAAAAGTCGTGTGAAAATAGATGTGTGAAAGCATTGGCTCTGGGAGACAGATCTTAAAGTGAGGAACATTGAGAGGGAATTGGCATATTTTTATTGTATGCTTCCATTGAAAACCATTTCTGCAAACATTAAAGAATCAGCACTGAAAATAATCTGTAGGTAGCATTGGATTTCTGTACACCTCACCACTCATTAAGGACCCGGAATCACACAACAAAACCAAATATTTTGAATAGCTCACTTTATTTAGATTGTTGCTTTGGGTTTCGTTTTTCCTTCTTTGACACTTTGAGATTCTTCTCTTTTGGTTTTTAGATATGTGTTTTATTTTATTTTTTGAAGCGGGGCTGCTCCCTCCTTATCTCCCTCTCCCCATTTCCTCTGTTTAAAGCCCCATGTTGTAAATTAAAGTGAGTCTGCCTACATAAGCAGAAAGAGGTCCATCTTAGGTATTTGTACATTTTTTAGGAGACGAAAACCCGGAAATATTAGCTAAACAGAATGTAGAATATATGATTTTTGTTTCGTCACTTCTAACACCCTGGGCTTGCAACAAATGCAAAGGGCATGCATGTGATCATTTAAGCACCTGTTAAGGTGAATTATACCTGCCCAAAAATAGGATGGTCTGGGTTTTGTTGTTTCTTATAAGGAAAATGAAGGGGTGATCAGCTCTGATTTGAACTGGCATGCTTGTGGTAGAAACGCCCACCCCAGTGGCAGCTGCTGCCTCTGTGCCTTCTTCATTGACCACGACATAAGATTTATGAATGGCCTTGGACACAAACAGGTTTTTGCTTCCTGAGATGCCGGACAAATCAGCCTTTCCTCGTGTGAACACATCTGTCATTCCTAAAGCTACCAAAAGTTTGTTGAGCTCATAAGTTTCTTCCAGCTTGAACTTCGGCACATAAATGTCTACCTTTTGCTTTTGCATGTTTTTCGAACTGGTCCATTCTTGAAATTTTGCATAGGTGAGTTCCTTTTCAACCTGTCAAGTAAAAATAATAATCAATGCCAATTAAATATCTGCCCCCAGAAAAAGACGTGGGAAAAAGAGAAAGACAAATGTTTATTTATTAAAGCGTAGGCAAAGAATATGTCTAAAAGCTCCAATATTGTTTACACCCTCCCCCCAAAAAATGTTTTGGAAAAACCATTAAATTTGTCTGTGAAAATGGTGGTTTCTTAAAAAAAATATCGGTGGAAATGTTTTAACTAATGAGGAGAGGAGAATCCTTAGGTTCAGCAGCATGTACATAGCGCACTGTAATGTTGATTGTCTCTGCTTTAGAGTCCTTGATTTAACTTCTCTTTTAAAAGACACAATGGGCATATTCTGGGTCATCCTATGCACATTTCCCAGGGCATAAAGCCCCAAGGAGAACAATGGGATTCTATGAAATTGCACAAGAAACATAGCAGTCCAAACCTCCTTTGTGCCAAGGGTGTGGTGTCCCTCTGTCCCGCCTATCAGACAGAAGTTGCAGAGTAATCAAGAATATGGTTGTTAATAAGTCCCATTGTTGCATCCAAAGATGGTAAGGGTAAAAGGGTAAAGGACCCCTGGACTGTTAAGTCCAGTTGAATTCGACTATGGGGTTGCAGCGCTCATCTCACTTTCAGGCCGAGGGAGCCGGTGTTTGTCTCCAGACTGCTTTCTGGGTCACGTGGCCAGCAGGACTAAAGCGCTTCTGGCGCAACGGGACACTGTGATGGAAACCAGAGTGCACAGAAACACTGTTTACCTTCCCGCTGCAGCACTGGTATGCTTTCAAACTCCTAGGTTGGCAGGAGCTGAGACAAAAGCAACGGGCGCTCACCCCGTCATGTGGATTCGAATATAATAATAATTTATTATTTATACTCTGCCCATCTGGCTGGGTCTCCCCAGCCACTCTGGGCAGCCCCCAATCAAGTGTTCAAAACAATATAACGTTAAATATTAAAAACTTCCCTAAACAGGGCAGCCTTCAGATGTCTTTTAAAGATAGGATAGCTGCTTATTTCCTTCACATCTGAAGAGAGGGTGTTCCACAGGGTGGGTGCCACTACTGAGAAGGCCCTCTGTCTGGTTCCCTGTAACCTCACTTCTCGCAATGAGGGAACCGCCAGAAGGACCTCAGCGCTGGATCTCATGGAGGTGGAGACGCTCCTTCAGGTATACAGGACAATCTGCAAGGCTTGATGGTTTAGACCACAGCACCACCTGTGTCCCTGGGCACATCCAAAGATAACACTAGTATTAACAGACATTGACAATGCAGGCCTACTGGATTCCCCTGCTCTATGTCTGTTAAAATTACAAAATAAAACAGAATTGGCAACTGACAGGACAAAAGCTACAGTTCATATATCTCTATATTTCTCCAAGATTTCTTCAGTTGACTAATCAGTTGAACAATTTATTCTCATTGATCAGGTTTTGTTTTAAAGCAATGTATGTATGTATGTATGTATGCCCGCTACAAAGTTTTGAAAGTTGACTTCAATTCCTTGATCCTTTTCAGAAATCAAAGCAAATTACCTGGTGTGCACCTCCTTTCTTGTCTGGCAGTAGAATGAACATACTCATCTCATTCTTATCATAGGGAAGCTCAAGTATTTGCAGTGATGGATTTTGTATATAGGCCACATTGAATTCACCTTCCTTATTCATCATTGGCACATTTTTGCTCTGATTCTGTAGTGAATAAAGCAAGTAGTTAAGCATAAAATGTCATTTTTCGTGTGTGTAAAAGAGGTGGCTATAAGCCATATGAAGTACTGAGTATAGTAGGATAGTTGCAATGATTTCCAGTGTTGTACCTTTTTTGTTTAGCACCTTCGAACATCGGACCACTCTGGTATAAAACACAAATGTATTCTGTATCCCCAACGTACAATGCAATAGTCAGAGCTGGCCCACCAATGAGGCAGGATTATTATTATTATTTATTGAATTTTATACTGCCCTATGCCCAGAGGTCTCAGGGCAGTTCGCATAAAAAGATCACAGTATATAAAATAAAAATAAAAGCAATAATACCCCCCCCAAAAAAGAGCCACATTTTAAAAGGGCATAGGATGTCAATCAGATCAACCAAAGGCTTGGTTAAAAAGGAATGTTTTTCCTGGTGCCTAAAGGTGTATAGTGAAGGCGCCAGGCGAACTTCCCTGGGGAGAGCATTCCATAGACGGGGAGCCACTTCAGAGAAGGCCTGTTCTCATGTTGCCACCCTCTGCACCTCTCGAGGAGGAGGCACACGAAGGAGGGCCTCAGAAGATGATCTCAGGGTCCGGGTAGGTTCATATGGAAAGAGGTATTGCGGTCCTAAGTTGTTTAATGAAGGATGAAGAATCTTGCCTTCCCCACTGCCTCTGCTGCCTTTTGGCATGCTCCTCCCTCTCACTGAGATCAGCAAAAAGTGGGAGCATTCCAAGTCTGGCAAGAGAGGGGAGCATTCTGGTGAGTGGTGGAGGTGAAAGGGGCATGGGGACAGCGGCAGAGGGAGGCACAATCCCATTTTATCTCAGGCGGGAAGTTTGGATGGACCTCCAGTTATTACTTTTGGACAGATAAAGGTAAAGGGACCCCTGACCATTAGGTCCAGTCACGGACGACTCTGACGTTGCGGCGCTGATCTCGCTTTATTAGCCAAAGGAGCCAGCGTACAGCTTCCGGGTCATGTGGCCAGCATGACTAAGCCACTTCTGGTGAACCAGAGCAGTGCACGGAAACGCCATTTACCTTCCCACCGGAGCGGTACCTATTTATCTACTTGCACTAACATGTTTTCGAACTGCTAGGTTGGTAGGAGCTGGGACCGAACAACGGGAGCTCACCCCCTTGGACAGATAGCTGTCCATAATAAATGGCATTCCCATCTCCACCAACCTTTCGGCATATTATACCTCGTTAATCCAGAAAGGTGCTTCCTTGGTGAGTTTCTTATCAAATTGGGACTTCCAGTTTCCTTTAAAATATATAGCATTCGCTAAGACCAAGATAGTTGTTGTGTCAATAGATCCACTGGCCATCAGGTCCTTGATTTTACCTTTTTAAAAGACAGATTCAAGGCAAAATATTTAATCGTCAAAATGACAATGAAATTTTCAACCGTGTAACATCTAAAACATGAAGCTTATCCACCATGTGCAACACACCATTAAAGGGTTCATTACTTTTGTACATATTAAAATTCTGTGGGCTGCTCAGTTCTTCTGGGAATCAAATCTTTCAATGCCATTCAGTTTCTCAATCTTCAATTACTTTCCCGCCATTTTAGCATTTAGCTTGTGATTTATTTGTTTAATAAAGACCACATGAACATTTGTATGCCATTTTTTTGCATGGAATTTTGCCTCATACACTTTTTTGCAAGCAATTTTCTTCAATAGAACACTTTCTTGTATGTCATTTTCACTAACTTGCATTTTTTTTTGCCCACCTTTCCTCAATATATATGCTTTTTCGTATGCATTTTTTGGAATGGAAAACTGCAATCAAAAAATTGTAGATGCGTGGATTTCAAGTGCTCGATGCATTTCTGGTCCACATGTTTGCATCCGAAGTGTGAATTAGGTACCGTAAGTTCACATTAAAATGTAAAGTGAACAAATTTCTCCCATATCCCTTTCCTTAGCTGATCCATTTCCAAATAAGTGAGATGTAACTTCTGTTCCTTTACCATTTGTTTGCTTTTCAACCCAAGTGTTAATCTGATTTCTAGCTTCCTCTGTTTTTGTCTCAAAGTCCACTTTTTGCAACTCAGCATGGTACATCTCCTTCGTGCAATGTAAGAATTGCTGTAAAGAATAATAATAATAAAACATTAATGCAATTATTATTATTTAAACAATTTCATTGAATTTGTATGCCATCCCTTCCTCCAAATCAGCCCAGGGCAGCAGAAGCTATGGCTGTCATATATATGTAATAAATGGGAATTTATTGTTTGGTATGGCATATGAATTTCCCCATGTTGCTCTCCTACTACTAATTGTTTAGTGCCTGCTGTTGAAGAGAAGTAGAAAGCTTAGTTAAAAAGAAATATAGAATACAGTCATACCTTGGCATCTGTTCCGGAAGTCTGTTTGACTTCCAAAACGTTCGAAAACCAAAGTGCAGCTTTTGATTGGCTGCAGGAAGCTGCAGGAAGCCATGGAAGCCCCGCCGGATGTTTGGCTTCCAAAAATAGTTCACAAACCAGAACACACACTTGTGAGGTCCGGGAGCCAAAACTTTCCAAAACTAAGCTGTTCAACTTCCAAGGTATGATTAATACTGTGGGATTTACGGAGCCATTTCCCTATTCAGAAGAAGTAGGTGGTTCCTTTGCTTTTCCAGAATGTTCCTCAAGGAGGTGCCTTCTGGACACTGAGCGCCGCTCAGTTCTTCTGGTAACTGACAGTCTGGAGGTGAGACACATGGAGCTCACTGTGGTGAAGCCATAGGTCCATTCTGCTTCTTCTGCTGCACACCAAACTCTCCGTGCCTTCCCCTCCCTCTCAGGAACCACCAATGTTGCTCAGTGTTCAGAAGGCAGGTGAGTAATGCTGTTCTATCTGAGCCACCCCATTAAACGCTACTGTGCTCTTCCTGACTTATGTCAGCCTTCATTTTCTTTCATGACTCTTCCCCCTCTTATGCTGAATGCCAGACAAAGATGGAGTTGAACTCATTTGTTGATTTAATATATTTGTGCCCCACCTTTCTCTCAAGGAGAGAAACTTGTTGAGCATGGGCTCAACAAGTTTCATTTGTACCATATAACTTCCCCTGTGTCTCCTCTCCCCGCTGTGTTTCCCCCACAGTGCTTCAGATCTGCTTCAGAAATTTGGGGTAACTCCCAGAGCAGATCCGAGGTGCAGAAGGGAGGAGAGACACTTCTGGTGCACAAGTGTGAATCATGCACTGGCTTTGCTGAATACAATGCACAGCCTATTATAGATCAATAATAACAAACATTTTTATTATTTAAATGCTGTCCATCGGACTGGGTTGCCCCAGCCACTCTGAGTGGCTCCCAACAGAATATTAAAAACAAAATAAAACGTAAAACATTAAAGACCAAACTTCAAGGTCCCCTGGCCAGAACCCCTCTGACACGATTGTATATCTCCTCGCAGACACAGATAAGTATGTGAGCTGGCGTGTAGCACTCTTTGCAACTGCCGCTAGGAAAATTAGAGCAAATTATATAGCCAAGGTAGCCAACTGTAAAGGAGATGAATTTATTTGACCCTAACTACATCAAGCTATATTCTATCTTTATCATCAAACTCTGAATATAATTGCACATTGTATTAATTAACATTTTTAATATATTAGTGGCCATGTGATAATTTTAGCTTAAAAATTTTATTGTTTAATGTCTTAATTTGTATATTAAGGTACTTTTATAGCTCTGTTTAGAGTAGATAATGTCCTGATAATATAAATGTTAAGTTTTTTGTATCAATTCAGTATATTTTCTTTTAATTGTTGAATGATTCTGTGTACATTGCGGCAGCCTTTGGCTATGTGCAATAAAACTGACTGACTGACTGACTAAAGACCAAACTTCAAAGGCCCTACAACTACTCCCATGTACCATTTAAAACACCCTCCACTGTCAAGAAAAGAGATACTAAATAGGCATCAGTAAAAGGAAGTGGACTCATTGCTATCAATTTCATGTGGTCTGTGCTGCTCATCCAACAGCAATGTGTCTACACAGGGAGGAGCATAGAAAGTGTTCTTCCTTACCTGTAGAAATGTGTATTTCTCTTCTCCATAAAGCCTATTGGCAATGCTCAGTTCGAAATTTTTGTCATGATGGTTGATAGCTGCTAAGAGTGCTTTGAATTGGATGTGTGGTCCTCCCGGTCTGTCACACTGTGTATCCTTTAAATAGCAAAGGCTGTTTAACAGTACATCGACATTCTCGTAAATATGGCTCCCAACACCCTCCAAACCATTACATGGACAAATCCCAAATCCGGAGTCAAAGTGAGCAGATAATGGAGAAATTGGGGGCTCTTCTGAGTGGAAGCACGTGCCCCCCTCCAAGGCATCCTGAACCAAACTCAATTGCTCCCAGAACTCCAAGACTGCCATGGAGCAGTCTTTGAAAGTGTGCATATTTCTGTTGGGGAATTATGTTCAAAGTGCTTTCCTTCAGTAGGGGTCAGCAGGGCAGGGCAGTATACCCCTGAGCTCTAATAATAATAATAATAATAATAATAATAATAATAATAATAACAACTTATTTATACCCTGCCCATCTGGCTGGGTTTCCCCAGCCACTCTGGGCGGCTTCCAACAGAATATTAAAATACAATAGTCTATTAAACATTAAAAGCTTCCCTAAAGAGGGCTGCCTTCAGATGTCTCCTGAATCGCTGCCTGCTGACCAGAAGGTAGGAGGGGGAGAGTTACCCCGCTAACTCTCGGTATATAGTAGCTATCTGGTGAACAGGAACAGCATGTAGCCGACCACAACTGCTTTTCATATATGACTTCGGTTATCCAAATTGAAGCCTTTTCAACTGCGTTATAATCTCTGCATTGCAGATGAGGGTAGGGCCTGGAGATGGGAAGAACCATACCTAAGAGCTAAACCATGGTTTAGCTAAGGTGAGATTTTGACCAGGCCTTTGCAGCTTGAATTCTTAGTCACTACATTATACCAGCTTGACTTCCAAGAAAGCTGAGCCTCACAGCTGCACCCAGGGGTGCCAACTTGAATAAAATATTGGGGGTGGGGTGGGAGAAAGGTAAGTCCCAGCCCACATAATCAGTCACATGCTGTGGTGCATGCACACCATTTCTTTGTAAAGTTTGGTGCCCCCTCAAATATTTTATTGGGGGGCTGAAGCCCACTCGGCCCCTAGGAGTTGGCTGCTATGGCTGTAGCTGTTTATGATTTCAGATTATCTCACATTTTGAAAGGATCATCAGCTAGATCCATATTAAAGGTAAAGGGACCCCTGACCATTAGGTCCAGTCGTGGCCGACTCTGGGGTTGCGGTGCTCATCTTGCTTTACTGGCCGAGGGAGCCGGCGTACAGCTTCCGGGTCATGTGGCCAGCATGACGAAGCCACTTCTGGCGAACCAGAGCAGTGCATGGAAACAACGTTTACCTTCCCACCGGAGCAGTACATATTTATCTACTTGCACTTGACGTGCTTTCGAACTGCTAGGTTGGCAGGAGCAGGGACCAAGCAACAGGAGCTCACCCCGTCGCGGGGATTCGAACCGCCAACCTTCTGATCGGCAAGTCCTAGGCTCTGTGGTTTAACCCACAGCTCCACCCGCATCCCTAGATCCATATTATTCCCCCCCCAAAAAAGAACCCTTAGTGAAACAGAAATGATATGCCAGTACTTTTTCAGCCGAGCCTGGAGAGCTTCCAGATCCAGTGACCTCATTGAAGTGAAGGACCTGCAACACAAAATGTGGAATGAGAAACCACAGATCTACTCCAAGTCACTTTGCCATCTTCTTTTCATCCTCCTCCAGTACAATGAAAACACTTCATTTGAGCAGGGGGCTTATTGGAGTTTAGGACAGGGGTTGGGAACCACGTGTCCCTGAGCTGTGATAACACATCTTGCTTAGCTTCATGGAGAAATGTGTGTGTTTGTGTAGAAATCTCTGGCTTTTGTGGGGCTGGAATATCGCCTACGGTACAGAGTGTTGGGATACTGCCAGGGAGATGGAGGCATCAGGCAGGCCACCAAGTCATCTCCAGACCATCCCGTGGAACAGCATCAGTCAATTAGCAACACGAGCCTCAGAGACATTCCAAGACACTCCACACCCTTTCAGCAGAGTCTCCACAACGAAAGGATGCAGACAGGAGAGCATATTTACAGCTTTATTCAATGTAGATCAGAACAAAGGAAAAACATGACCGCTTGCCTCCGTGTGCAGGAAAACAGCTGGAACAAAAGCTATATACAAAACGGAAGTTCCCAGCGAGAAAGTAAACAGGCATGTGACACACAACAATCATGCCTGACTCTTTTAAGGTGGAACGAAAATTTCCTAAGAGGACAGAGTCGCATCTATCACCCTGCCTCCTTTTCCCTCTGACCCCGCCCACTTTTGTCTCTGGCCACACCCAGCACTGGCATGCAACCCCTCAGAAAGTTTCCCACAAGGGAATGCTGCACTTGGACTGAAAACCACTTCCCACAACTGCCAATGGGTATCATATAACTAATAGTTGGTCCTTCACCCGACCTCAGATTTTTTTTTTGGGGGGGAGACTCTTTTTTGGGGGGGAAGCCAGTGTGGTGTAGTGGTTCAGAGCGGTGGACTCGTAATCTGGTGAACCGGGTTCGCTTCCCCACTCCTCCACATGCAGCTGCTGGGTGGCCTTCGGCTAGTCACACTTCTCTGAAGTCTCTCAGCCCCACTCACCTCACAGAGTGTTTGTTGTGGGGGAGGAAGGGAATGGAGAATGTTAGCCGCTTTTTATCGGGTAGTGATAAAGCGGGATATCAAATCCAAACTCTTCTTCTTCTTCTTTCTCAGAGTCAAAACTAACACATTTCCTTTTTATCACAAAGGAACCTAATGAAAGCCATCAAGGAGGAAGAGTGGCTAGCAGGAGAAGATTCCACATGGTTCAGGAGAATCGGGTGGCCATCTTTTCCCTAACTTCTTTAAATGGGTCTCCTCTGACTGGGACTCAGTCAACTACCACCCATTGTATTATCTGATCTTTGAAATAGGAGGCATTTGCATAATATGACACTTGGCATACACACAGCGGTGGTGGTGGGGTGTTTCCTACCTTCTCCATCTGCTTAGCAGTGTCTCCTCTGGCTCCAAGAAAGACCATGCCCAAAGCGGCTGCAATGCTCATGGGGGAGAAGAAGATGTTCCCCGAAGTGCTGTCAATCTTCTTGTGTAAATCAAAGGCAAATTTGTCGATTGCATCCACAAGGGTAGTCATGGTGCTGATTGTGATATCTGGGACAAATATCATCAGGTTAATTCTTCTGGTGGACTCCTTTGTATATAGTCCCTTCTTATTGGTCTTATTTTTGTCTAAAGGATGAATAGCTCCATAGAAAGGTATTCACAGTGCCTTCAATACCACGTTACTTCAATTTTATTTAAAACGCCTACACCCCACCTTTCTAAAAAGCTCAAGATAGAGAATATGATCTTGATGTCAGTGTGGCTTCTAAACACTGACTTGAAATGTTCCTTGAAAAAGTTTTGCCCTTAACAACAGGCTTCTTTATAAGGCAGGCTCTGGAGGGAAGGTTTGTGTGTGGCGTACAGGCTGTTGCTCTGGCCAAGATGGCTGAAGAGCGGGGCAAGATAGAATGATTCTCTGTATATAGTTTCATTTTACTTTATTAGACCAGTAGTTACATAAGTTAGATAAGCTGTAGTGTGAACTTAACAACAAATACTCTAAGAAGGACCTGTTTTAGCAGGACTTTCAATGCCAGTCAAGTTTTGAACTGTCAACAGTTCCAGTCATAAGATCCATATTATTTCCTTATTATTTAGTTCAGATAGGTTTCCTGGAGCTTAGGGGCAAGTGAATGAGATTCCCTGACCTCACTGCCATATTACTCCAACTCATTCCCATCCCAGGGAACACAGTGTCACCACCACAAAGAAGACACTGCTCTTTGGGGGGCTACATATGTTGCCCCCTTCCCCCATACAAATAAACAAATAGATGAGCCTATGTATAAAGTATCTGTGCTAAAGTGATGTCCACCTTTTTGGGGGTGCTGTGTTGATAATTTTTTTAATTGACTTATAAAGTATGTATGGAGAGGTAACCAGAATAAGTGCTCTTAAAATACATTTCTTGAATTTGGTTCCTCTCCATGGAAATCTAGCATTGTACCACCACCCCAAGCCTGTGTCCCTTAGATGTAAATATGGATGTTCTAAGATTGAAAACCCTTCCTCAGTTACCAGAAGAGAGAAAAGTCTGTATGAAGCTTACCTTTTCCTCTGTGGAAGTGATTCCAATGCAGCTGATGCACCTTCTTTCGAGGCTCCACTATTTAAAGCTGGAGAATTGCATAAATCAAAGAATTGTTTTTGTTATGCACAGGTGCAATTTGGGAACTTCCTGGAGAATGAGTTCGTGGTGCCAGAAATTGCAAATGAATCTGCAATAGCAAGCCAGATTGTCTAGAGCAGCAGAATGAGGAATCCTGGATCTACTGGTGTTGCAATTTGGGAATAGAGGTGGGGCAGGAGCTCCTGCGCCTTCAATAGAATTTCAGAAGGTGTAGCTTGTCACGAAAAGGTCATCTGAGAAGCATTTCCAAAACAAAACAGAAAACCCTTCCTCAGTTAATAATCTACTCGTGTTGCAACTTGGGTTTAGATTTCAGCTTACTTGGCACATCAATTGCAGAAGAAGTTGAAACAGACCAGAAGGTTCTTGAAAATAGGAAGGTTTGGAAAATAAGACTGAGAAGGCATTCTGCCAGGTCAATTCCCTCATCCATTATCAAATCATGGATGGTGTTGGTCTTACTAGTCATTGACCTGGCTTTGCACAGCACTACCTTAAGGTCATGTGGGACACCCTTGTTGATACCTGTATCTGCCTGGCCAAGACCTGACACAGAGGCAAGGGTAGTCTTCAGATAGTGACTAAACCCGACTCCTGAGTAAAAACATAATCTGATCCTAGTGTAACTCTTCCTCCTGCCCATGATCACTGAGATTGAGTGTTCCATTGTCTCTGCCCCAGTGGTGCCTGTCCCAGCCATTATATTGGCTAGGGTCCACTCCCGAGGCAGCCCTGACCCTCTCCCCTTAAAAACAAACTTAACTTATACAAAGGTAATGAAAAAATGGACATATAACAATTTTTAAATGATTTTTTAAAAAATCTCCAACCCCATTCAATCATTCAAACTGGGAGGTGGCGGGGAAGGGGTTTGCTGATCTCAGATCAGATGTCTGTATAATTTTATTTGTGTATAATGTTGAATGAGTGGACAAGAGGGTTTTGGGCTTGTATACGGTGCTGTAGGGGCATGAGACTGGGAACTAGGCCGCCATCTTGGCTCCATGAAGGCCTGGCCCCCTTAGCACTCCCATCCTAAATCTAATTTCTCTCAAGTAAGTGTACCACAGAGACGCACACTAAAGCATGGCAAACGTGTGGTGAATACCAGAAGTCTCTAGAAGTATGGCTTTGCAGCACTTCCGGGTTGGCGCCTCCAGGCAATGGCAGAGTTCCTCCGATCGGGAGGAATTTGCTCCGCGGAAATTAGGGTCTGACCGCCACGGCGAAGGCGGAGACCCACTGAAATCACAGGCGGAAGAAGCCTGTGAACTTGGGATTCGGCTGGCACCCTTTGCGCCTCCCCTACTCGCGGGGAAACCCTGATTTGGGGATCCGGAGTGAAGTGGGGTGAGTGGCGCGGTGCTTCGAATTGACTGCTTCTTTCACGGAGTGAAGCCGCATCGCTGTTGCCGGAGAGCGCTGACTTTTTCCTGTGGACAATTGGATTTTAAACAACTACCCGTGAGTAGAACGGAAAATTAGATCCTTAAATTTGGCATCGAAACGGGAAGGTTCTAAACAGGAAGTCCGCCTTCCTTTTTTGTAAACAGATTGAAGCAAAGAAGTTGCAAGTTAAAGCCTTGGAAAGTTTATTTTTGTAAAGGATTAAATCTCCATCAGTTAAAACTATTAAACCACCCTTGGAAGCAGGAGAAGAGGGGGGAAATTTTGGACCTAGTGAGCCTGCAGAAGAGAGTGAAAAACCAAATTACCACTGCTCCGAACCT
Organism: Podarcis pityusensis; assembly: GCF_964106645.2. Classification (NCBI taxonomy): domain Eukaryota; kingdom Metazoa; phylum Chordata; class Lepidosauria; order Squamata; family Lacertidae; genus Podarcis; species Podarcis pityusensis. Next base: position 67,601,896 of record NC_138031.1, read on the forward strand.
GGAAACGGGCTGCCAGAAAGAGTGACGTTTTTTGACAGCTAGCAATAAGAGAAATATATTGTTTCCATTGTACTTATCTGCGTTTAAAAAGTGGGAAAAGAAACTAACTTTATAGTTTAAATTGTGTTTGAAAGGATTGATACAAGTGGAGACTGTTTCCCTCTAGAGGGAGCTTTTGAAACTGTTACAAGAGTGGAGCTGGGGGTTTTCCAGTCGCAAGATAAGAACTGTGTGAAATAGAGATTGACCTTGGACTTTAAGAATGTTGACAGAAGGAGCCTTAGTGACTGTATTATGTACGATAAGCTATTCGTTGGAACAGCTCCACAAGAAGACGGACGCTATGAATACCAAACTTGAGAACTTGGGACAAAAAGTGACTAATTTGGAACAAAAAGTGACCATTAATACAGAAATTGTTCAGGATTTGACACAGGAACCTACCTTGACAGGACAAACTGGGGAGAAGACGAAGGAAAATGTTGGTGTTGTTAAACCTAAAATAATACAAGTGGAAGCCCCAGTTTTACAGAGGCAAACTGAGGACTATAAGTGGAGCCCTTTTATGAATGAATATAGAAAAAGCCAGAATTTGAAGATTGGAGCCCTGCTTGGATTGAAGAAGGAAGGTTGGATAGACTCTTTCAAGCAGAGATTTACTGACCCTTGGGTCCTGAATCTGGGTGAGGAGGTGATTGGAGTTGTGGGGGCCTTTGGATCTGGAGGAGCCTTGAAACATGATTTGAGACATTGTATGGACACTGGTTTTAGCTGTGGAGAGTTGGTTGGTCTGTTGAGAGGGAATGGGGGCATGATTGGATCGGGGCCCCCCCAAGACCTGCGCTTCAGCACCCTCAGTATTAAAGAATATGAAGAAAAACTGCAGAAGGGACTTGGAAAAGATTTAAGAGCCTCGGACAGAAGATCTCCAGGTTGATGAACTATATGGAATGGACGGAAATGACTGGCAGAATCCGAGACCAGGGAGAAGAGATGGTGGTAGAAGATTGGGAAAGTTTAAAGTTTATATATAGAAATATTGTAAATTTAATGAGTGTTAGAAAATTGTTGGAATGAAATTTTATGGCTTTAGCAGAAATGTTATAAGGAGTTAGGTATAATTAAGTATTTCAGTATTAATGGAAAATAAGGTACAAAATATGTTAAGATATTCATAATGATAAAAATAGAGAAAGATGGAAAGGTATTGCTGAAACAAGTAATAGAAGTGGAATACAAAAAGGGAGGTGAGAGGAGGTCAATGAAATAAGGGAATGAAAGATAGAGTAATGAAATGGTATGGTATATGTTTTTAAATTGTTGTTCCTTTGCTTTGTTTAGGTTAATGTGTTAAGGTTGTGTTTTGTATTGTTTGTTGTATTGTTTTTTCTTTTCTCTCTTTTTTTCTTCTTCTCTGTTCTATTTTGTCTTTTTCTTTCACCTATTTTCTTCCTTTTTCTTTTCTTGTAAGTTTTAAAAGCAATAAAGATTATTTTTTTAAAAAAAATAATAAAAAAATAGAAGTATGGCTTTGCTGACTGGGGCTGTGTAGGTGTAGTCCAAAAAGTACCTGAAATGCACCAGCTCCAAGACGGCTACTGTCTGGTGAAATATGGTGCCAGCACTTTATTTACTCTCTGACACAATATCAGAAGTGTTAATGAACAGTAAGCTCAATTAGTTGGGCCAGGATGTTTGCAGCCTGAGGTCAGAGAAGCCAGAATTACTTCATGAGGAAACATAGGAGCCATCTAAGCAAACAACTGCCTCTCCCCAAGCTGAAGAATATCACTGCTCATTGGTGATGCCCACTGGTAACATTCCCAGATGTCTTTGGGGGACGCCAAGTCTGCTTAAAGTTGTATGGTACTGTTTTAACCTTAGATGGATCCATGGACTGGCCAAGCCTAACAAGTTTGGTTTGGTTCTCCTTCATCTTGTTTATCCATGAACTGGCAGGCAACACGTTCCAAACAGTCCTCTTTCTGGAGAGACTGTACACACTAAAGAGGCTTCATTTACTCGCCAAGTTCTAGGTGACCACCCTTCCCTTTCCCTCCGGTGTGTTTACTCACTCAGTAATTTTACACAAAACCTAATATCGTTTATGGCTTTTTCATTGGTCTCTTTCTTGTTTGATATTCCTCTTGTCTAAAACCAATAAAAATGATTTTAAACAAGATTCCAGATTTGGAAAGATTTCAGATGCTTCCAACAGTTTGCTTCAGATTTTATCCTTTTGAATAGTGCAGGGATGAGGGAGAATTTGAGCTGGCTTATGTTTTTGCTGTGGGTTCATGCTGCACATCAGCTTTTAGCTCAGGGAAGGGTGCGATGCACTGCAAAGCACTTTGCATGTTTACGATGAATCATGGTTTGAGGCTCTAAGGGAAACCTGTTCTTGTGACAGCCGATGAGAGGCACCTCCTTTGAAAAAGCAACTTAAAAGAGCTTGCAACAATTGCCAGGAGTGACACTTAAACCTAGAAGTTGTAAATTCTTTGGAGCTTTCATCACTAAAGAAACCACCCCATTTTGTAAGAGGAATTTTGGTCCTTTTTTGAGGACTATGAAGGAGGACTGAAAGAAATGGAAACGTCTTGAGTTTTCCTGGTTGGGTTGAATCACCACTCTTAAAATGATGATCCTTTATAGATTTCCCCCTCTCTGTTCCAGACCCTTCTCAAGAGTATCCCCTTGCATAATTTTCAATGCTGGCAAAAAATATTTGATACTGTCTGTTATGTACTGAAGTTCTCACCCTGGGCCAAAATAAGAGAAATATATTGTTTCCATTGTACTCATCTGCGTTTAAAAAGTGGGAAAAGAAACTAACTTTATAGTTTAAATTGTGTTTGAAAGGATTGATACAAGTGGAGACTGTTTCCCTCTAGAGGGAGCTTTTGAAACTGTTACAAGAGTAACTGTTCTTGTAACCCTGAGGGAGGAACCCATGTCTTTATTTTGATATATTATTAAATAATAATAATAGAAATTCCACCCAGCCTATAGGATGGTCTTCGCAGAAGATTGGGTGTAACTGACTCCCAACTGGAAGGAACAATGCAATTATTTCTGGCAGGGCCTGTCCAAGGACGGTTGCCGAATACGTTTGCGACATCCGTGTCAGATTTGGAGCAAGAGTTTCCCATGTGATGTATCTGGGGGGTGGGGGGTGGAGTTGGCTAATTCTTTTATTTATGGCCAGATTCTCTGTGCCAGATTTGAGATTATATTATGAGGTGTCTTGTCTTTGCTGGCTCTGGGAGTGAATTGTCTTAAAGCATGTGGATATCTTAGACTTGGAAGATCATGATAACAGATTTGTTTGGCATGCATATCTATGGTATGAAAAAACAAAAGTGCATAAAGGTTTCCTAAACCACTTGGTGAGAAAATCAATTTACTCAGTGTGGGGAAAATATAAAAACTTATTGGAACAGAAAACACCTTGGTGGCTCTCTCCATTGGAAGCAAAATCTCTGAAAAAAGTTAATGCTAAAAGTGAGTGGCTAAGTTTCAGTTGGCTAAAGTGGTCAAAAGTGGGCTAACTGGGGACATAACTGGGCCAAGTTGGCTAAGGGGACTGAAGTAGGCTAAGTGGACTGAAGTAGGCCACTTCAGTCACTTTAGCCCAGTTAGCCCCCTAAGTCTCCTTAGCCCATTCCAGTCCCCTTAATTCCCCTTAGCCCATTTAACTCCCCTTTGCCCTTTGGAACACTTGGCCCACTTCAGCCCTCTTAGCCAACTTAGCTCACTTTAATCCTCTTGGTCTACTTCAGTACCCTTAGAGCACTTAGCTCATTTAAGTTCCCTGAGCTAGGGGTACTTAAGAAATCATACTCTACAATGAACTCCCTTGCAAATGAACACTGCAGAACAATTTTATTAAATGCTTTGTTTATTGAAACATGGCCAGAGAATGTCTCAAAAGCTATATGAAAAGGTTTTCATGTGAAGCAGCCAGGCTACAGTTCCATGTCGATTTGTGTGATCCTATACATTGTCTAGGGGACACGGGTGGTGCTGTGGGTTAAATCATAGAGCCTAGGGCTTGCCGAACAGAAGGTCAGCAGTTCGAATCCCCGTGATGGGGTGAGCTCCCATTGCTTGGTCCCTGCTCCTGCCAACCTAGCAGTTCAAAAGCACGTCAAAGTGCAAGTAGATAAATAGGTACCACTCTGGTGGGAAGGTAAACGGCGTTTCCGTGTGCTGCTCTGGTTCGCCAGAAGCGGCTTAGTCATGCTGGCCACATGACCCGGAAGCTGTATGCCGGCTCCCTCGGCCAATAAAGCGAGATGAGCGCCGCAACCCCAGAGTTGGCCCCAGAGTTACCTTTACACATTGTCTACTCAGAAGTAAGTCCCATTGAGTTCAAAAGAGCTTACTTCCAGGCAAGTGAGCCGTGGACAGAAGCCTCATGCCAACTTTGGCCTTTCCAATTCAGTGATAGCCACACAGATCTATTTCAGTTGCTCAAGCTGAAATGCATTATGAAGCAACAGGAACACTTGTACCAGGAAGCAGTTTCCACACTAGTGACATTTTCCTGCCTCCAGGTGCCATCTCTGCACGCTATTCAAAAAAGAAGAACTGAGGTACAAATAAGTGCAGTTTCTTTCATCACAGTGCTATATTGGAAGGATGGGGGGGGGGGACTGAACAGAACTAAAACTGCAGATTACACAGGAGACCAACTATCAACCAAGTGGACTTATTCTGGTTCTCTCATTCATATATATATATATATTCTTTCCTCCTTTCATATATATATGTGTGTGTGTGTGTGTGTGTGTGTGTGTGTGTGAAAGGAGGAAAGAATATATATTCTCTCCTTTTTACATTTTTTATGTTTTATATTATTATAAGTTCTTAGAGTATTTTGTGCAAAAATTCAAACACATTGTTTAAAAAATTCCTTTCAGAACATAGGCATTTCTGTTTAGGTGGTTGCTCTGAAGTCTTGGTTATCTGCTCAAAAGCTAGGGCAATATTCAGAGGTCAGGGCTGGATCTAGAAACACCCAAGAAGGCTTTCAGTTTAAAGCATTGTAAATTTAAAAAAGGGAAAACAGGTAGAGAAACACAGGGCTCCATCTGGTGGCACAATGCTATATCGCACATACAAGACATATATATCGCTTTTTCTTGAGCAGTCTTGCTGAGACCTAGGTGGAAAGATATTCTTCAAATAGATGTAAAATGACTGAAGAAGGTATTGCAAATGGGCAGGGTAGCAATCCTTTAAAAAACCATTAACATACTATGAAAAGTAGGCCCACCACCACACACAAAAAGTTTTCTCTGACCAAAGAATATGAGGCAAAGAGTCCTATAAAGCATTTCCTATATCTGTTTTCCATTGACTTTGTTCCACGAATCAGAAATCTTCCTTTATTGTGGTTTTGCAAATCTGCCGAAAACAAGTATGCTTTGGGTGCGTTTGTGAAGGACATAAAAGAGGAAAGGATGGTTAGCCAGAATCTCCACAGGTTCCCGACGTGGACGCCTATCCTTGGGGCAATGGACTGCCTCTGCTTCTTCACCACCCTCCTCATCAACCTCAAATAGAGCATTGTGGATAAACTGAGTCAGAACCACGTTCTCTGTTGTAGTTGCTCCAGAGAAATCTCCCTTTTTTCGATCAACCAGGTCGATTTCAGTTCTCTTCTCTGAGCTGAACTTGGGAAGAGCCACTTCCACCTCTATGGGCTTCAGATCACAGGATAAGGCAAGAAGATGCTCATGGCTTAGTCCACCTTCCAGCTAGAGGAACACACACAGAAATGGCAGTGATATCATTTCAGTCCCAGGTTGAATCAAAGCAATAGTGACCACAATAGATAAGTAGGTAATAGTACGTCCTTTCACAACAATATTATTAAATCCATATAAGTGTTATGGATATTAGTGGCCGCCGAGACCATATAACACCGGTCCTGAAAGACCTACATTGGCTCCCAGTACACTTCCAAGCACAATTCAAAGTGTTGGTGCTGACCTTTAAAGCCCTAAATGGCCTCAGCTCCACCCCCATAGTTCCGCCCGAACACTGAGGTCCAGCACTGAGGGCCTTCTGGTGGTTCTCTCGCTGCGAGAAGTGAGGTTACAGAGAACCAGGCAGAGGGCCTTCTCGGTAGTGGCACCGCCCTGTAGAATGCCCTCCCATCAGATGTTGAGGAAATAAACAACCATCTGACTTTTAGAAGACATCTGAAGGCAGCCCTGTTTAGAGAAGTTTTTAATGTTTGAAGTTTTATTCTGTTTTTAATGTTCTGTTGAAAGTCGCCCAGAGTGGCTGGGGAAACCCAGCCAGATGAGCGGGGTATAAATAATAAATTGTTGTTGTTGTCGGCATAGGAGCAGGAATATGATTTACCTGTTGAAGAGCTTCCACACTGCAGTCTACTGGGAGCAATACAAACAAGCTCATTTCATTGTTTTTGTAGGGAATCTCAAGAACCCGGACTTGAACATTGCATAGGTCAATTGTCCCTGCATTGTAGACACCTTTCCTGTGCATCAGCTGCACGGTATGACAATCCTTCTGTAAAGAAAAGAAAAGGAGTAAACATTTAAAAAGAGCAAAGGAACTTATTTTGCTTTAGGAGGTTCCTTCCTTCCCCTGATTCTGAATATCCAAGTTATAAAGGTGAGATTTCCACCCCAAGAGACTGCCTCTGGTTTGCTGAAAAAGGGAGAGATGGATAAAATGGGCACCATCTGTCAAGCACATTGAAGGGAAGTTTTTCTTTTCTGCAGTTCTCTTACTGCACATGACTGTGGCATTGTGGGAAAGTTTTGCTTTTAGAACTATTGCTTCTTTTCTCTCTTACATTCTGGGAAGTTTTTGCCTCTGCACAAGAGTCTGAGAATGTTCTGAACAGTTCCCATTGAGTTCATGAAACAGTGTATCCTGACCTGTTCTTAACCACATCTACGGAACGTGATTGTTGTATTCCTTCATGTTATGTTCCTTCAATATCAATCTTTAGTTATAATTTAATTAGGAGGTTTCATGCCTGTCTAGTTCCAGCTCCGTTTCCCAGTCTTTGAACTATCAGTGATTAATGTAATATGTAATGCCCGCCTTGTACCTATGTTAACCAATCAGCAACAAGATGCTTTGTGTTTGTATCAACCAATCAGCCACAAGCACACCTGTGGCAATGTTTGTAATATTCAATAAAAGAGAGTTCCCGGGACTTGCCCCGGCAGACGCCTCTCCTTTGACACCCACCATTCGTCTGTCGTGATTTCAACCCAACAGCACATCTTTTTTTTTAGAAGCCCCCTTGGAAGAAGAAGATATGCAAGATTGAGGGGAGAGGCCCAATATCTTCTGTTTATCCTGAATGAATAAATCTGTAAGAAATATAATGGTAAGGATCGCCCCTCTAAAATGCAAGAAGTAGTGAGCCTTCTAGTTCTTTGCAAGGCTACATGATTCCATCAAACTCCCAGAATGAAGAGAGAAGATTTTTCTCTTCCAAGATTTCAGCACCAATCCTGCTAAAATAAGTTATCCTCTTCCTTAATTGAAATAATGAGACTGGTGGTTAGTGGCCAAGTGAAACTCTGTTGTTACTCATGGGGCTTTAAGACATCTAAGCCTAGTTGTGTGGGAGCCATCATCTAAAAAGGGTTCAGTTCAGCGCTGCAAAGCCTTCCTTGCATCAAGTATTTCAAGTGACTTCCATCAAGACGCTATTGGGGCAACTGAACTCCCATGAAAATCAGGCAATTTGGAAGTTGCAAGGCTACTCGCCTACTTGCTCTCATTGTCTCTGCACAACAGAAGCAAGGAAGCTAGACATATATTTACAACTCACCTCATCTGCATGATGTGGGTAAAACGGGGCTTCTTCGGTGAGCTCTTTGTCAAATTTCACTTCCCATTGTCCTTTGAAGTAGAGAGCATTCACCAACAGGAGCTGAGCAAAGCAATCAAAGCTTTCCTTGGGGAGAAGATCCTTGATTTTACCTAGCAAAGAAATGGATATAATAGGGTTAAGAAAAATATCCAGGTTTTTGAAATATTATATTCCATAGTATCACTTCAAATAAAAAGGAGTGTACAACATGTATGCTAGCTATTTATGGAGGGTAACTGGAGCAGCTTGAGTAGAGTAATTAGATTAAGTACTTACCGTATTTTTCGCTCTATAACACGCACCAGACCATAACACGCACGTAGTTTTTAGAGGAGGAAAACAAGAAAAAAAATATTCTAAACGAAATAGTGGATATATGATTTTTGTGGTTCATGCTGTGGCCGCAGACATGTGATCTGACAGTGAGTTTGGAGTAGCCCAATGCAAAAATCCTGAGGATCCATGTGGATCCATGCTTTGTAACCACGGAGGAGGGAAGGAAGGGGAACCATGGATCCTCTGCTCACGACTGCAGCAGATCCCCTCCGCCACCCGCAGGCATTCGCTCCATAACACGCACAGACATTTCCCCTTACTTTCTAGGAGGAAAAAAGTGAGTGTTATGGTGCAAAAAATACGGTAATTATACCCTGAGTGGTCCTTTGGGGTGCTTTAAGAAGCAAATAAAATATCATGAGCACCAGTTTTCCTTTTACAGTGGTGCCCCACAAGACGAATGCCTCTCAAGATGGAAAACCCGCTAGACGAAAGGGTTTTCCGTATTTGAGTTGCTTCGCAGGACGAATTTCCCTATGGGCTTGCTTCGCAAGACGAAAATGTCTTGAGAGTCTTGAGATTTTTTTTTCGCTCCCCCCCCCCTTTATCTAAGCCGCTAAGCCTTTAATAGCCTTTTAGCAGCTAATCTGCTAAGCCGATAAGCCTTTAATAGCCGCTAAACCGCTAATAGCGCTAATCCGTTAAGCCGCTAATAGGGTTGCTTCGCAAGACGAAAAAACCGCTAGACGAAGACACTCGCGGAACGGATTAATTTCGTCTTGCGAGGCACCACTGTACCATGTTTGGAGGACAGCAGAAGCGACAATGGTTTCTTAGGTTATTCTTGGAGAGTAAAATAGATTTAGATGCTGATTTTTAGATCACTCAAATGAGGAACAACAAGTAGAAGCTTTCCTTTCACAAAAGTTGTCAGGAAGAATTTGTTAGTACATTGTGTGGTCTTACCATGTGTACGGATTTCAACCCAAAGGTTGATGAGTCTCCTCATTTCCTCGGGGGCATTGTGCAAATCAACTCCATCCACTTCAGTCAAGTACAGTTTCAGAGCACAGAATATGAATTTCTAGACAGAATTAGAAAAACTGAATCCATGTATCAGTAAATTTAAAAGAATAACAAATCGGTTATAACATCCAGGTTCGTCTCTGATTTGAGATTACAGTGGTACCTCAGGTGAAGTACTTAATTTGTTCCGGAGGTCTGTACTTAACCTGAAACTGTTCTTAACCTGAAGCATCACTTTAGCTAATGGGGCCTCCTGCTGCTGCCATGCCGCCGGAGCCCGATTTCTGTTCTCATCCTGAAGCAAAGTTCTTAACCTGAAGCACTATTTCTTGGTTAGTGGAGTCTGTAACCTGAAGCGTATGTAACCTGAGGTACCACTGTATTAGAAGTACAGCTTCATGACCTCAAAGGTTTTGCATAATAGAAATGTTATTACTGATAGCCTTCTGGAAGCCAGCAGAGATTTTTATTGATAGGTTTCCTTCTTAACCACTGCTACTTCTTAACTACCTTGGATTTGGGTGTCCTTCCCTAGTTTCCGAACACTGGATTTTAGTTGTGGAGTACCGGTACTTCATGCAACAGGTAATCATTACTGTAATAGTTCCCTCTAGTGGCCCGGGAAGGAGGTACAGCATCACAGGTTGGCAGTAGATGAAGAACCCATTTATGTAGAATACAGTCAGTTGCAGGTTGGAATGTGCACTTGGTTCTCACAGTGCAGTGGAGCACCCATAGGGGCCAAAATTAGAGTTACCTGGATGAAGGCAATGTCCTTGTTTCCATAGAGCTTGTTGGCAAAGCTCAGGGTATAGTTGGTGCTGGGCTCATTAAGAGTCGCAAGGATTTTGCTGAATGCCGTATGGATTCCTTCAGGCTCCTCACACTCATAGCAGGGAACATCCTAAGGATTCAAAAAGGAGGTTAATTCTCATGACTCTTGGCTGCTAATCTCATTATTAACTTCTCTATGTCCCGAATATGTGCAAACCAACAAGGCCAAGCGACCGAATTTTTAATTCTATATCGGCAAAGCGCTCAGTTACATCAGCTCCTAACGTGCAAGAGTTTCAAATGATTTCACGCAATGTATTACTATAAGATCCAGTGAAAAGTTGGAAGGAAATACACAAATCCAGATTTAAAATCCCTGCCCAGCAGTGAAATTCACCGGATGACCTCGGGTCAGTCACTATATCTGTAACATTGATCTAGATCAGACTTCCCAAGTATTTCACAACTTAGGCATTATGGCAAGGTGGTTCAGCTCAGAGCAAGGAGGTGCGTGGCAAAAGTCTCATCTGCTGTCACTAGGTTTTAAATGTGATGGTTTAGGATGGGTTTTCGGATTGGGACAGCTAGCACCTTTATTCTGTGCCTGCAATGAAACATCTCCGTCAATTGGAGTGGGGAGGAGTGTGCATTTGGGGGGGGGGGTTGGCAGAGTTGTTGAGCTTCTTTTGGGAGGGGAGTGGACAGTTGTAGAGTTTTTCTGAGGGGGTAGACAGAGTTTCTGAGGTTTATTTGGGACGGGAGTGGGGACGTTACTTGCCCGTGATCAACCATGATTGACCAGGATCACGCAGATGATCTACCTGTCGATCACGGTCGACCTGTTGGACATCACTGAGTTAGAGGAAAGGAATAAGATATCTTCACTGGCAGAAGATTGAGAATCGTGGACTCAGGGTCAGAGAATTATAAAGCGTCAAAATCGAGATGTGGAAAATATGGAAACAAGGAGGAGAGGCAGGACTGAGATGTGGAGAGATGCTTCAGAGATCCAGACCGTGGGGAGCTCTGAAAAATTAATAATTATAATTTGGACTATAATTTAGTCTTTTTTATTTTAGTTTTCATTTTAATTGGAGTATTACGATTGGATATATTAATTGGATGTTTTTTATTGGAAAATCAATAAAAATGATTAAAAAGAAATCTTCATTGGCATAAAAACACATGAACCTTTCAAAACGTCCCGTAAACCAAGTGCTGCGTTCAACTTATTGCTAATTATCTCCTTGTATGAGCGGAATAACTTCCACTTGCACAGTGGGACTTTCCTCCCTCTTTTCACCTGGGCCTACCAAATCTGTTCTGGTCCCCGCTTTAACCCTCTGGAGCAGATTTGGGGGTGGCATATTTGGGATAGTCCTGGGTGGTAATCCCAGTGCACAAGCAAAGGTCATTTCACTTCTGCAATTATTTAGTTAAATACTGCCCAAGATTGCACCAATACTGCAGAGGAAGATGCAAATATTTGTTATGTTCTTGTGCCTGTTTCACTTGAGTTTTACATCTGAGTATTTTGCCGCAAATGCATTTGTGGAAATGATGTCTGCACTCTCATGTGAAGAATTGATTGAACACTCTTCCTTCAAATATATTTCCCCACAAAATGGTAACATGGCTTCAGTTGCATAGGCGAAATAACAGCAGCACTTAAGAACTTAAAATATATGGTTTCCTAGGTCTCATACACCACAAGGTGTCACTGTCAATCAAACACAGAGTAGATCTCTGCTTGCATCTCAAACTTGCAAATGATTTGACATGTTTGGAACATCCTATCTGAACCATGCCAAATTAATGATGAAAACATCTATTGAGCTTCAGGCAACCTGAAGTTTGAGTTAATATTACATTCACTTGATAGTAACAAGTCACATTGGGATTGAGAAACAGAGGAAAGGGATGTATTCTACATAATCATATATTTAGGGTTGCAATATTTCAAAATCCAGACACAAAATGTTTCCTTTTCCTTTTCCTTTTCTGCAAAATCTCCAAAGAAAAAGAAGTTTGTTAGCTATGGGGGGGGGGGGGATTCACACCCCCCCCCCAAAAAATGTCTGGTTTTCCCAGACAATTTGACCTATTTGAGAAAAAGATTGCATGGACACAATTTTCAACAGACGAATCCTGGCTATGTCCAGGAAATTCCAGATGTATGGCAGCCCTACATATATTGTCTATGAAGTGATTCAGTAATATTACATCTCTACACATGTATCAGCTTTTGTATACAGCCTTTCTTCCAGGCATGCACATTCTAAGACATCCTTGTTTAAGAAGCTCTTTTAGGATTGTAATGAGAAAGTAAATGTTCAGATTGAAGAAATAATCAAATAGGCTCAGTACATATGAGGAATCCCTTTGGATTCGGAAATAGCATTTCTATAATAATTTTCAGAAACTGATCAACAACTTTCCCAGAACGATCTCGTTGCTTACCTACTATTGCAAGAATGGAAGACTCTAAATGCAGTTTAGATCTGGATCTCACAACTATGGGACCTAATATTAATGGACAAACTGACACAACCCATGTGTGAGAGAGCTGAACAGACAAGAAAATCACTGATTTTCAATCAACCTGGGATAGTTTTATCACATATGCAGCATCAAGAGTAGTTATGGGCCTCTAAGTGCACATGGAAACTTGTTATAAACACCATAATTCACTATAATTTGTTATAATCACTATAATTCAGTTTAAGAACTGAAATGACTTAAAAGTTAAATGTAATTAAATAGATATCTGGTGCCTCTGTATGTGTGGATGGTGGTTTATTTAATACTAATTTTTGTTTAATTAAATAAAAGAAAAAGGGGAGGGGGAATTTAAATGAATTGTAACCAGTGATTATAACAATACAGTGGACCCTTTGGATATGAATTTAATTCATTCTGGGGGTTCGTGCGCACCCTGAAAGAAGAGGCACTGTTTCTGCGCATGCATATGCGGCAAAACCCGGAAGTATACACTTCCGGGTTTGTTGTGTTCACAACCCGAAAGTTACGTATCCAGAGCGGTATGTAACCCAAGGATCCACTGTAACTGTAATATTTGGTGTGGACCAGTGATGGGAAGCTATTTGCCAGTGAACCTAGTTTGAAGGCTGCAGCTCTTCTTCTTGATTATTCTCACCTTCTCGACCGCAGCTGCCTGTTCATTTCCAGATGCATAAGCACTCAGGCCTAGAGCCGAGATGAGGTTCACAGGGCACGGCAAGACATTGTTATCTGTGAGCTCTTGGGCCACATGGTGAAAAAAGTCAACAGCAAATTTAGCATTGGCTTCAGGCAAGGTGGTCATGATGGATTTCAGAAGCTCTAAGGGAAGACCAGAATGAGTCATTTTTTACAAGCTCTATCATGCTCAGAGTATTTTCTTTCTGTTTTGGGGGCTGCCAAAGTGTTTTTTGTGTGGCGATTCCCGCCTCCCCCCAATTGGAATAAATAAAGATACAGGACACCATTGATTAAGGTTAATGGGCAAAAATTGGCCACAACTTTATTGATTACAGGTAAGAGCGGTATTGGCTTTAGGCATTGGTCCTATCAGACTATCCAGCTTCAGCCTGTTAGCATGAAAACCGGAAAGGGTTAACACCAGCAGGGGGAGCCCTGGGATGCACATCACTAGGAACTCCCCCAGGGGTCACCGCTCGGGGGCATGCTTTAGGCCCTGGCCTCCATAGGTTTCGGACGAGGCAACGCCCCCCGGAATCTACATAATAAACACATCTACATAATAATACCCCTACCAATGCCTAACCGCCATAACCAAGAGATGTTGTGACGATTTGCTATGAGGTAGGTGGAAAAAACCAAATGGCCAGTGCCAATTCGCCAAGTGGAAAAAATTCCTACCAGGCCCCTTAACGGCAACCAACCAAAGTCCATAGCAATGTCAGAAGGAAAACCTAAAGGGTGGGTGGGTGGGAAACAGAATCCGCAGCTGGGACGAAAAGGGGAGATCCCTGGGCCGCGCCAGCCTTAAATGACCCAGGCCACGCCCCCAGAGCGAGCTGATTGGCTGGCTCTGGGGCTGACGCGGCCCGAGTATTCCCCTGGTCGCGCGGGGCTGCAGCCAGCCCTGCGCGATTGTTCGGGGCGTGAACCCGCAACACCACCTCCTCCTTATTTCAGAATTGGCTTTCTCTGTACTTGGTTGGTGGTGTGAAACTAAGCATGCTCAGAGTATTTTTGTTTTGTTTTTTTGTAGTCCATGGAAGCTTATTAATAATAAATTTGTTAGACTTTAAGGGCATAATTTTGGTTCCTTATTTTATGTATTCCTTTTTTTGAGGGGGGAGGGGGACCCCTATTTTGAGAACTGCAACAGAGCCTCCCTGCCACTTTAATTTGGCCTTGGGGGGAAAAGGAGAGCTACTCACCTTGGATTCAGTTGCGATGATAAGAGGCTGGCAGGTGAGTGTGATGCTCTCCTCCGCTGAGCTGCTGGCATTTATATGGATCTCCTTACACCCACGCAACTATTAAACAGATTTGCATTTCTAAATCAGCAAAAAAATTGATTAAAACAAATTTACATAACGAAAACAGTGCGAGGCAAAACCTGGTCATTTGTAATAATCAAACCTAATCATCACAGATGACTACATATGCTGCAGATATGACTTTGTATAATTACATATATTTCAGCTGCTGCAAACAGGTGGATTACGACACACCCTTTCAGCAATGAAGGTGTTTGTGCATTGTCAGTGTGCTCACGGAACTCCAAATAATGACTCTTGAAAACATCCTCATTATAAAACTATCCCTTAAAGCCAATATTATTTTACCAAGGGAATCCGTTGAAAGAATGGGTGTCCCTTTAGGCTAGAAATGCAGAGGGTTGCTTCCTTGTTCCCCAAATTCCCCTTGAATGCCCTCTGGTGCTGTGAAAAATGACAGGGCTTTGTACACACTGGACAGTATTCAGTTAATGTGTTTGGTCAGCAAAAGGATTTCCACTTGCTCAATGGGACTTCCCCCTCCCCCAAGACCTTTGAAGGAGGAGGACTCGAGTATACAGTATTTGGCCAGGATTCCTTGTTTGCGCTATTTGTACATTATTTTTAGTTGCTATTCAGCTGTTTTGATTAGTTTGCATTTTGTTGGTTTTGTTTTGCACTACCTAAAGGAGGGTGCGTCAGAAATACTGTCTGCATAGGTAGGTCTACGTGAGTGTAAATCTTGGGAACAAAATAATAAAAATAAAGAGAAGACAAACAATATGCAGATATTACAACATCATCTAAATAGGTCCAGTAAACAACAAATTACAAATTCTGTCATAATGTAAACAAAACCACAGTGCCAAAAAATTAAGATTTCCAATTTAACCATTCACCTATCACTAGACAGCACGGTTGGAAACATGCAAATTATCCAGTCTTTATCATGGTGGCTAGGGTTGCCATATTTCAAGAAGTAAAGATCTGGACACAAAAAGTTGTTGAGCTTTTTTAAGGCAATCGCCCAATAGCCCCTCTGCCCACGCCAGAGCCAGAGCCTGAAACTGTGCCTGGGACCCCTGCACAAGAGCCCAAGTCTGAACCAAATCTAGGACATCTGCTTTAAAATGTAAAATCCCCCCTGGATGGGCATGTAAAATGTTAAAGGGACCCCTGACTGTTAGGTCCAGTGACGGACGACTCTGGGGTTGCGGCGCTCATCTCGCTTTACTGGCAGAGGGAGCTGGCGTACAGTGACATGTGGTCAGCATGACTAAGCTGCTTCTGGCGAACCAGAGCAGCGCACGGAAACGGCGTTTACTTTCCTGCTGGAGTGGTACCTATTTATCTACTTGCACTTCATGCTTTCGAACTGCTAGGTGGGCAGGAGCTGGGACAGAGCAACGGGAGCTCACCCCGTCACGGGGATTAGAACCACCGACCTTCCAATCGGCAAGCCCTAGGCTCTATTGTTTAACCCACAGCGCCACCTGCATCCCGGATGGGCATGGAAGACCCCCTAAAAGGGGACATGTCTGGGAATTCCTGGATGTATCGCAACCCTAGATAATGCCCCAGAATGACACTGGCCATCTCCTCTGAAGATAAGATGCAGACCCATTTCATGGAACAAGGAAGACAACATTGTGCTGTAGTGGTTAAGAACGATAGACTCGTAATCTGGTGAACCGGGTTTGCTTCCCCGCTCCTCCACATGCAGCTGCTGGGTGACCTTGGGCTAGTCGCACTTCTTTGAAGTCTCTCAGCCTCACAGAGTGTTTGTTTTGGGGGACAAAGGGCAAGGAGATTGTTAGACACTTTGAGACTCCTTCAGGTAGTGATAAAGCGGGATATCAAATCCAAACTCTTCTTCTTCTTCTTATATCAAGGAAGAAGAAAAAATAGATGGGAATTGATTGGTAAAGCGTTCATTATACATCCCACACACTACATCCCACAGAGTGTTTGGACACATCCAGTGTTAGTGTTTTTTCTGTGCCAATCAGCTCAGGGTTGCCATATTTCAAAAAGTTTTGCAAAATCACCGACATTGGCTGCCATACATCCAGATTTCCTTGGACATTTCGACGATTTCTGCCTGGACACTGCTATCCGGAATCACTGTTATTGCTTCTTTCAGAGACCTGCATAGTCTTCAAAGACTTTCAGAGACTTATAAGACTTATGTTTATTTGGTTTTATGTTTTCAAGAGAATCCATTAAGAGTGCATATTTTGTGACTTTCAGAGATTCATAAGTTTTCTGTTTATGTGATTTCATATATTTCATATTATATAAAGAGTGTATATTGATATTGTATCCTTGTATTTGGTCATTATGTTGCCTTGGATGTTACTGACTATTGTTTGCAACACAGGGGTTAAATTGTTTGGTTACTAGACACTGCTTGCAGCTGTAGTATTCCGGATATTTCCAGGAAATTCTCGATGTATGGCAACTCTAAGTCAGCTGCCATTTTACTTCCTACAATGTTTGGACAGTGTCATTGTATGGTTTGGTCACTAGGTGGCAATGGAGTTATTCATGTCTAGATGGGAGCCAGAAATGTCTTGTTGTTCTTCTCCAGTTGTTGTTTAAGAGAGCAAGTTGCTAGGCAAGAAAACTTCATTATGTAACGTAAGCTTTTCATGGCAGGCTGGGCATTGTGGGAAATGTAAATAGCAGCTTCCAGCCACCCAGTCAGCTTCCTGTGCTCCCACATCCCCACTCCTGCCACTGCCACAGAGTGAAAACATGAGCAGGGGACCACTGTTTCTAAAGTGAGCTTAAAAGAACTGGATGTTCCCGTCTGCTTTTAAATCATGTGGCTATTGTATTTAATAATAACAACAAGTATAGAGTGAGTGATTTTTAGTGCTAGTACTCACTGGTAAGGAGTACCATCACTTTTTCTTTGTTTCCCATGATAGCCATTTTTTTCTGGCACACGTGGCAATTTTATCAAAAGATTAGTATGGACACCTAATTTTTTTAAAACAAAAAATATGTGCTCTCTCTTTTTCTTTCTCTTTGCATATATAAATGTGTGTGGTAAATAAAGGCATATATAATAAAATCCCCACTGTGCCTCATTTCTGAAGGAAACACAAACCCTGGATAAGCACCTGGTGAGGAGATTTCACCCCTCCCATACCCAAGAATCTCCTGATCCCCTGAGATCTTGCACCACTGTAGAGAAAGGGGTGGTGTGCAACACTGGTGCTAGAAGTGGGATCTGTGTTTCCTGGAGGAAAGGCCTGAGAGCTAAGAAGAAGAAGTATTTATTATTTATATGTTGCCCATCTGACTGGGTTGCCCCAGCCACTCTGGGTGGCTCCCAACAAAAAAACAGTAAAAACACAATACAACATCAGCTAGGTGTGCCTGAAGTAAAAAAAATGGGAGCAAGAATAGCCACACAGATAAAACTGACGAGGGAGCAGCAGAGTGAGCAGCTTGAGAGAATGGAGCAAAGGCAGAGCCAGAGGTTTGAGCAAATATTCCAGCAGCAAAGCCAGCAGCAGCTACAGCAGTTCAATAGAACAGGCTAGCTGCTGACAGAAAGGGGAAGAAACCTAGTGAAGAGGGGAAAGTGACTACAAGCGAGGTGAGATCCCTGCCTTATGAAGTGCTGCAAGGGGTTGGAAGTGACCCAGGAGCCCTGCTGGAAGTCCGGAGCATGGCCGAGCAGCAGAGGGGCTGAGACTGCAAAGAGATGCAAGCTGTAGTGGAAGACGACAACTCAGAGAAGGACCGGGCTCCCTGGGATTGGGGAGCAGGAGGAATTTGAGGTCCGTGAGAGCATGCACAAGGAACATTAAACTCCTGCTGAATGGGAATTTGTTGTTCAGGAATTAGGGGGAAGGCTAGTGCCTATGTGCTGGTCCCGGGGGGGAAGGTTACCGAGAGGCGAGGTCAGGGTCCTGGGTCGAGGGGCTGTAGATTGTCCTCCAAGGGCGGAGCAGGGTCTGAAGTGAGGAGCCGGGCAAGGACAGGAACTCTGAAGGTGCAGGTCTGGGTGCTGGCCGAAACAGTTCTTCAACGACGTTGCTCCCGCAACCTGGGACCGGGCTGACTGGCCTTTATCTTCTCTGAGGCCAGGGGCGGTCCCGGCCCCCAGGAGACCTGCCTCTCCGGGCCTTAAGGCGAGCACTCCTCCTGGGAGAAACCAGTTCCCTCCGCCTCTCTGCCCTGAGCCTCTGCAGCTCAGGAGAGGCTGGAGGGTTACTGGACCCAGGGGGAGACTCGCCTTCCCCTGACAGGGCTGGGAGAGGAGCACCTGTAGGCACTGTGTCCTCAATCACCTCTGGAGCCAGAGTGGATTCACCTGGTGCCTGCTCCTGAGGATCCGGCACAGGTGCAGGTGCTTCATATCCAAGGCCCTGCACCAGCTCAGCCGGCCCTGAAGGCGGGGACTCCTGTGCAGGCTGGGGTTCCTCCAGTTCAGCCTCTGAATCGGACTCCCAGGCCATCACAGCCTGTGAGAAAGACAGCAATTTCCTGTGTGGCCAGGAGAAGCCAGAGGAGCAGCAGGTGAATGTGCTAGCCTCCTTGGCCACGGCCCGGTCTGGGAGCTCACACAGGTGTCCAGCGACCCACCTCCAGTGGAGCTGTGGGCACGCAAATGCATCAGCAGAGTAACAGCAAGAAGCGAGGCTGTGAAGGCATTGGCATCGCAAAAGCTTCCTTGATTTACAAATCAAAACAACAAACATGGCTAGTGTGAGCAGCAGCTTCACACATCTGCTCTGTCCAAAAGCAGCTAGCAAAGAGAAAGTACAAAAGCCCATAGGACGGAAGTACAGTGTCGAGTTTCATTCCCACACTCCTATCACAAAGGACTGTAAACAGTGGATCATGAGATCCAGCAGCAATGGAGAATGAAAATACTAACATCAGGCTCCTGATCAATTTGCGATGGAAAAAGGAATTGTGCTGAGAGTGTTTCCCTGTGTGCTTGAGAAAATGGTGGTGCCTTTCTTAGTGTGGGAAAAACCCAGGAACAGAGCAAGGCTTGTGTCCCTCCAGAATCAGGTGAGGTTGAAATCACCAGGGAGTTTGCCCCTTGAACAGCTACTTGAACAGAGAACTATGTGTAAATCCCAAGACAAAGCACCTGCTCAGTGTGAGGGATGGGCAGGGGTTTGTGTTCTGCTTTCTGAGACTGTTTACTACAGGGGTAGGCAACCTAAGCCCCGTGGGCCGGATGCAGCCCAATCGCCTTCTCATAGAATCATAGAATCATAGAGTTGGAAGAGAGCACAAGGGCCATCGAGTCCAAGCCCCTGCCAAGCAGGAAACACCATCAGAGCACTCCTGACATATGGTTGTCAAGCCTCTGCTTAAAGACCTCCAAAGAAGGAGACTCCACCACACTCCTTGGCAGCAAATTCCACTGTTGAACAGCTCTTACTGTCAGGAAGTTCTTCCTAATGTTTAGGTTTCCTAATGTTTCTTCCTAATGTTTAGGTTTCTCAATCCAGCCTGCGGACAGTCTGGGAATCAGTGTGGTTTTTATATGAGTAGAATGTGTGCTTTTATTTAAAATGCATCTCTGGCTTATTTGTGGGGCATAGGAATTCATTCATATATTTTTTTCCAAAATATAGTCCGGCCCACCACATGGTCTGAGGGACGGTGGACTGGCCCACGGCTGAAAAAGGTTGCTGACCCTTGGTTTACTACAATCATCCTTCCAGCAAATCTTAGCAATAGGTTTCTTTTAAACACTGTGGACTGGGGGGGGGGGGTTTACATGGGAACCCACTGATAATTTTTAGAAACTGAACTGATAAATGATTTTTAGGAACTGTTCTGTTGGCGGGGTGTGCTTTTAGAAGTTCTCCTCTGCTGTAGGAAAGCAAAAGAAATAAGAAGGTCTGGTGGGGCATCTCAATACTGGGAACTGTAGGAAAGGAATGGGCTGCTACAATGTTATGGTGTTATGATTTGCTTTATTATTATTATTATTATTATTATTATTATTATTATTATTACAACTATTTTAAATGCCTTTACTAACTTTTCTGTAATTCTTTTACACATCTGGTGCAGGTGTGCTTTTCTTAGAGGAGGGTAATGCTACCGGTTTAGGGTGCCAGGGTTTGTGGGTGCAAGGCACCACTATTTTATAGGGTTAGTAAATGTTATAAATAATTTAAAAAGCTTGGATTATTAACCTGGGTGACAAATGTTAGATTTGGCAGTGTTAAAATTCAGGCAGTATCAGTTTCCTGCTCAGGAGGAAACTCACCTGGAGAGAAGAGCCATCATGTAGTATAAAAGAAAGCAATAAGTAATTAACGAAGCGGTTACTCCGGGCTGGACAGCAGAGGAGTGTGAGCCCCTTCTCCCATCAGGGAATGGTGAACAGAGGCAAAAGCCAGGCCCAGAGCTTCAGGTTTGGATGGCGTAGGCTGGGGGTGTTGAATATAGTAATTTAATTCACTGAAATTGTAAACGCTTGTATGCATTATTATGTGTTTAAATTTGAATGATTGGTATGTGAATTCTAGAGAGATTTCTGGTAGTTCGCACGTGATTGGCTAACGTTGGTCACATGGGGGGTATCTAGTGAAGGAGAGACTCCATTTTAGAATCTACTGTGAACGCTGCTAAGTTGAATCGAGTGTTGGAGTGCTTCTTCTCTGCTTGAAAGAAAGAGAGCAATGCTGCAGGAGAAGATAAAAGTGGACCTCTCTCATAGGCACTGCAACGCACGGCCTAACTGAGATACAGAAGGCTAAAAGGGCTGAGCTCTGAAAAGAGAGGGAAAATACAGTTGTTTGGAATAAAAGACTGTAAGCCCATGCTTGGATAAGCATGTGACTCTAAATATTATGTTTCCATTCATCTATAAGTTTCTGCAAGTAAATGTTTTGAATGTTAAAGTCTGGGTATTGTTTAATTTCCAAAGAAGGGCGTCAGTCACATATATGATCTGAGCTTCTTAGCTGTGTTTTCGCTACAGGGAAGAGATCCATTGAGCCTGTTAGCAGAGAGAGGGAGAAGTGGGGGGCAGAACACTCTGTGAGCTGAGGGTGACAGGCTGGAACAAAGGGACCGAGATGGCACAGTGGATTTCTCTGCCTTTAGACTAAAGCCTGCTGCACCTATGAAAGGAGCAAAGGACCTTCTCCATTGTTAGATCCTCCAAGAAGCTCTCCAGCACCCTCCTGGCCCAGAGCCACCAGACAGTGCAGAGAGCACAAGAATACATGCATGAGCTGCTGGAATACAAAGAGCACAACAGACATACCAATCTCTTGGCTGCTGGGGCCTTTCAAAGTCGCTGCCAATCTGCCTGTTGAAGCTTCAGAACCTGCAGAGTGTAATGCTGGAACTCCCTCCACAGTAAACCAAGGTTGTATATATGTGTAAATAAAACCATATTGGCACTACAGTCTCCTCTGTGCCTCATTTCTGAAGCAAACGCAAACCCTGGGTAAGCGCCTGAACCCCTGGGATCTCGCACTGCTGTGGCGATAGGGATAGCATGTAACATTAAGGGCTGGGCTAGGGAGAGTCTGGTGGTTTAGATTCAGAAGCACGGGGGTCTGTATTTGGTCCAGAAAAGTTCCCTGCGCCTGATCCAGTGTATCAGAAAGTCAAACCCTGCCCCACTTGTTTAAACTCTTCCAGAGGCAATGGCTAGCTTCCAGACATCTTT
Source organism: Podarcis pityusensis (assembly GCF_964106645.2). Taxonomy (NCBI): domain Eukaryota; kingdom Metazoa; phylum Chordata; class Lepidosauria; order Squamata; family Lacertidae; genus Podarcis; species Podarcis pityusensis. The sequence continues at coordinate 67,623,989 of NC_138031.1, forward strand.
CTTTCCTTCAGAGGCATTCTTAAGAAAGGAAAGGAAAAGTCTGGGGCAATTGGAGCTGCCTGTCTGTATTTCTGTGGGAAGTTTTCCTCCCAGGAAATGAATATTTTGTTGCATTATGTGGGGTCAAATACGCGGTTTGGCATTTGGGTTACAGACTCAACCTCTACCTTATTCTATGTTTGGGGAAAAGTTACTGATTTCTGTGCCGCCACCTCCAAATACCACTCATCTTGTGATGTTGTGCACAACAATTCTTCAGTTTTTGAAATGCGAAGGAGGGGATCCTTATCTTATGGGTTGCCTTTAGTCATAAAAATTCTTGTCTGAGTGCCTGGGGAAGATTTGTCATCACAATCCTTGGGAACTCGTACTGTACAACATATCTCACAGGAGTGAAGACTGCAAAACAAGTTTTATTAAATGCTTTGTTTATTCAGATATTGTGCAGCTTCAGTACAAAAGATGCAAGAAAGTTCCATAAGTTTCAAAGAAAAGCTATAATCTCACAAGCAACGTGGAAAGATTTTCATTTCAAAGAGCCAGACTGCAGTTTCCTGTTTCATAGTGTGGTCCAATACATGTCTACTCAGAAGTTCCACTGAATTCAGCAGGGCTTACTTCCAAGTAAGTAGATCTAGGATGGCAGCCTCATGCTGCTGACTTCAGGCAAGATAATTTAGTAGAAGGCATACAATTTTGCTTCAGTTGGTTAGGCAGATTTGAATCAAGAAAGAACAAGACAACTTTCATCAAGAAGCAGATTCCAGAATAGTGACATTTTCCTGACTTCAGTCTCCACCCAGGTGTTCCATTTAGAAAAATTTAGTTGTGGCCCAAAGAAGTGTAGCTTCTTCCATCGCAGTGCTATAGTGCAGGGGAAAATGCACTTACTGAATATTGTCATTTATCAAACATCTTATTGAAAAGATGTAAAATGACAGGAGAAGGCAGGTAGAGCAACAAACCTATAAAACATTGTTGTCATACCATGAAAATTAGGCCCGCCACCCAATGAAAGTTCTCTTTGCCCAAAGCTATGCAAAGGTTGGCCTTGCTGAGTAAAGAGGAGAGGGGAAAACAATATTCTTCTATAAAATATTTTCCGTATCCATTTTCCATTGATTTTGTTGCATGAACTCTTCCTTTATTCTGGCTTAGCAAATCTACCGAGAGCAATGATACTCTGGGTGCAATTGTGCACGATGAAATAGAGGAAAGGACGGTCAGCCCGAATCTCCACAGGTTCCCGACGTGGACGCCTATCCTTGGGGCAAGGGACTGGCTCTGGTTCTTCACCACCCTCCTCATCAATCTCGATAGCAGCATCATGGACCAGCTGAGTCAGAGCCACGCCTTCTGTTGTGGTTGCTCCAGAGAAATCGGCCTTTTCGTGGTCAGTCAGATCCGGCAGATTCAGGTATTCGTTGGCTTCAATGCTCTTCTCTGAGCTGAACTTGGGAATGGCCAAATCGACCTCAATCGCCTTCAGATGACAGGACAGGTCAAGCAGATGCTCGTGGCTAAGTCCATCTTCCAGCTAGAGGAACACATAGAAGTTATAGTGATATCATTCCAATCCCAGATTGAATCAAAACAAGGGTGAACACAATAAGAAAAATATATCAACAGACTTTTTCCACACCAGTATTATTGAAATCGAGGGCCAGAGATGGATAAGGTGAATAAGGCCATGGACAGTATCATAGGAATGGAAAGACCATTTACCTGTTCAAGAGCTTCTGCACTGCAGTCTACTGGCAGCAGTAGAACGAAGGTCAGTTCATTGTTCTTGTAGGGGATCTCAACAACTTGGACTTGAACATCGCATAGGTCAATTGTCCCTGCATTGTAGACACCCTTCCTGTGCATCAGCTGCACGCTGTGGCATTCCTTCTGTGAAGAAAAGGAAAAAAGGAAATATTTCTTTCTTTCTTTGAGATCATGAGATTCAGCATTGCAAAACCAAAAAACACCTCCCAGAGAAAAAGAAAAGGGAGACAGCAGATTCTTCTCTTTTGTAATTTCAGCAACAATCCTACTAAATTTAGTCATCTTCATGCCTAACTAAAATCAGTTGGACTGGTATCAAGTGGCCAAGTTAAACCCCATTGTTAGCAGTGGGGCTCTAACTCTAGTTTTGGGCCATCATCTTCAGCTAAAAGGGGTGACAACTGTCCAGCATTGCAGAGCCTTCCTTGCACCAAGTCTTTCAAGTGACCTCCATCAAGACCTTATTGGGGCAACTCAACTCCAACACTAAACATGTATTCTGGAAGTTACAAGGTACATTGTCTCCGCACAAAAAAACAAGGAAGCTAGGAATATGTTTCTAACTCACCTCATCTGCATGGTGTGGGTAAAACGGGGCTTCTTCTGTGAGCTCTTTGTCAAATTTCACTTCCCATTGTCCTTTGAAGAAGAGAGCATTCACCAGCAGGAGCTGAACAAGGCAATCAAAGCTGTCCTTGGGGAGAAGGTCCTTGATCTTACCTGGCAAAGAAATTGTTACAATGGGTTTTTTGGGAATGGGGGTGGGTTTTAACTAGTCTACTGCATTCCTCCAAATAAAATGTGAGCATACAATTTGTAGTTCACGGTTGATGGAGAATAAATGGAACAGCTTGAATAAAGTACTTAATTATACCCTAAGTAGTCCTTTGCAACAGAATGGGAGCGTTTAACTGTTTTTATAAGCAAATAAAATAGTATGAGCACCAGTTTATTACAACAAATCAATCATACCTTTCCTCATTTTTGAAGGAAAGCAGAGGCCACAGTGTGCTCTTAGCTTATTCTTGGGGAATAGGAAAGATTTAACTGGTTTTTTGAACCAGCATCAGAAGAACAAAGACCGGAGACCTCTGTATCATGAAGGTTATGTCAAGAAGAGGTCATTAGTGCATTCTGTGGTCTTACCATGTGTACGGGTTTCAACCCAAAGGTTGATGAGTCTCCTCACTTCCTCAGGGGCATTATGGAAATCAACACCATCCACTTCAGTCAAGTACAGTTTCAGAGCACAGAAAACGAATTTCTGAACAGAACAAGAAGACATTGGATCCATGTATCAGTAAATATATAACAAAACAGAAAATGTCCAGAGTATTCTCTCGCATTTGAGTACTGCCTAATGCCCTTAAAGATTCAGTGCCTCTTTGTAGTTTCAGAACACTAAATTTTGCAGGTGGAGACTTTCATAGAGCAGATAATCATTACCGTAGTAGATCTCTCTGGTTGCCTGGGAATGAGGCACAAGTTTGACAGACACCAGTAGATGATGAACCCATTTATGGTAGAATACAGTCAATTGCAGGTTGCAATTTGCACTTGGTTCTCACAGTACAGTGGAGCACCCATAGGGGCCAAAATTAGAGTTACCTGGATGAAGGCAATGTCCTTGTTTCCATAGAGCTTGTTGGCAAAGCTCAGGGTATAGTTGGCGCTGGGCTCATTAAGAGTCGCAAGGATTTTGCTGAATGCCGTATGGATTCCTTCAGGCTTCTCACACTCATAGCAAGGAACATCCTAAGGATTCAAAAAGAAGGAGGTTAATTCTCAAAACACCTGGCTACTTATCTTCTTAAGGGTATATCTTGTGAGAAAGAAAACTTACAAACTTATCTTAAGCAACAAAGCTTGCTTGAAAGTCGACCTCAGGTATGCCTACTTTGAAGTAAACATTTATCACATCTGAATCCCTCCAGGCAGCCCAGCTCATCTTTCTTGTGATTTACTCAATTTTATGCTCACGGCAATGTTAGATGGGGGTTGATGGTGACTGACTCAACATCACCCAGTGAGCTTCACATCTAAGCAAGAATTTAGCGGTTTCATTCCTACTTTCCTGTGGATTTTATGACAGGTTGTGTGGTATCATTTAGAATACTTAGAGATAACCCCCTAAATGTCTATTTGTGTGTGTGTGATTATTATTATTTTGATGAAACTCTCCAGATGTTTCACAACTTACGCGTCTAGGACAACGTGGCTCGGGCTCGGGCTCAGGGCAAGGAGCTGGGCGGTGAACGACTCGTCTCTTGTCACAAGGTTTAGGTTCAGGACGGGGTCTTGGTTTGGCGCCACCAGCACCTTGGGTCTGCAATGAAGTTATAAAATGTCTGCATCCATAGGTAGTTCAGTCCCAGCCCATTTACAATAAAGGAATAAGAAATGTTGGCATGAAACCAAATTAGTTTTTCAAACATCAGCCAATCCTTGTTCTGATGTTGCACTGACATCAGACACATATATTGATGCTCTAATCCTCCTTCATCTCAAGGAGCGACGTAAACTTCACATCCAAATATTTTGTTGCAAATATATTTACGAAAATGACATTTGCACTTTTAAGAGCTGATTCAGTGCTCAAGGCCCCTTTTTCTTCCTTTAGAGATGTTTTTGCCCAACAGGCATGGATTTGATGTTGAGATAACAGGAGATAATACTAATATGCTAGCTGGGTTCTATGGGTAGGGGAGGAATACACCTTTATCCAAGCGTTCTTCTACATACCCTTCTTAGTCTGGTTGTTGACTGTCCAAGGCTCCTGCTTCTGGGTTTGTCACACTCTTTCACTTCATCCCAATGCAGGACCTTGAATGAAATTGAAACATTGCTTCAGTTGCACAGGCAATATTATAACAGCAGCACTTATTATCCTGATATGTCTATTAGGGACGATTCACATGACTCTTAGATCATATGTGACATTGGCAGGATGGATATCTTCCTGCATACTAATCTTTGAAATTATTCAACATATTTGGCATATGATATCTGAATCATGCTAAATTAATGATCCAAACATACATACAAACTTCAGGCAATCTATGGTTCTGCCTTGAGCTAATAGCAAGAAATCACATATAGGATGAGAACTGAAGGAATTAAATCTTAAATTTAGTTCTCCACGTTTTGCAATAGTTGCTATTTCATTTTTATTTTTATTTTTTTTAAAAAGATCCATATGAAGATTCACAAGCATTCTAGTCTCCTAATAAACCCATTTTTAGATGCATTTTCTTTTACTGTACACATTCTTTTCTGTACACAGTTTTGCAAGCAATTTCCCCAATATAATGCATGTGTTATGCTACTTTCGCTAATATCTTCATTTTTATGCACATTTTCCCCTAATATATGAATTCTTGTAAACATTATTTTTACAAAACAAGTACAGGTAAGTACAAATCTATTAAAAAAGAGCTGTTTTTGGCTCACACATTGTTTTGAAAACTACAGATTTGGAAGATTCCATTTGGAAGATTTCCATTCCATTCAACCAAATTTCTCCTCCATGCCTAGTGATGCAATATTCTTTGATCTCTGCACATTTATGGGATTTTGTGCAGAGACGTTGACTGGGCTTATTACTGGATCAAGCCACAGTGAGGTCATTTCTCAACTTGTATCAAATATGACCGGTGATGGAAAGGTATCTGCTAATGATGAGCCCAGTCTGAAGGCTGCGTCTCTACTGCTTGATTAGACCCACCTTCTCGATCTGATCTGCTTGTTCACAACTAGATGCATAAGCGAGTAGGCCCAGGCCTGCGGTGAGGTTCACAGGGGAGAACACGAGGTTGTCGCATGGGTGCTCAGCGGTCAACACTTTGAAAACGTCAACGGCGGATTTAGCATTGGCTTCAGGCAGGGTGGTCATGATGGAATTCAAAAGCTCTGAGGGAAGACCAAAACAGCTCGTCATTTCAGGATCCTTCAGAATACAGATATACTTGTTCCTACTTCTGCACTGCAATACATTCTATCACCAAACCCACAGTTTTGAAGAACTACCCATGATAAAAGAACTGCTGTAAAGATGCACATCACCCAACACAAGGCTGCATCTATGCTTGAAAGGAGAGTTGCTTACCTTGGCTTCAGCTGTGATGATAGGAGTCTGGCAGGTGAGTGTGATGCTCTCCTCCTGTGAGACGCTGGTATTTATACTGATCATCTCACACCCCCACAACCATTAAACTACTTTGTATTTTCCGAATCTGCAAAAAATTAGATTAATTCAAATTTACATAATGAAACCAGTACGATGCAAAAACTGGACATTTCTAATGATCAAAGGTAATTATCTTGGATTGCCACATATACTCCCTGTATGACTTTGCTTAATTAGGTATACTTCATCTACTGCAAAGTGCAGGCACAATGTGACACACCCTGTCAGCATGTCAGTGTGTCCCAAAGCACTCCAAATATCCCCTCGAAACTGTCCCTTAAAACCAAGTTTCCCCCCAAGAGACTCCATTGAAAGAATGTGTGTCCCTAGAGGAAGGAAATGCAGAGGGTTCCTTTCTTATTCCCCACAACACCCTATATGGGCTTTGAAAAAAATGTGTAAGAAATTGAAAATGACACAGCAGGATGGTGGGTACGAATTCACCACTGGAGGAAATGGCGAGGATCACTCAATTAGATGTTTAAAAAAATAGATTGGGCATATTCGTGGGAAATGTTTCTATCCGTCAAAATGGCTCAATGAAATGTCCGAGTCCAAAGGCACTATAGTTCCAAATACAATTCAAGATGCTGAGCGTGAGTGGCAGAGGAGAGCTGTTGTTTTTGAAGAAGAGAAGAAGAAGAAGAGTTTGGATTTGATATCCCGCCTTTCACTCCCTTTAAGGAGTCTCAAAGCGGCTAACATTCTCCTTTCCCTTCCTCCCCCACAACAAACACTCTGTGAGGTGAGTGAGGCTGAGAGACTTCAAAGAAGTGTGACTGGCCCAAGGTCACCCAGCAGCTGCATGTGGAGGAGCGGGGAAGCGAACCTGGTTCCCCAGATTACGAGACTACCGCTCTTAACCACTACACCACACTGACATATATGCCACCTTTCAAGAAACACCAGACTGAACATTGTTCAAAACAGAAGGCTGCATCAGTTGTAACTTTAGTTCTACCTATCTAGATTCTTTGTATGTTGTAACATCTGGAGAGCCATCACTTGCTATGTGCTTTTAGGGTTCACAAACTACAATCAATCCTGGGGTAGGGTGTTATTCACATGGCTTAGAACAAAAAAAAAAATCTAAAATATGACCAATGTCCCAAAGAGCAGTCAGGAGAAGCAGGCAGGACTAGGATAAATAGGCTGTTCTGTGATCTGCTAGAATTCATCCAGATAATTCATTGTGCCATGAACTATTTAATACATATGGAGCTCTGAGGAGCATTTATGTTTCTGCTCTGAAGATCCTCATTTAATATTTTCAATCCCAATTCTGGGCACAAAGTAATAAAAGTAAAGAGAAGAACAACAAGATACAAATACTACAAATTCATATAAACAGGTCCAATAAGCAAACAACAGATGATGTTATAAGGTAAAAAAGCAAATCTACAATGTCAAAAATTGAAGTTTCCCATATAACCAATCACTTATCACTAGTCAGTGACAGTGCAGTTGAAAGCATTTCCCATTTTATGGAAGGAAAAGGAAATCACTTGACTTAGATGGGAATTGACTGAAAACAGATTAATTCTACACCTTCGCACAGTGTTGGAGGGAGTTTGGGCACAGCGAGTGTTAACTCATGTCTATGTCAGGAAGCGCCCTCTTAACTTCCCTAATTGTTCGGACAGTGTCATTATATGATTTCGTCACTAGGTGGCAATGGAGGTATTGATATCTAGCTGGGAGTCAGAAATTTCTCGTTACTCTTCAGTTCTTGTTTAAGAGAGACAAGCTGCTAGGCAAGCACTTCGTTAAGTAATATGTTCTCTAAGCCTTCCATGGCAGGCTGAGCAGTGTGGGAAATGTACTCGTTTCTGCCACTGCCACCAAGCGAAAGCACGAGCAGGGGACCACCAACGGGAGGTGTGCTCCCTCCCCTATTATTTCTGAAGGGGGCTTCAAAGAACTGGATGCCCCAGCCTGCTTTCAATTCATGCTGTTCCTATATTTAAGAATTAATAATTGCTGAATTTGCAGATTACTTGGTCTCTAGCAGTTGGGTGTGGATGCAGTGGTGTAGCATGGGTTGCTGGTGCCCGGGACAGGGCAAGTGTTGGACTGGGCAGTTGGGGTGGAAGCATGTGTTGGGGGATGTGCACTGAACCCATGAGGCACATGGCTGCCGCAGCTGCTGCTGCTGGTGGCGATAACCATGTGGCTTCTAGGCTTGGCGGCTCTGCTGCCTCCTGGCTCAGCCAGCCCAGGGGTGGAGCATGCAGGCGTCCCTTCGCTGGCCACGAGGAGAAGGACATGCAACTCCAGCCCCGAAGGCCTGGCCTGGGCATGGCTTGCCTCCCCGCAGCTCCGGGGGGTGGCAGGAGCTCAGCCATGCAGCCTTGATGGGTGAGCCTGTTGTCGGGGTGCCTGGTTGCCCCCTCTCAGAATTTTGCACTCTGCCCCCCATGCTACACCACTGTGTGCATGGAAATCAAGTCCTGCCCTCTTCTACCATTCTTACAGTTTTTGAATTGCTTTTTATCATATCCAGCTTATATTTTATTGCACCGTTTTTACATTCTTTGTTGATGTAAATCATCCTGGAGCTTCATTAGTGAATGGTAGTGTTTGAGATATAGAGCGAGCAGGTAGGGACATCTATGCTGATGTTGATATAGGTCTTTATTAGCCTGTAAGCTTGGCCAGCTGTAACGGGGTTACTTCTTACATGCAATCTTTTTAAGTAGGTCTCATAAGAAGGGCAGTGGAGAGGTCACCTACTAGGGCTAGTGGGGCACTGCTCCAACAAAATCAGTCTACCTTCACTCAGCCCTCACCTGTCTTTCCTACAACCAGTGCAGGTGTGGCACACCCTGCCAGGCTCTTCCTCTTTAGTCCCAGTCTTTCCTGTGTACAACTTAGCCAGGAGGACAGGGAGGGAATGAGAAATGAGTTGGCTTTGTTCGCCATTGGATCTGGCTCCATCAACCAATTGCCTACCTGTCTTCTCCACCAGTTCCTCTTTTTAAAAAATCATTTTTATTGATTTCCCCATAAAAACAGCCAATCCAGATATCCGAATCATAATCCAATTAAAAATAATAAACTAAAATAAAAAAACAACCAAATTATAATCCAAATTGAAATTATTAATTTTTCTGGACTCCCCATAGTCTGGACCTCTGAAGCATATCTCCAAATCTTTGTTCCTGCCTCTTCTCGTTGTTTTCATGTTTTCTGCTTACTGATCTTAAAACTTTAAAGTTCTCCATCCCTGGTGACTTCTCCACCAGTTCCACTGAGCACTAGCCACCGCTGGTGGAGGGGATAACAGAAGGCAGGAATTGGTCTACAAAAACACAATAAGACTTTTTACAGTGTTGACCTAGAAGGGGGGGAAATCTGACAGCAAAATATCCTGGACCGCCATTGAACAGCTCCTCACCTCTGTAAATTTGCAGACCAGATCACTTTTAACGAACAGGTAGTGCCCCAGGTGTAGGCTGCTTAAATGGGGCAAGTGGCAGATCCGAGAGAAGCCTACCTGCTCCATCGGCTCCACCCCCTGGCACGGCCCAAGGCCCAGCCTGCATCCCCATTTGCCAAAGCAGGGCGCAGGCTAGGATCCAGTTCCTGATAGGGGACAGGGGCTTATGCCCCCACCGCCTATCAGGAAGGGCACTGAAGTTCAAGTTCCCTCATCGAGGCCCCCAGTGAAGCCTCTGCCATCCTGCAACGCTGCCGCACCAAGAGGGGTGAGAGGGCTTTAAAAAATATCGCAGGAAAATGGTTTGTGGAATTCAAGAAGCCACTGAGCAATGACACCAAATCTCAACTACATCCACCAGTGCTATTTTGCAAGAAAAAGAGGTGCTGGAACAACCCCTTGTTCTCTTATAATGGCAATGACCGCTCCCCGCTTAAAACGGGGGGCGCCCTTTGCATGGGCGCGGGCAGCCCCTAGATCTGGAGCGGCTCCAACAGCATAGGCTTGGTTTGCCTTCCCTCAGGTGGGATACCTGGAGGTCTCCGCCTACCTCAGTCAGTTGTCCAATCCCACCTGGGGGAAGCGTTGCCAAGGAGACCAGGCAGGTAGGGGAGGGATTACCGCCCACACAATAGAGGGAGGATCTTACCTGGGAATCCTCACTTGGCTCCAGAGCTTCTCCCACCCTACCCACCCTCAGTTAATGTCTTATTTGCAGGTTAACTTTCTTCACAGGTTTTGCAGGTTAACTTTTCTTCGCAGGTATGCGGGCGCTGCTACGTTAAGGTCGCTGTTAAAGGGCCGGAAAGGAATTTCCCTGCATTGGCAGGTTTCGCCTTTCCCGTAGCAAAACGTCACAACTTTGGCGGTATCAGGCCTTGGGCGGAATCCTTTAGTCCATCTTCCTCTTTGCGGCGGCGATACCAGGGTTCCCCATTAAAGGGGTTTCTGAAGGGAGGCTTTGACCGTACACCGAAAGGTCATCATTGCTCTCCCCTGCGGCGGCAGCGTAACGGGGGCGGCTATCTCTGCTTGAACATATGTTCTCCAGAGCCGGCCCATCCCCCACACACACACTGGATAACCCTGATGCTCCCTAGGTCCCCGGCTGGGGACTGGGGAGGGAGAACGCCCAATGCCTGAGCCAAGGTCTACCCACATTTGAAATTTAATAAAGTTGTGGCCAATTTAATCCCATAGCACGTTGTCTTGAGTCGTTATTCCACATGACGGGGGGACCACGCGGGATCTGGGGACTCCGCCTGTCCACACAATGGCTGCCACCTGAGAGGGCGAATTCTGGCTGGAAAAGCCCTGACACCCACTCCCCTCAATATCTTGGCACCACCAAGATGTCTCAGCCTCTTCCTCTTTCAAACAATTGGAAGCATGGCTATGACTGGAAATTCGTTTTACTTAGAAAAATGTTATATTGGCACATCAAAGTCTCAGTGGACGGTGACAGTGATAACTGCAGTACTAGGAAATGGGTGGTTTACATTTTTTTTGTGATCAAAATTGCCCCTACACACGGGGTATTCTCAGATATGGACTGCATTCGCACTGACCAGTTTGTAGTACAAAAACAGATTTTTCTCAATCCAGAATCATTTATACTCATCATCAACAGCTGCTTTCAGTCTAGAATGATTCTAGATCCCACCCTCCACAAGAGTGAGTGGTAACTTATTGCAGGTTTGAAAAACCTCCTCTTATTCATGCCTTTTCCTTCCTGTTTATGCCCCAGGTGAAGGAAGAAGGAAGTGGCGATTGCGATGCTGGCATATAGCCACCCACAATGACATGGTGCAGGTGTAGATACACCTCCGCCCTCATTGACGAACCCTGTACCTCTGTATTCAAATGGACAAACTGCAGGGTAATGCAGAATCTAATCCTGTTTTGTTGGGCGAATTTCAATAGATGAGGCTGGAGGGTGTGGACAAGGTGCTTGGATTGGACCTTTGCCCCTCTTGGAAGAGGAGACAGCTGCCTAGGCCATGGAGGTGGTCAATGCCAAGAGGGGGTGGTTCCTGCTTGTTTGAAGAAGACAAGACCACTTCTTAAGAAACTATCCCTAGATTCTAAGAACCTAATTACCAGTCAGCTGCCAACCTCCCTCCTCTGGGCAAGGTTTTTCAGCAGGTGGTCACTGACCAGATCCAGGTGCTCTTGGATTTTCTAGATCCATTTCAATCAGGGTTTTGGCCTGGCTTTGGCACAGAAACTGCCCTGGTCACCATATATGCTGAGCTCTGTTGGGAGACAGACAGGGGCAATGTGTCCCTGTAAATCCTCCTTGACCTCTCAGCAGCTTTCAATACCATCAACCATCCCCAGGGGGATCCCTGGAGAGGCTATCTGAGTTGCGAATGCTTTGCAGTGGTTCTGGTCCTACTTGGATAGTTGTCTTCAGCAGGTGATGCTTGGGGAGTGTTTCTCGGCACCATGGGACCTTCCATGTGGGGTCTCTCAGGGCTCAATTTTATTCCCTGTGTTGTTTAATATCTACATGAAGCTGCTGAATGGAGCCATTCAGTTTCAGAGTGTGTTGTCAGCAGTATGCTGATGACATACGGCTCTATTTCTCTTTTACATCTACAGGTGTGGCAGTGGATGAGTGGGTGTCATGCTTTCGTAATGGACTGGATGAGAGCCAATAAACTGAAGCTCAATTCAGATAAGACATAGGTACTGTTAGTGGTTGGTTCCCTAGACCAGATGGGTGGAAGACTGCCTGCTCTTGAGGGGTTACACTCCCTCTGAAGGAGCGAGTACACAGCTTGGGGGTGCTCTCCTAGCCATTGCTGTCACTGGAGGCTCAGGTGGCCTTCTGTCAGCTTCATCCAGTGGTCCAGCTATGCCTCTATCAGTACAGGGATAGCCTAACTTCTGTGGCCTACGGTCTGGTAACATCCAAGCTGGATTACTGTAATGTGTTGCACAGTACGTGGGACCACCTCTGAAGATGGTTTGGAAACTTCAGCTGGTGCAAAATGCAATGGCCAGATTGCTCACCAGTTTGTCGTTGTTGGCATCCATCTGTCTCGAGAGACAATCGAGTGTGCCTCATTTAAACATAAACCTACCAACTTTGCGCTTTCAGAAACAGTATTTGAACCAAAACACAGGCACCCTTTGAAATTTGCATTTCTCTGAATTTTGCAATGCAGTTAACCAGGCAACTAGTGTGTACAAAAATGTGTATATTAGTGGAAACAACATACAAAAATGAATTTTATTAGGGAAATGATGTTTGCAAAAAAATGTGTATAGTAGCAAAATAACAAACAAAATGTAGGACAAATTCACACTAAAATGCTGGCAAATTTTCACTTAAAAAAGGGAAAAGAAATTGAAAATTGCTGCAGAAACAAAGTGGAGTTTAAGATTGGAAATATGAGAAACTGGCAGAACCAAAACAGGCAGGACAACTCATCCCTACTAAGAACAAAAAGCTTTCTGTTTTCTTAGAGATGACCTCAGCATTGCAAAGGAAAGCATGTTCATCTCTCAACTTTTTATTTAATTCACTATGTGAATTCCCCCCTGTGGCATTTGCCCTCCTAGGCAAACATGCTGGGTCATAAAGAAAGGGTTAAATGAGAGTGAAGTGATTGGCCAGTGGGAACCCAAGGGGAGGAGTTAGAGTTAGAGTTAGTGTTGTTAAGCAGTCTGCCGGGTGTTAGAGAAGAGAAAGGGAAGATAAGGCTGTGGGTTGGGATAGTTTGATGTGAGAGAGTGAGAGAATCTGTTAAGAGGAGTCAGATAGACAGTTGGGATAATCAGTTAGAAGTTATTAGGAAGTTTTAGGCTGGTAAAGAAACTAAGATTAAGAAACTTACAAGAAAAATTATCTGAAACAATAAACTTGTTCATGCTTATAAAATAAACTTGTTTATTTGGTTTAATGTTAACAACTGTCTGGACTCCGTGTGTACCCGAGAGAAAGGGGTTGGTGGCAGCGGGGAAGCGAGCACAGTGGTGGCACAGGGATCAATAGACCATCAAACGTCCGGGGACCCTGTGTGATCGCCACACACCCCTTCCCATGTTTTGTATGGGATTTCAGGTGATAGTCTGACTGTTTTGAGTGGGGACAGGGCTTCATGCTGCCCAGCTGTCTTGTGTGGGGTATCTTGGAGGGGAGCAAAATGCTGTATGACTGCATTTGTGTAGGAGTTTTGGAGTGGCTGGGAAGAGGGAGTGCTTGGCTGTGTATAGAGGGAGCTTTGGAATGAAGGTGATAGTTCTTGGTTGGTGTTTGGGGGTTTGGGAAAGGGGGGGGTGTTGGCTGGCTGTGCTTGTGTAAGTGGTTGGGAGTGTTTTTGTGGGATTTTCTCAGCTGGAGGGAAGGCTGTTCCTGGCTGTGTTGGTATGCAGTTTGTGGGGTATGTGTGTCCTTGTGTGTGCTTTTTCAGAAGAGTATCCTGGCTGGGTTCGTGGAGTCCTTTTGGGAGGGGCAGTTCCCTGTTTGGATTTGATATCCCACCTTATCACTACCCTAAGGAGTCTCAAAGCAGCTAACAATCTCCTTTCCCTTCCTCCCCCACAACAACCACTCTGTGAGGTGAGTGGGGCTGAGAGACTTCAGAGAAGTGTGACTAGCCCAAGGTCACCCAGCAGCTGCATGTGGAGGAGTGGGGAATCGAACCCGGTTCACCAGATTACAAGTCCACTGCTCTTAACCACTACACCACACTATGTTTGGGTGGGTTTGGTGGGTATTGCTTGACTGTTTTCATATAGGTTTATTTTGGAAATGTTGCTTCCCTGTGTTTGGGTAGAGATTATTTTCAGGGAGGTTGACTGACTGTGTTTACATGGGGCTGTGGGGTCTTGTCTAGCTGTGTTTAAGTTGAGGGGGGGAGCAGAACTGAGGGTTGTTTGCGTGGCTACGTTTGTGTGTATTTCCAGCTGTATTCCTGTGTCTCAGTTTTTGGATGTGAATGGGGGATTCCTATCTTATAGTTTGGCTTTAGAACACTAGGTGAGGCTTAAAAAAACTGTTGTCTGAGTACCTTGGGATGACTTTTCATCACAACTCTTGAGAACCCATACTCTACAATGCACCTCACATAAGTGAAAACGACAAAACAACAATGTTATTAAATGCTTTGTTTATTGAGATATTGTGCAGTTCAGAAAAAAAGATGCTATAGGGTTTCATAGGTTTCAAAGAAAGAGTATAGTCTCACAGACATCATAGCCAAAAAAAATCAGTTTGAGGAGCCACACTACAGTTTACTGTTTTTGTACTGTAATGCTATATGTGTCTACTCAAAAGTAAGTCCCACTGAATTCAGCAGAGCTTACTCAAAGGTAAGTAGGTGTAGGCTGGAATCCTCATGCTGACTTCAGGGAAAGTAATTCAGCAGAAGGCATACAAATGTGTTTCAGTTATTCAGACAGGATTGCAACAGGAATCAACAGGAAGACATTCATCAGGAAGCAGATTCCAGAGTAGTGACATATTCCTGCCTCCAGGCTCCATTCTGGTGTCAACTGTAGCCCAAAGAAGGGCAGCTTCTTCGATCACAGTGCTATAGTAGCACGGAAAACTTCACGCCCTGAATATTGCACTTCATGCAAGACCGTAAGGGAAAGAAGCTCTCTTCCATTCAGAATATAGACATTTCTGTTTTATCAGCTGTTCTGATGACCTAGATTTCTGTTTAAGAACTAGGACAGTATTCAGCACTCAGGAGGAAGATTTTCCTCGAAAAGTTGTAAAATAGGCAGAGAAAGAATTGCAGACAGGTAGGACAGCAATCCTCTAAAACATCATGATCATACCATGAAAATTAGGCCCACCACCAAATGAAAGTTCTCTTTGACCAAATATCTGCAATGATTGACATTACAAAATATGAGGCAAAGAGGGGGAAATACTAGGGTTTTTTCTATAAAACATCTTCCATATCCGTTTTCCATTGATCTTGTTCCATGCATCAGAACTCTTCCTTTATTCTGGCTTAGCAAATCTACCAAGAGCAATGATGCTCTGGGTGCAATTGTGCACGATGAAATAGAGGAAAGGATGGTCAGCCCGAATCTCCACAGGTTCCCGACGTGGACGCCTATCTTTGGGGCAAGGGACTGGCTCTGGTTCTTCACCACCCTCCTCATCAATCTCGATAGCAGCATCATGGACCAGCTGAGTCAGAGCCACGCCTTCTGTTGTGGTTGCTCCAGAGAAATCGGCCTTTTCGTGGTCAGTCAGATCCGGCAGGTTCAGGTATTCGTTGGCTTCAATGCTCTTCTCTGAGCTGAACTTGGGAATGGCCAAATCCACCTCAATGGCCTTCAGATGACAGGCCAGGTCAAGCAGATGCTCGTGGCTAAGTCCATCTTCCAGCTAGAGGAACACATAGAAGTTATAGTGATATCATTCCAATCCCAGATTGAATCAAAACAAGGGTGAATACAATAAGAAAAATATATCAACAGACTTTTTCCACACCAGTATTATTGAAATCGAGGGCCAGAGATGGATAAGGTGAATAAGGCCATGGACAGTATCATAGGAATGGAAAGACCATTTACCTGTTCAAGAGCTTCTGCATTGCAGTCTACTGGCAGCAGAAGAACGAAGGTCAGTTCATTGTTCTTGTAGGGGATCTCAACAACTTGGACTTGAACATCGCAGAGGTCAATTGTCCCTGCATTGTAGACACCCTTCCTGTGCATCAGCTGCACGCTGTGGCATTCCTTCTGTGAAGAAAAGGACAAAAGGAAATATTTAAAAAGAGAGAAGGAACTTAGTTTGCTTTGGGAAGTTCTTTCTTTCTCAGACATCATTTGCAAAAAAAACTCCCAGGGAAAAAGAAAAGGGAGAGAGCAGATTTTTCTCTTTCATAATTTCAACAATGATCCTGCTAAATTTAGTCATCTTCATGCCTAACTGAAATCAATTGGACTGGTATCAAGTGGCCAAGTTAAACCCCATTGTTAGCAGTGGGGTTTAGGACAGCTAACTCTAGTTTTGGGTCATCATCTTCAACTAGAAGTGGTGACGACTGTCCAGCATTGCAGAGCCTTCCTTGCACCAAGTGTTGCAAGTGACCTCCATCAAGACCTTATTGGGGCAACTCAACTCCAACACTAAACATGTATTCTGGAAGTTACAAGGTACATTGTCTCTGCACAAAAGAAGCAAGGAAGCTAGGAATATGTTTCTAACTCACCTCATCTGCATGATGTGGGTAAAACGGGGCTTCTTCTGTGAGCTCTTTGTCAAATTTCACTTCCCATTGTCCTTTGAAGTAGAGAGCATTCACCAGCAGGAGCTGAGCAAGGCAGTCAAAGCTGTCCTTGGGGAGAAGGTCCTTGATCTTACCTGGGAAAGAAATGGATATAGTAGGTTTTCTTAAAAATTAAAATATATATAAATTCAGATTTTAGCTATAATATTACACTGTATGAGTTAGCATAAAACTTCTAACTCACTATTTATAGGAGATAAATTAAGCAACTTGATAGATGAAGTACTTAATTATACCCTGAGTGGTCCTTTGCAGCCGAATGGAGTTATTTAAATGTTTTAATAAACAAAATATTATGGTCACCAGTTTACCGGTAATTTATTTTGATAATCTGACCTTTCTTCTGGTTTGGAAGAGAGTAGAGGCTATCCCACAATGGGCTCTTAACTGATTGTTGGTTCAGTAAGATTTAATTGGTTCCTGGTTTGCAGAATAAAAATCATGACCTCCCTGTCATGAAAGTTATATCAAGAAGTCATTGGAGTGTGCTGTGGTCTTACCATGTGTCTGGACTTCGACCCAAAGGTTGATGAGTCTCCTCACTTCCTCTGGGGCATTATGCAGATCAGCGTTCTCCACTTCAGTCAAGTACAGTTTCAGAGCACAGTAAAGGAATTTCTGAACAGAACAAGAAAACATTGGATCCATATATTATCCATAATCACCTTTCTCATTTGGGAATTTTCCAACTGCTGCCTAATGCCCTCAAAAATTCAGTTCCTCCCAATTCCTCCCGATGAGTGGGGTATAAATATAATAAATAATAATAATAAAAGCAACAGCAACCACCACCACCATTGGATTTTGCAAGTAAAGCACTTTGTAGAGCAAGTAATTGTTATCATTTCCTCTGATGGCCTGGGAATGAGGCACAGCTTTGACAGACACCAGTAGATGATGAACCCATTTATGGTAGAATACAGTCAATTGCAGGTTGCAATTTGCACTTGGTTCTCACAGTGCAGTGGAGCACCCATAGGAGCCAAAATTAGAGTTACCTGGATGAAGGCAATGTCCTTGTTTCCATAGAGCTTGTTGGCAAAGCTCAGGGTATAGTTGCTGCTGGGCTCATTAAGAGTCGCAAGGATTTTGCTGAATGCTGTATGGATTCCTTCAGGCTCCTCACACTCGTAGCAGGGAACATCCTAAGGATTCAAAATAGAAGGTTAATTCTCATGACACCTGGCTGCTTCTTAAGGGTTTGTCTTGTGAGAAAGAAAATCTATACCCTTATCTCAGGCAGGAATGCTTACTTGAAAGTCATATTGAACTCAGGAATGCCTACTTTGAAGTAAACATTTATCACATCTGAATCCCTCCAGGCATCCCAGCACACCTTTCTTGTGATTTACTCAACTTTATGCTCACAGCAACGTTAGATGGGGGTTGATGGTGACTGACTCAACATCACCCAGTGAACTTCACATCTAAGCAAGAATTTAGCGGTTTCATCCCTACTTTCCTGTGGATTTTATCACAGGTTGTGTGGTATCATGTAGAATGCTTAGAGACAGCCCCCTAAATTTTAAATAAAAAATAAAGAAAAAATCATCTAGATGAAACTCTCCAGATGTTTCACAACTTACGCGTCTAGGACAACGTGGCTCGGGCTCAGGCTCAGGCTCAGGGCAAGGAGCTGGGCGGTGAATGACTCGTCTCTTGTCACAAGGTTTAGGTTGCTCTGGTTCAGGGCGGGGTCTTGGTTTGGGGCAAGTTGGCTCAGGCCTGGTTGGCTCAGGCCTGGTTGGCTCAGGCCTGGTTGGCTCAGGACGGGGTCTTGGTTTGGGGCAAGTTGGTTCAGGCTTGGTTGGCTCAGGACGGGGTCTTGGTCTGGGGCGAGTTGCTTCAGGCTTGGTTGGCTCAGGACGGGGTCTTGGTCTGGGGCAGGTTTCAACTTTTTCTTGTGCCTGCAATGAAGTTACAAAATGTATGTATCCATAAGTAGACTCATAGAACTGTATAGTTTTCCCAATGTTGCACTGATACCACAAATGAGAAGCCACAAATATACCACAAATAATTGCAGGCTGTATTCCCCATTCAACTTAAGGAGGGGCAGTTAACTTCACATCTAAATATTTTGTTTCAAATGTATTTGTGAAAATGACATTTGCGCTTTCATTGATTGACTGCTCGCTGCCTCTGTTCTTCCTTCAGATATGTTTCTTCCCAACAGGCATGGATTTGATGCTGAGATAACAGGAGATAATACTAATATGCAAGCTGGGTTCTATGGGCAGGGGAGGAATACACCTTTATCCAAGCGTTCTTCTACATACCCTTCTTAGTCTGGTTGTTGAATGTCCCAGGCTCCTGCTTCTGGGTTTGTCACACTCTTTCACTTCATCCCAATGCAGGACCTTGAATGAAATTGGAACATTGCTTCAGTTGCACAGGCAATATTATAATAGCAGCACTTATTATCCTGATATGTATATTAGGGACGATTCACATGACTCTTAGATCATATGTGACATTGACAGGATGGATATCTTCCTGCATACTAATCTTTGAAACAAACTTTAGGCAATCTATGGTTTTGCCTTGAGCTGATAGCAACAAATCTCATATAGGATGAGAACTGAAGGAATCGAATCTTAAATTTAGTTCTCCAACAGTTTGCAATTTTTTTAATCACAAGCATTTTAGTGTGAAATTCTCCTAATAAACCCATTTTAGATGCATTTTCTTTTACTAATGTACACATTTCTGCAAGCAATTTCCCCAATATAATGCATGTGTTATGCTACTTTCACTAATATCTTCATTTTTATGCACATTTCCCCCTAATATATGATTTTTTGTAAATATTACTTTTACAAAATAAGTACAGGTAAGTACAAATCTATTAAAAAAGAGCTGTTTTTGGCTCATACATTGTTTTGAAAACTACAAATTTGGAAGATTCCATTTGGAAGATTTCCATTCCATTCAACCAAATTTCTACTCCATGACTAGTGATGCAATATTCTTTGATCTCTGCACATTTATGGGATTTTGTGCAGAGACGTTGACTGGGCTTATTACTGGATCAAGCCACAGTGAGGTCATTTCTCAACTTGTATCAAATATGACCGGTGATGGAAAGGTATCTGCTAATGATGAGCCCAGTTTGAAGGCTGCGTCTCTACTGCTTGATTAGACCCACCTTCTCGATCTGATCTGCTTGTTCACAACTAGATGCATAAGCGAGTAGGCCCAGGCCTGCAGTGAGGTTCACAGGGGAGAACACGAGGTTGTCGCATGGGTGCTCAGCGGTCAACACTTTGAAAACGTCAACGGCGGATTTAGCATTGGCTTCAGGCAGGGTGGTCATGATGGAATTCAAAAGCTCTGAGGGAAGACCAAAACAGCTCGTCATTTCAGGATCCTTCAGAATACAGATATACTTGTTCCTACTTCTGCACTGCAATACATTCTATCACCAAACCCACAGTTTTGAAGAACTACCCATGATAAAAGAACTGCTGTAAAGATGCACATCACCCAACACAAGGCTGCATGGATGCTTGAAAGGAGAGTTGCTTACCTTGGCTTCAGCTGTGATGATAGGAGTCTGGCAGGTGAGTGTGATGCTCTCCTCCTGTGAGACGCTGGTATTTATACTGATCATCTCACACCCCCACAACCATTAAACAAGCCTGAAGTTCTAAACCTGCAACCATTTCATTAAACCAAATTTACATAATGAAAACAGTGCGGTGCAAAAACTGGACATTTATAATAATCAGACCTAATTATCATGGATTGCCACATATGCTTCAGATATGAGTTTGTATAATTATGTGCACTTCATCTACTGCAAGCAGCAGATGGATTATGACATGCCCTTTCAGCACTGAAGATCTCCATGTATTGGCAGGGTGTCCGAAGCACTCCTGATAATGACTCTTGAAACTATCCCTTAAAACCAGTATTTTCCCCCAAGAGACTCCAGTAAAAGAATGGATGCTCCTATAACCAGGAAATGTTGAGGATTGCTTTCTTATTCCCTTCATCACGCCACCACTTCACTTACTGAGAAACATCTCATACCAGAAGTGTGCATGCACATGAAAGCTCATACCAATAACAAACTTAGTTGGTCTCTAAGGTGCTATTGGAAGGAATTTTTAAATTTTGTTTCACCTCCAAGTATGAGACAGTGACAAAACTCCTAAAACCATCACAGCTTCTGACTTGATCACAGGGCGTCCCAATTTCCCCCAGCCAGTGGATGGGGGCTATGGAAGCAGCTCCTGGAGCAACAGTGGAATTGGGAAGAAGGCATGAGAGCTCCTTCCCAGCGGCGTAGCGTGGGTTATCAGCACCCGGGGCAAGGCAAGTAATTTGCGCCCCCTAACCTGGGGCAAGGCAAATAATTTGCGCCCCCTAATCCGGGGCAAGGCAAGTACAGTAATTTACTCTCCCAAGCAGCAGCAGCAGCAGCGAGGCTTCTCTTTCCCCCGCGCTCTCCTGGAGCTGCCTCTTTTCTTTCCTTTTTTCCCTTTCTCCAAGGCTTTTCGCTTTCTCTCCTTAATTGATTCCTCCTCCACACCGCAGCGTTTCCTAGCTGCTTCCCCCCCCCTTCCCCTCTCTCTCCTCCTCGCTCTGCTTGCCTTGCCCTGCACCGGCAGCAGCAGGCGCAGCCAGACCCCCGCCAGCCAGCCCGCCCGCCCGCCCACCCGGCTTCCTCTCCTTTTTTTGCCTGCGGCAGAAGGCTTCGCTCTCCCCCTTCCGTGACCTCCTCGCCAAGCCGAGCGAGCGCGGGCTCCCTAACCCGTGGATTTTAGTAGGGGCAGAGAGCTGCTAGTGCGAGCGCGCCCCCCCGCCCATGTTGCGCCCGGTGCGGCCGGCCCCCCTGGCACCCCCCACGCTACGCCACTGCTCCTTCCTAAAGCCTAGTTAGTGATTACTAGGCTTTGGGAAGAAGGTGAATGGACTCCAGGACTCTGTCAGAGCCCTTCTGCCTCCTGCCTGAAGCCATTATTCTAGGTAAAGGTAAAGGACCCCTGGACGACTATGGGGGTGATGCGTTCATCTCGCTTCAGGCCGAGGGAGCTGGTGTTTGTCCACAGACAGCTTTCTGGGTTATGTGGCCACCATGACTAAACCGCTTCTGGTGCAACAGAACACCAAAGCGGAAACCAGAGCACCTGGAAACTCTGTTGACCTTGCTGCCACAGCAGTACCTATTTATTTACTTGTGCTGGTGTGCTTTCAAACTGCTAGGTTGGCAGGAACTGGGACAGAGCAACAGGAGTTCACACCATCGCATGGATTTGAACCGTTGACCTTCCGGTCAGCAAGCCCAAGAGGCTCAGTGGTTTAGACCACAGTGCTACCAGCATCCCTAACCCATTATTCTAGACCAGCAACCATATTCCATCCCTGCCCTTTGCTTTGTGAACCAACTCACTGGCCTTTCAGCAGATGCTCAGCCTCCCAGGAGCCAAAAGACACACCTATATTCTTATTTTCTATGCCATTGAAATGTGATTACCGAACTGTTTTTGTTTGTTTTTAAAGCTGCCCCTATCTTGAGAGAAGAGGCAACATGGAGTTGCCATGTATGAGTGGTGCATTCCGTTTAACCAGAAGTAGCTTCTCACACGTCTCTCTAAAGAAAGCAAGTGCCTTGGGCAGTGGTTGTTTGGCTGGCAGGGGTGTTGTGGTGTCACTTTAGTTTTTTATGTTTTGTTTTGTGCATATTCAGTTAACATTAATCGCAAGATAACTTAACAACAACACCACCAGGTTTTACAGCACTGCTGGTTTTTGTTTTTTTTAATAATAATTTTTAAAATCACGTTTCCGATTTTAAATCACATGTACACGAACAACACACCAACCACATACCCTCCAATGTTCCTCCGGTGAAAATGTCTCTATTTTCATCTGAGGAATGTTGGAATGATACCAGGGTGTCATGGCCTGGGATCCAGGTGAATGCCGTAACCTAGGGCAGATGTCAAGACCCTCAGTTCAGGTATCAGGAGATTATTATGACATGTGTTGCAAATTGAAAATGACATGGCAGCCCAGCACATATGAATTCATGAATTCACTGTTAGAGGACATGGTGATGACCATCCATTTAGTTGGCTTCCAAAATGGATTGGTTAAATCCACAGAGAATGTTTCTATGAGCCAAAATGACTTGATGAAATTTCCAAGGCAGAAGGCAGCATACTTCTGATAACAATCAGGCCTCTGGAGAGCAGGTGGGGACAGCCGAGTACACTTGCCCTGGGCCTCAGAGGGCTAAGCTGTCTCTCAAAATATCACCACCAAACTTGGCACAAGAGTTCCTGAGGTGCAGGTGGCAATCTTCATCCACATTAGGATGATGGGCACCAATTCACCTGATTTTTGGCACGATGGGTCCAAAAATCAGAGGTGATATGGACACCTCTGGAGATATCATTTCCCAGTTTTACTTGGTTTCACCCACTATTGCATGGTGAGTTGCAACTGTGCCAGTTTAGATGCCTCTTGAGATATTGTCTCCCAACTCAGCATGAGGGTTCCCGGTGAGGAGGCAGTGGTCTTCATTTGGACACCAGATGCTCTTTTGAATCGAGATGGTGAACCGAAATGTGACTTGCCCATGACATCACACAATGTGGTGTGATGGTCACAAACGAGGTTTCCTGAGGTGGAGGAGATGGTTTTCATCTACGTTTGAATGCTGCTGGATGCGCTGAACCCTGTATCAGTATGTATGCATGTCCAAAAAACCTACAAATCACGCTATCCATTTAAAAATCACAATATTTTTGGGGTTCTTAGACTTCCTGGGCAATGCCAGGCACTTTCTGCTAGTACAAGCAAACAAGAAACAGATTTGGGGGATTCACATGAAACAGGGTCTAAACTTATGAGTCAGGGAAAGATTGGGCAAAAAGATACGTCTTTATGAGGTATCTGAAGCAAGTGATGGTTGCTACTTCACATATGGCAGAGAAAAGAGCATTCCACAGCACAGAGGCAACTGCAAAAAATGCCCATTTTGGGGTTACCACCTTATGATATGCTGTAGATGGCACAAGTATAATTTCTCCAGGTGATCCAAGTGATTTATTCGCAAAATGTCTATTTAAAGAGGTATATTATTTCATCTCAGTGTACACATTTCTAAAGGTGTGTTATCTTGAAACAGGCATTTTTAAAGCATCTTGGTGCTTAAGCTAAGAACTGTATTGCAACATTTGGAGCCATGCAAAATGTGAAATATAATTGCATTCTGATCCACACACTTGGAGCAGACGGCAGGTCAGTTCACATCAAAATTCACAGAAGTCAAATTCCTCTTGCCCTCTTAGATGTGTGTATGGATGTTTCATCATGCATGGATACAACAATCATATAATTCTGCTTTTCAGAGTCTCAAAAGATTGCCTTTTTTCATATAGTTTTTCAGAAGCTGAAACAGAAAAACAGAGCACAAAAGAAGCACCCAGACATATACAATGTCTGCTGTGTAGTTTAACAGTCAGCTGCAAGCTACCTTCAATTACAATTCAAGCCTTTTATTGTGTACATTATCAGGAACTGCTGAATCACAGCCCCTACTTTTAACAAGGACGTGTGCCCTTTTGTGTATGCAGTAATTGCAACAGAAGCTCTACAAGTCTGTCCCCATTTCATAACTGAAGACTTCACATAATGCATGGAGATGAGTGCTCTTGTAGGAAAACATTCTGCCCAGACAATCTGGAGACATCTAGCTAAGCACGTTCACGTCACCAGGAGCAAAAGGCATCAGCGGAAAATGGCACAAATGGGAAAGAGAACATGATGTCACCTAACAACTCTGTCTGGCAGGTGAGGGGATTAACAAGCCTCAGATAAATGGAAATGATATGTTGGCAATAACCCACACAGAGCTTGCCTTAACCCTAAGGGTACAAATGGGAGTTAGCACATAGAATGTGCACTGGTTGTGTCTAGTATATCAATTAGCACAAACGTTTTCAAACTCCGTATGGAAGCCATAAAGTCTGCCAAAGTATCCTCAAAGTAATTCTGCCAGGATGGACATCCAGTGCCCCACTCGGAAGACAGAGAAGAAGGATCTGCAAAAGCAGAGGGGTTGGCTTACCACATTTTGATGCAAGTAAAGAAATAAATATTGCCATTTATAGAGCAACCCCATAGGAAAGAAGATGGTGTACCAATGAAATAAGAATAGAAAATTAAGATGCTAGAGTGTGCCGAAATGGCAAAACTTACCATAAAGATCAGACATCAAGACGAGAAAAAAATTTGATCAAGATTGGATTAAATTTATAAAGAACATTAAAGAACACTGTAAATATGTTAAAACAATAGCAGGATTGGTGTAGCATTTATGAAGCAAGTTGGTATTTCAGTAAAAAATGAAAAAGTGAAAATTAATGGGAAAACTAATGATATGCAAGGGGATAAATTTTTTAAAAATGGAAACCGGGGAGGGAGGGGGGAAGTCAAACAAGATGAATTTGGTTTTAGGATGGATGGGAAATGGTTATTTCAAAAATTCTGGAAAATAAAATATTCAAAAAAAGAGCACCCCCCATAAGACCAGTAAGTGCAGTAATACACATTTCCATCTAAAGACACACACCCCACTGCAACTGTGAAGTCCAGAGTCTTAAATTACCCAGCTGTATCACTGCCTGGGAGAAACATCAGGAAGAACTTTCTGACAGTAAGAGTTGTTTGGTGGTGGGACAGACTCCCACAAAAGGAGATGAACTGTTATTTCCTGGAAGTTTTTAAACAGTAATATGCTGAAATGCTGTACTGAAGGGAAGGCCCCTTTGGAATTTGGGAGTCTCTGTGACACCATTAGAAGCTAAAATAAAAAAAAAATCCTTCCAGTAGCACCTTTAAGACCAACTAAGTTAGTTCTTGGTATGAGCTTTCGTGTGCAAGCACACTTCTTCAGATACCTGAAGAAGTATCTGAAGAAGTGTGCTTGCACACGAAAGCTCATACCAAGAACTAACTTAGTTGGTCTTAAAGGTGCTACTGGAAGGATTTTTTTTTATTTTGACTATGGCAGACCAACACGGCTACCTATCTGTAACTGGAACCATTAGAAGCTGTGATGGCTACAGGGTTTTCAGGGCAGTTGGATGGTATGGCATTTAAAATATTAAATATCCCATGGAAAGCCACCTTGAAAGGGTTTTTAAGGGCTGTTGGTCACAAGATTCAAGAGCATTACTTTGTCCCCTCTGCCAAATTTAGGATGCCAGATCACAGTGTCTTATATGTAGACCTTGGCATTGATAGGATGGCACTGATGAGTAACGATGCTAAAAAAAACCCAGAGACGCTCCAGTCTTTGTGTTTTATTAGCAGAAGTCTGGCAGATGCGTGGATTCCAGAAACTCACACAGAGTCAGTAAAAGTCTTTAGTAAAAGATTTACTAAGGTATAAAGCGTACAGTTCTTTGCTAGCTGCCTAGGAAGGCAAACGTAGCTCGTTTAGAGCAAAATCCAGTTTCCAGCAGTAAAAATGCACCACACAATAAAATGTAAAAATGAAAGTGAAGTAAACCTATAGTGCAGTATGAAAGAAGAGAAGAAGAGTAAATGGAATCCCCAGTAGACAGCTGTCTTCAGAGCAGTTTAGAGATAGCGCACAGCCTGGTAAACAGCAGCTGCGCTTTCTGTTCCTTCCAGAAGACTTTACAAATGAAACGCCAGAATGTTCCAGAATGGTCTGGTAGCTTCCGCGCTTTGTAAAACTTATTCCCTGACAGACACACTGTCCGCCATTTTGTATTCTGGCCCCAGCCCCACCACTTCTTTTCGTAGCCCTGAGTTCCCCCCGTCTCTGTCCTGGAATAGCTGCAGTGTAAGGTGAGTTGGTGAGGGGGTGGCAGGATAGAGGGTGCAGTGTTGTTGCATGTCACCATCTAGTTGCATTTTAATCTGCCCATGAACCTTCAGTCTCGCATGCCTCCGCAATCTAAATGAGCCAAATGGAATTAATGAGCAGGGTTCCTTAATAAAATATAATTAGAGCGAGCCCATATGTTCGATATGAGCTATTTGATGAAGCTGAACTTGCTGACTAGGACCAGGGCTGTACCACGTTAATTTGTACTGCACTAATTACTGTTGTAATAAATAAATAAAATCAGCCCTTCTGGGCGTAACACTGAAGTCATTAGGTGAGTTAGCAATGCTCTTCATGATAATGCAGTGTAGGAATTAAAAGACTGGCTTTGCAATGTTGAGGGGATGATTTTCAAGTGACTTCAGTACAGGTAATATTCCTCCCTCCCCCCCAACTCTGTAATGTGACAGAAAGTTTCTAAACTCAAGACCAAATGTGACTTTCTTCAATTTACACTGAATCAGAGTTGCCTGTTTAGTAAATGTATTAGTGATTACCACTGTCTTGTAAATATTATATCAATGAAGTAATGCTAATAGTGTTATGGATTGGGGGGACACCTCCCCAACCCTAGAAATTAATGAATGCTAGAATTTTGATTACTTGGGATGTAAAGGGAGAAATACAAGTTGCAGAGGCAATCCTGGGCTAGCCTATGCAAAATGACCTGGCCAAGCAAGGGCCATTAAAGCAACAATACAGGGCCATTGAGAGCCATTGGCAATGCAAGAGAACTGTCCTCCCCTTTTGTCCTGAGGTGTGAACAGAGACTGGTGGTTTGGAAGGTTGCCAGGGCAACTGGGTGTGAGGTGACAGGAAAAGAAAGCTTTTAGCAAGGTGTTCTGGGAAGAAGAAGGAAAAAGAAGGACTGGGATCCATCTTGGGCAGGCTGGCTGAGAGGGATGCCTTGGACTCCTCTGCTGTGGGGGACAAGCCGCTCTTGAAATGACCGTGCCGTAAGATCTGTACTCCCCCATGCAGACTGATGGTGTAAATAGGCGAATAAACCATATTTCTTAAAGCTTCGACAGTCTCTGCCGTGTCCAAAAGAACACAGACCCTGGGGGAGTGCCTGGAGCCCCCAGGAATCTTGCAGAGATTGAGGGTGGCACACAATTTTTGTGACAATGCTCTTATCCAGTACTCACAGTCCACACACCCTGTGAACTGTGTGAACATCCAAACAAACAAAGGTACAGATTCCGCCAATTTTTAGAGATACACAAGTGAAGACTGAAAAAGATGTTTGCATCACTGCTGAGATCCAGCAGTGAGCCTCAGGAAAGGACAAAATAGTGTATGAAACACGAGATGTCTATAAAGTGGGGGTGAGGAACCTGTGCCCCTTCAAATGCTTTTGGACTCCAGCTCCTATCAGCCCCCGCCAGCATGAGCAATGATCAGGGATGCTGGGAGTTGTAGTCCAGCAACATCCGGACGGCCACAGGTTCCTCACTTCTGCTGTAAAGACTGCCCTGTATGCTCCCTACCCATACCAGCAGTAGTCGATGATGTATAGCAATGGTGGGAAAACAATATACATTGCAGTGATGCTAAGAGAATGATGGTGGTAATGATGGTTAGTTGAATGAGATGCTGTTGGGCTGGTTGGATGCAGTGGAATGGTGAGAGGAACCAGCTGGGGAACCCCCAAAGGAAGAAGGCTCAGAGCCCTAGGAGTGGTGGTAGTGGGACAACCATGAGTGGTCAGGGGGAGAAGATCAGGAAGAGGAGCTGAAGGAGTCACAGGGCTTAATGAGCTGGAAGAGTCTGTGACAGAGAGAAGTTCAGAATGAGAGGCAGAGGCTGAAGCAGGAGAGGAGGTCAAGAGGCAGAGGTGAGTGAGGCTGGTCAAGAGTCGCAGGTGTCCCCCCTCCTTCTGTGACAAGCTTGTCTCCCAGAACCAGAAGAGGCATGTAAAGGGCGGAGGAGTGATTGGCAACATGCAGACGCAGTCTCTGATTGCTTGGGGAAAATACCCTGGAGAGGAGGGGACTTAGACAGCTGCGAGAAGGCAGGGACTTTCAGTTTCAGCAACTGCCTCATGGGGGTAAGACCTACTAAAGATGAGTTGCTGTGCTCATTAGGCCTGATCTTGTTTTTGCTAATTCACTCTTTATTAATTAACTCTTGCTCCTGACAGATGCTATGAGAGGGAGGTGGGATACAATATGAACCTGTCGTTTTCAACGTGGACACGTACCATCTGATTGTTAGGGATTTGTAACATTCACAAATGAATGTTTACTGTCATTGAATTTTGAACACTGTGCTTGTCCACATCAGAGTCCACTGGCCTGGTGGAACGCTCTGCCAAAAGAGACCAGGGCCCTGTGGGATTTGACATCATTCCGCAGGGGCCTGCAAGACGGAGCTGTTCTGCCAGGCCTTTGGTCAGGATTCAGTCTGACTCCTCCTTCCCTTTTATAAGAACGTGTATGACAAGTGGCCTCCCAGCTTTTTTAAGGTCCCCAATCTGACTGGATTTTACTCTTATTCTGATACGATTTTAGGATATATTTTAATTTGATTGCCTGATTTTATCATGATGTGTTATATATTTGATGTTAGCTGCTCTGAGCCCGGTTTTGGCCAGAGAGGGCAGGGTATAAAAATTATTATTATTATTATTATTATTATTATTATTATTATTATTATTATTTTGCAGCAGAGGACACAGGAAGGAATCACATTTATGAATGCATTGGGAGGGTGGGATCCTGGCAAATATGTATTAGGTTGCCTTTCATGTTGGATAACCTACTAAAGTGGTTTACAATGCATAAAACACCCAACAATCATAAACATATATAGCAAAGGAAGAAGCAACATAGTAGGGATGAACTAGAACCATTCTTCTTGATGTGCATTTTTAATTATTATTTATTAGAAGGGAGCTTTTATGCGGAGGAGCATTTATAAAAATGTATACACACACTTTCCTGCAGTATGAAGTGGTACAGTCTATTCATGACCTTGTGTACCCCCAGGGGGGGAAAGCACTGGATCTACCCATTAAGGTGAAGGGGTTCCATTGAATTCAATCCATTTAAGCATTGGCCCCCTCCAAAGTGGTGTTTTATCGCAGGTATATTCAGCAACACATTCTTGACACATATTCTTGATACAGGTGAATTTATTCTTTTTAGTTTGTTCTGTGATGTTTCCCATGTGCTACTGCATTATTGCTGTCTGGCAGGATTATAGCACAACAGAAGCAGGACAAAAAGAAACTAAAACATTGTGGTATGAAAATGTATGGGATTTCAGCAGGAAAGTTGCAGGATTGGAAATGAAGCTGAGCGTCAGCCCCAGATCTTTTGCAGGTGTAAACTTGTATTGAAAGCAGGATTGCATGTGACTGTTCCTATAGC
Source organism: Podarcis pityusensis (assembly GCF_964106645.2). Lineage (NCBI taxonomy): Eukaryota > Metazoa > Chordata > Lepidosauria > Squamata > Lacertidae > Podarcis > Podarcis pityusensis. The sequence goes on from NC_138031.1 coordinate 67,653,897, forward strand.
CTCCTGAGCACAAATAATCATGAATGCACATTGCTCTACAACCAGCAAATCTACTTAAGCTTCCTACTTCAGTACTGGAAAGAACATTATCATAAAGGGATTAACATTTGCTTAGAAACACTGAAAAGGGGACTCATTCTTCTCAGTTGTGAAAAAAAATCTCCCCAAAATGAAAAATTGGAATCACTGTACCTCGGAAGTTGAACAGAATCCATTCTGGAAGTCCGTTCGACTTCCAAAACGTTTGACTTCCAAAGCATGGCATCTGATTGGCTGCAGGAAGCTCCTGCATCCAATCAGAAGTCACAGAAGCCCCTCTGAGTGTTCGGCTTCCAGAAAAACGTTCGAAAACTGGAACACTCACTTTCGGTTTTCAATTGTTCGGGAGCCTGAACATTCAACTCCAAAGGCATTTGGGAGCCGAGGCATTTGGGAGCTGAGGTATATGTAATGTTCCTACTCAATGTAAAAGATTTCAAGAACTTTTCAGAAACATTGAAACCTTGCAAAAAAGCATTGTGGGTATTGGAGAATCACTGGAAGCAGGATCCATCTGTACTCCAGAGACCAAGAAGTAGTCAGTGCGCAGAATGCACAATCAGAGTGATGTGGGAACTTTATGGTGCTTGCAAGAGAAACAAAGATGAACCGCGATTTATTCTAAACAATAATAAGTGTTGTACAATGTACCAAACATTGTGCAAGTATTAGAAAATTTGTAAGCTGTATTTTTTCTGTATTATGATACATAATTATAATTATTATTTATAATTGCATAATACATTATACATATGCAAAAATCTATTTATTGATTTCGGTGTGACCTTTTCCCCAGAAGATTTGGAAATGACAGTTCATTCATTTGTTTTTAGGGAAAAGTTCACGTAACTAAGCTATAGGAACATGAGGTTGTAAAAAAGTTATAATCCTAGTACACGTATTCAGCTGTTGGGTGGCAATGACAATCAAGATTGGAATGCAGAATGGGTTGCCTCCCACTTCCCAATTAAGAGCAAGTTGCAGACTGAGGTATTTATTTATTTTATTTACGTTGAACATTCACAAGCTGCTTTTTTAGATGTACGACCTCCCAAAGCAGTTTACAAAAAAAGAAAAGAAGACAATACAGATGCAGGATAGATAAACATTAATACAATGAAACAGAAGAAAACATCAAGAAAATAGCTTCTTCTTTTCTAAGGGGAATCCCCTCAACATCCTAAAAATAGGACTGACATATCCGGGATTTGCATATCAGAAATAGCATCCAGGCAGAATTGAAAATTGCAAAAATGTCCGAGAAAACAACTTTGGCCAGAAAGAAAGAAAGAAAGAAAGAAAGAAAGAAAGAAAGAAAGAAAGAGAGGGGGGAAAGCTCAACAAGTGTGCCAAAAAAATCTCAGCAACTTTTGTGTCCAGATTTTCACTTTTTGAAACTACTAAAAAGAACTTTAGAAATTTCAGTATTGAAAGTTTATCTTTGATAATCAGGCAAATTGAAGTACTTAAAAGACCTAACAGGCTGGGTCAGGGCATGTTTTGATTGTTTAGGGTGGTATTAGACTGGGAAAAGGGACTCTATTTTTACAATTTCATGTCTTAACAATAAATCCCACCACGAACGTCCAGTACAAATGGCCATTGAGTGAATACAGATGAGAATTTTGCCAGACAGCTGTACCTAAGAAGTTGTTGAAATTCTCCTTTCTTCTTGGCAGGATAGTGAAGAGACTGGACACAGACAGCAGTTTTGCCCTGCATTTTTACCATACATTTGCACCTAATCTGCGTATGGGGACGGCAGTTACCTTACCACTTGAAGAATGATACAGATAACCAGGTTTAGTAACTCCATCCTGTGGTAATTTGATCACATATCTGGGTCTCAGGCAGCCATCTTGTGAAGTGATTATATGCACCCTGAAGGAAGCTGCCCTATGTTATTCCATATGAACCCTCTCTATCATCCTGCTAAGTGGTAAGGATTATTTTACCACACGCAAGGTTAAGATGTGGAAAAAAGAGGTTATCTGGATCCAGCCTCTGTTGTCCCATTGTGCAGGGGAAAACACATAAACTGTTGGTTAATTTAGAACAGACTTCCAGTTCAATAAACTTATTTAATGTATTTCTTTCCCATAAAGGCTGCTTCTCCTCTACTCTCTTAGGATGGTAACTAGGGCTTCTAGAACAACTTGCAGATTTGACATGCTTGTACACACTTTGTCACAACATTCTTTAAAAATACCGAAAGATTCCTTGAACGCCTGCACATTGTCATCTGCATGTTTCACTGTGCGTCTGAACTCAGACAACAGGGCGCTAATATTATCACTGGCTGCATGGGAAGATGTGTGGAGACCTGCTTCTGCGGCTGCCATGTTTTCATTGACAGGTTCTTCCAGGTTTTCACGTAAAGTAGATGGATTCCGGGATACTTTTCCTTTTGGAGATGACTGTTCTTGAACTAGATATTCAGCCTCTTCCATTCCCTGGAGATGTTTCCTCCAAGGAATAAAGTAAGAGGGAGAAACTTCATCAGAATCAAGCTCGCCAGTGGTTTCCGCCACTGACAACTCCAGGTTGCCATCTGCTCGTGTCTCATCTTCTCCAGGTGTTACAGGTGAGGAGGCTCTTTCCTCAGCTTCACAACCAGCCTCCCTCGCAGCGGTCCGAGCTGCAAACAATGAAAGTTTAATGTGCAGTTAAATTGAAGAATATACAGCACTGACTTGCCCTGTTTGGGTGTGCACCCACCACAGATTTACGGTCATTGTACTTGCCCCCCATGCTTTCCAGTTGTTCAGAGGAAGGTCTAAAAGGGGGAACTTCTTTATATGCCTCGACTCACCATGTGATTTCAAACCCTGCATGATAAGGGTTCTAAATCAGATATAAAATCTACACTTATTGGGCAGGCTACTCTTTTCCAACTTCCCCCAACACATGGTTGGTGTAGAGCAGGACTGGCAAGGATGTGATGGTAGAGTCAGGATCAACAAGTATAGCCTTTTTCTTCCCTTATACAACTGCAATTATCTGATACACAAATCCATGATGATGATAAATAAATAAGGGGGGGTGTGTGTCAAATTTTGTCCTCAGGACTCCATATTACCCAAATCTACTCCTGCTATCTCCATTTCATCCCCCCAGGCTGAGAGTCGGTGACTGGCCCAAGGTCACCCAGTGAGCTACACGGCTGAGTGGAGTTTCAAACCCTGTTCTCCCATGTTCTTACCTCAACATTTTAACCACCACATTACACTGGCACCACACCAGATAGGGCCAATGCCTGCTACATATCATTACTTTTAACTTAACTTTATCTTCCCCAATGTAAATGCTGCTACTACTACAAAAAGAAGAATAAATACCCTCTGAAGAACATCTTGTTCTACCCTATCTTCCCTTCTAGGTCTTCGTTATTACATTATTACCTCCTGGGTTTTTATTTACTTCAGGGTATGCTAAGGTAGAAAAGCAATGACAAACCTAGACAGCATCTTAATAAGCAGAGACATCACCTTGCCAACAAAGGTCTGTATAGTTAAAGTTATGGTTTTCCCAGTAGTGATGTATGGAAGTGAGAGCTGGACCATAAAGAAGGCTGATCGCCAAAGAATTGATGCTTTTGAATTACGGTGCTGGAGGAGACTCTTGAGAGTCCCATGGACTGCAAGAGGATCAAACGTATCCATTCTGAAGGAATTCAGCCCTGAGTGCTCACTGGAAGGACAGATCCTGAAGCTGAGACTCCAATACTTTGGCCACCTCATGAGAAGAGAAGACTCCCTGGAAAAGACCCTGATGTTGTGAAAGATGGAGGGCACAAGGAGAAGGGGGCGACAGAGGATGAGATGGTTGGATAGTGTCTCGAAGCTACCAGCATGAGTTTGACTAAACTGCGGGAGGCAGTGGAAGACAGAAGTGCCTGGTGTGCTCTGGTCCATGGGGCCATGAAGAGTCGGACACAACTAAACGACTAAACAACAACAACAATGCTAAGGTTACCAGATCTTTTTTCAATGAATCCGGGGACACTTTTCAACTTCAATGGATTTTGTATGGGGACTGGTTTGTAAATCCAGGGAATGTCCCCAGGAAACGGGGACGTCTGGTAACCTTAGGGTATGCACACTCCTCACCTACAGAAACAGGGCTAGGGCCGGCACAAGACATTGTTGCGTTTGAGGCGGGCAAAAGGCCTACAGTCAATGCTGCAATCTCCTTTTCTTCTCCCTGCCTGCCTTTTGGAATCATTCTGTTCTCACAGTCGTGACAATCACAGGCTTTCTGGTGTACTTCTAGGTCTCAGTGTGCTTATATGCGTCAGTGACCCTCAATGTACCTCTAGGTTAAAGCAACTGTGAGCTGCTATTTGTCGCCATTGTAGTAGAACCTCAGCAGAGCAGGTATTCTCTGGGAGGCACCTTATCCACAAGGCCTCAAAGTGAGGTAAACAGCAGGCACTCCAGAAAGCCTTGCAGGATCCTTGCCACCTGCTTTTTTGCAGTGTCAAATGTTACAGCAGCAAAAGGAGTATCGCAGCAATAGCCAGGCCAGCCAATTCTCTGCCACTTGCCCAAACCCTTTCAATAGACAGCAAACTTCTCCTTGCGTTGTTTTCTCTATTTGTCCTACACGCTTCCCCACAATATAGCAAGGGCTGAATTGTCTTGATTTTTGTGTTCTACCTTTTCACTACCTGCGTTTTAAGCTTTAAAAGCGAAGCCCATCAAAGGCAACAGCTTAGCAGCATTTGGGATAAGATTTCTGACTTAAGAAATGCAGTATTAGCATACAAGTAAACTGCTAGCATTTGTTTATCTCTAGTGACTTTAGAAATGCAATACTAGTGTGTATTAAACTGCTTTGAGGGGGTTTTCTACAATCAAGCAGTATATAAATTTTATGAAATAAGATATGTTTCTCTAAAGGAATTATGAAGAAGAGCCACACAGTTCATTAAAAAAAACCAAAAACCCCTACACACCATTTGAAAAGTTTGAAAGGTCTATGCTTAGTTTGCTTCTGAAATGGTCAATTTTTGTTGCTGTTTCAGAGTCACTTCCGCTTCCTGATCTTGCATGTTCTTTAGCTTTGCTGAGATGATGAAGCACCTAAAAGATTAATAAATGATAATGCATTCATTAATCCTATATAAAAAATTCCCTACAGTTTCTTGTCTTTTTATATTAAACTAGGAACACGTTCACACATACATGTATATCCCTTAACTACTGTGCACTTGATACTGTGCATTTGTGAACTGCAGAGTTGGTTCCAGGCTATACAAGCTGATAGACCTTTTCCTGCAGTGGACCAGTCCCATTCACCTGTTGGCATCTTCTGGTTTGCAGATTTACTGCATGGGTTTTTTGGAACACAGATGGCAGGGACGACTATTTTCATATAATTAAAGACCTACTGCTACTGCTAAAGCAATACAGCACCCCCAGAACATTGTCAAAGTTGCAGTACCATACGTACGCTATCGAATGGAAATAAAACAGCAGTTGCAGCATGATAATAAACTTGGAGGACATAGCAGTCAGCTTCTGCGACTAGAGATGTTTGGTCATAAACGTTTTGCAGATTTAAAGCAAAATGGCTTCCCAACAGACTCCCCATCCCTGGGAAGCTATGAAGTTCTTAACTTTGTCACTGCCAGGCAAGAGTCTCCTATAAAGTATTCTGAGTTTCCTCAGAGGAAAGCAGGGTAAGTATAATAGAAGACTGAACTTCTCTTTTAATTCCTGCTTGGATAGCTTGGCATTTATTTTTCTTATTTATTTTATAGTTGTACTATGTTCTACCATTTTGAAAGTGTCTCTTTAGTGCTTTCTTTAATATTTCATATCATTTTATGTAAAGCACTTGGAGATTTCTTTTGATTAAGTGGCATATAAATCTAAATCTTAATGTGATTAAATGAACAAGAGAGCAAGTAGACCTGGATGCTGGGTAAAAGTGGGCCAAAGCTTGGCAGCAAGCTCCGTCCTAAAAAAGATTTCTAGTAGGAAATGTGGGAACGAGTTATTGGAGAGCCACTGTAAACTGGATGCAGCAGCTAGACTGGTGGCTGGGGGTGGCCGCCGAGACCATATAACACTGGTCCTGAAAACCCTACATTGGCTCCCGGAACATTTCCGAGCACAATTCAAAGTGTTGGTGCTGACCTTTAAAGCCCTAAGCAGCCTCAGCCCAGTATACCCGAAGGAGCGTCTCCACTCCCATCGTTCAGCCCGGACACTGAGGTCCAGCATTGAGGGCCTTCTGGCGGTTCCCTCCCTGCGAGAAGTGAGGTTGCAGGGAACCAGGCAGAGGGCCTTCTCGGTAGTGGTGCCCGACCTGTGGAATGCCCTCCCATCAGATGTCAAAGAAATAAACAACTATGACTTTTAGAAGACATCTGAAGGCAACCCTATTTAGGGAAGTTTTTAATGTTTGAGGTTTTATTCTTAGTGTTCTGTTGGGAGCCACCCAGAGTGACTGGGGAAACCCAGCCAGATGGGCGGGGTATAAATATATCATCATCATCTCTAGACTAGATGGATCAAAATAACAGGCAGCTTCATCCACTCATGTGAGGAAACCAGGGTCCAAATCTCTGCATGGGTATGAAATTCATAAGGTGACTTTGGCAACCTTGGTTTCTCTTACTGGCTTCTCATGATGTTAGAGAAAGACTGGGAAATAAATATGCATCCTACCTTTTCAATTTCAGCTTTGGTATCATGCCGTGATCCGTAAAGCAGCAGGTGAAGGGCAGTGGAGAGATTAACTGGAGAAAACAGGATATTTCCACATGGGTGTTCTTTTCTCAGCAGATGGAAGAAGTCAGTGGCAAACTTAGTATTTGCTTCACTGAGGGAAGTCATTGTGAAATCCTTCAGCCCTGGAAAAACAGCAGTAGAACAATTTTTTTTATAAAAAAATTGAATTCTCCAAGTCTAGTTTTTCAGCCTCCTCCTTTCGGAGTATGACAAGCAAAAGGCATGGTTTGTTTTCTCACAAACTACATCTATATATGATGAACTAAGCATTTGTATTCTCATATCACAGAATGAACAATAAACACAAAATAGCTGTCAAACTTCCAGTTGAAGGGAGGGAAATCTCCGTGTATTTTCCACTAGGGCTGAGCTGAAACGGGAGAAGCTTTTCATGAACAATTTTAACAGTGTCCATGTAACATCTTGACATTAGCCCTTAAATACATAGTTTCTAACTGTCTGAGTTAAACCCATATAATTAACTGAAGAAGAAAAAGATGTAGTAATTGGAATAAAAATTCATGCCAAGGCTGAGGGGAGAACTATGCTCATGAACAGGGTTGTTTAAATAAAGAAAAAGGGAAAGGGAAAAGGGGAAATTGTATTCTTACAATTAGGGACTCACTTTCCCCAAAAAAGTCATTACTTCAACTTGAAACTCAAAATGGGTAGCTGTAATTCATGTCCAAAAATGCTAGCTAATCTCATCATTAAAAAGTAGCGATGGAGGACCTGTGGCCTTCCATATTGTTGGATTACATCACCCCTGACCATTAGCCTTGCTGGATGGGGCTGATAAGAATTGTACAACGACAACAACAACAACAACAACAACACCTCATGGGCCACAGGTTCCCCATCCCAGAAGTGGACTTAGGGGAGGGCAACCAGTTTGCCCGCACTGGGCATCTAGCTGAAAGGGCGCAACAGGGAATGCTGCAACTATGATGAGCAATGGAAGGCGAGAGGCAGGGGGCATGAACTTTTATGTCGGACAGAGTGCTGCTGAAATTTTTAACCCCAAAGTCTGCGACTGCCCATTCCTGCTCTAAAGGAAGATAACAAAACCATTTTGCCAGCTTGATTGATATACCTTACTCTGAAGTATACAAGAAATACACTGCATTTGGGGTATTTATTCTTGAATGTATCCCAAAGCAGACCCTTTTATTGTATCCAAAAGTGGAACCACATAACCAATAGATTGGTTATGATCTATTTCCCCACCCAGTATGTGTTTTAAATTTATTATGTTTTATATCCCACCATCATGGAACGCAGTGTGGCATACATGTGGATCCTCAGAGGTCTCCCATCCAAACACTGACCAGACCTAGACTTGCTTAGCTTTAGCAAAAGTCTTAGCTTCATTTGCCTTCAGACTGAACCTAAATGCCCAGTGTATAGCTTGCAATCTGCCTTGTACCTTGAGCTGTTAATTCAATGATGCCTGCAAAGCTGTGTTCCTGCTCAAAATTTTAATATACTGCAAATTTCTGGCTGCAACTACACTACTTTGCTCTCCCCCATCCCACCCCTCATTTTGTTCAACATCCTGCCTCATGAGAAGTTCTGGATAACTTGATTCATTACTCTGTTGTAAATTTTGGATTCCCCACCCCCATTAATGGAACAACATGGCTGGTTTTGCTTTCCATGAGTAAACAGTTTTTAATAGTAACTTTGAAAATCTTATTTAAACTCATTTCGGTACATTTTTGCATACTGGAAGGAAAAGCCACTGTTGACTAATTTGGGGGCACAATAATAATGGTAAGCAAGAGTGGCCAGAAAAGCCCTGCATAAAATAAGTAGTAACTTTGCTGGTAGCAAACAAAATTCCAACATTCCTTAATATCAGTTGCTGTATCCCATCATGATCCACAACAGACCAAGCCCAGGGAGGCTAAACATGGAACACCACTGTCCACAGATTGTGGCTTAGCAACCAATACACAAGCAATTTGCTTGCTCCAGAGCTCTCCAGCTAAGATCAATAGGACAACTCTGGAATAAGCAGCTCCACAGTTGCAAATGAAGTCTCCAAGCCCAAATTTAATGTTGACTCCTGATCTCACTCAATCTCCAAGCAAGGAGCAGCTTGACTGGCGCCACCTGTTGCATATTTGCACATTATTCCCTGTTTCTCCAAAGCCCATTTCTTCCTTTCCAATGGCAGCAGCAAAATCGTACAGTAATTCACAAGAACAGAAGCATTTACCTTCTCTTCCAAGAGGTAGCTTGTTGCATCTGGTGCTTTTGTTTTAGAATGTACCAGGCTATATAGAAAGCTCTGTACACCCCCACTGTCATTATTCCAGTTTGCATTTATACCGAGTAGCTAGTGATTTGATTTGTAATTTGCATAATGAAAACTACCAAGAGTATTATGCATTGAGGATATGCTCAGTAATCACATGTAAGCATCTGTTGTCTTGCATAAAATATAGATGGGATGATATCCAATTAATGAAGGCATCCACTCACAGAACAGGAGGGGAAGGGAGTTTGGGAAGAGCTCGAAATGGATATTGCCCATTGTAATATTGGATATTGCCCGTGGTTTTAACATGGAACCGCTGGATTTTTCCACAGGTGGCCCAAATTACTACTACGAAAATACCATCAAGCAGGTGTTCCTGGGTGAGACTGGTCATCAAAATCTACTACAGTTTGGGTTCAGACCCATTTTCTGAACCAAATCAGTCTTGGTCACACCGATAGGTGACCTTTTTTGCATCCATGAAAGAGACAAGAGAATTCCACATGATTACTTCTCCTGGATCTCTCAGCAGATCTGAAAAGGACCATGTTCAGAAAGTAACACTGGGTGATTATTCCCAGTGATGGCCACCAACCTAGATGACTTTAAAAGATGATTAGACAAATCGGTGGAGGAGAGGACTTTCCATGCTACTAGCCATGGTGGCTCTGCTCTGCTCCGCTCCACAGATGGAGGCATTAATGCTTCTGAACACCAGTTGCTGGAAACCACAGGAGAGAGTGCTCTTGTGCTGGAATCCTGCCTGAGGGTTTCCCACAGCCATCCGATCCAACACAGTCTTCTTATGTTGTTATCAGTGCTCAAGGATAGCTTCCATCCCAGATCCTTATGATCCAGTAAGCTGAAAGGTTGGTTTGGGAAAGACTCACTTCATCATTTGCTTACACTCAGTCGAGAAAAATGTAAAAATAAAATAAAAATGCATTGCGTGTTGTTTTCTTTATTTGTTTTGGTTTTTAAATGGTTCTTCCTCTTTGTGCTTTTAAGTCATTTTGAGACATTTTGTTGTTGTATAAAGTGACTAAGAAATGCAGCCACCATTATCTTGCTGTGGAGCCTTCAGGAAGTCTTCATAATGCTCTTCAGGTGTTCAGAAGAACATGTGAGGGCTCAAATGGAAAGGGAGTGTGAGAATGTGTATGTCAGTTTTCGAAAAAGAAAAGGTTCTGACCTCCTTTGACTCCTTCGCCTGGTCCTTGGACCCTAGTTGGCACAAAAGAGTCCTTCAGAAAGAGTATCTTTGCAGAGTATTGCTGCTTTTATTCTTCAAAATCTTCTTATCCCACCACGACCGACAGCTTTATACATATTAACTCAACCAGCTTTCAACTAACCCAACCCACGCCACACACAAACAATGGCCCCTCTATACAGTGGTACCTCGGGTTAAGAACTTAATTCATTCTGGAGGTCCCTTCTTAACCTGAAACTGTTCTTAACCTGAAGCACCACTTTAGCTAATGGGGCCTCCTGCTGCTGCCACACCGCTGCTGCGCGATTTCTGTTCTCATCCTGAAGCAAAGTTCTTAACCCGAGGTACTATTTCTGGGTTAGCGGAGTCTGTAACCTGAAGTGCCTGTAACCTGAAGCGTCTGTAACCCGAGGTACTACTGTATATACAAGCATACGTAGATGAAAGGTTGCATGAGTCATGCAGACTTTGCCGATTCATTGTAGGCTGCTGACTCATGCAGAGTCAGTTCCTTTTGTATTAAAGAAACAGCGGCTAATTTTTAGCAGTTCCAATACCCATCCTCTCTTGCCTTCAAAACTCTATGAGGCAATTCCAACAACGTTCTGCTCAAAGCAGTTAGACTATTCCCTTCAGCCAGGAACCCAAATTCTGCAAGGTTTCCAATGGCAGAGAGGAGTCTAACCAGGGGCGGTCTGGCCCACCTGAGCAAATGGGAACTTTCACCTCCTGTCCCAGCACTGCTTCTCTTCAAAGCATTGCCACTGACCTTCTCCCCTTGGGTGGGAGTGGCGGGCAGCAGAAGACAAGCAGCAATGTGGCATGCAGGAATGGCCTGGGTCTTGGCATACTCTGCAGGAGCCCAGGCATGCCTTAAAGCGTTGCCACTCAGCTTCTCTGCCTGGGGGTAAGGAAGACAAGTGGCGATGTTGGGTGGCAGAAGCAGTGGAGTGGGTGGAGCACAACCTCTTGCACTTCCATCACCTAAGGCAGGTGCTTCATCCTGCCTCAGAGGTGGACCAGCTCTGAATCTAACTGCATGTTATTGAATGTCGCTGCAGTTTCCCATCAGATCTCCACGTTCAATGCATGAAGGATTAGTGGGTGTCCCTGGCATACACGGGCGGCAGGGCAATTGCATCTTCTCCGCCTAGCAAGTTCAAAGCCCACCCCCACCCCCATGTTCTTCTAAGAGCCTGAAGAATGCTTATGCGCATAGCTGCCAACTTTTCCTTTTTTTAAGGGAAATTCCCTTATTCCGAATAGGATTCCTTGCAAGAAAAGAGGAAAGTTGACAGCTATGCTTATGTGTCAGCTGAAAGTATCTCACCAAGGTATTTTTTTAAAAATCTTTTTTATTACGTTTCCCATTTTAACAATCCAATCAAATCACATTGAATGTTCCAAATTATACAAAAACATATCAAATAGTCCAAATATTCTGCCTAAATTATAATTTTTTTGTTGGGACTTCCCATGCTTCAAGTCCGGGCTCTGATCGAAAGTATCTCACCAAGGTATTGAGAGGAGAGCAGGGAGGGGAATGTATACTGCCCTGGCCTATTTTGAGAAATAAAGTAGCAATTGATGTTTTGATCAATATATCCTTCTTTAGGATCTGTAATGACGTTTGGCTTTTTAAAGCAAGGTAGCCAAGTATTGCATCACCTTTGGCTGAACATCCCCTTTTCATTAATGCAATTTTCCAATGTAGATGTAAACTTACCAAACTATATGCATGCATAATCTAAGAAAAAGTTGTTCTGCATCCACAAACGGGGGGGGGGGGGGATGCTGTGCAATAGATTTGGTGGCGAATAAGTGACAGGAAATAAGCCAAAGATGCATATTTAAAAGTGTTCCCTTTGTAGCTACTAAATATGCAAATTGAATGCGTGCATGATTTTGTCTACTGTCTAGATAGGATACACTTCCTCCTGTGTTCCATCCATTATTATTTTTCACACATAGATTATCATCAAATCATGTTTCTCAGTGAAGCATCCCTTTGAGACTGTGTGGAGATTTCCTGAAAAACATATGGGCTCTTCAGGTAGTACACCTGACTCTCTACACAAATACACACACACACACACTCATTTCCAACAACGTTTAAAGAATTTAGGAAGCATATGACACATTAGGTGCCCCCCACCACCACTGTAACAGGGAATCCAAGGATCTTTTAGACAGCTAGCATGTGTCTTGCAGGAAAGTCACATTTTCCTAGCTGGAAAGTTTCATGAGGCTGAAAGTGTTCACACACATACACTGTATTGTATTTGGAATGGTGTGTTTCCTATGGTTCTGCAAATAATACCATGGGGCAAGGATGGGCAGATGGCAGATCAGGATCTACTCATTGATCTCTGGATTGTATTTAATAGATATGCAAATGATCCTGAGTGGTGCCCAATGCAAGTCCTACTCACAGTAGATCTATTGAATTTAGTGGACATGATTAGGGTAGGTTCATTAGTTTCAGTTGGTCTGCTCTGAGTGAGACTTAGCTGAATCCAAACACTGGCTCCCAACTGTTTAAATATGGTACCCTGTCCCCTCCACCACCTCAGATTAGATTGCCAAATATAGGGTAACTAGAGATTACCTATTAAGAGATAGGACTGTGAGTTGAGTTTAAATTCCTCAGAATGTGGAAGCCAGGTGGAAAAATCAAAATTAGAAACAGAACTGTTAGAACCCAAAACTAAGATTTTGTCAAAGATGTATAACTTGCTGTTGAAATGGAATACTCAGGATGAAACGGTGAAATCTGCTATGATTAAATGGGCACAAGATTTTGGACATAACATTATGTTTGCTGACTGGGAACAGTTGTGGACCACAGGTATGAAGTTTACGGCATGTAATGCTTTAAGAGAGAATATTATGAAAATGATATACAGGTGGTACATGACCCCAGTCAAGCTTGCAAAAATTTATCATTTGCCCGATAACAAATGTTGGAAATGTAAAGAAACTGAAGGTACATTCTTTCACCTTTGGTGGACGTGCCCAAGGATTAAGGCTTTCTGGGAAATGATATATAATGAACTGAAAAAGGTATTTAAATATACCTTCTTGAAGAAACCAGAGGCCTTTCTCCTGGGCATAGTCGGCCAATTGGTGCCAAAGAAGGATAGAACCTTTTTTATGTATGCCACAACAGCAGCAAGAATACTCATTGCAAAGTATTGGAAGACACAAGATCTACCCACTCTGGAAGAATGGCAGATGAAGCTGATGGACTATATGGAACTGGCAGAAATGACTGGCAGAATCCGAGACCAGGGAGAAGAGTCAGTGGAAGAAGATTGGAAGAAATTCAAAGACTATCTACAGAATTATTGTAAAATTAATGAATGTTAGAATGATGTTGGATAGAAATTAAGTGGTTTCCAGCTGTAATGCTTTAAGGGATTATGAAAAATGGGTTGTTAATAGGTAAAAATTTAATGTTACTATTTTAAGACTAAAGATTAGGATAAATAAAGAGGGTAAGGATTTGCTGAACCAACAAATTGAACTGGAATACAAAAAAGGGTGGTATGAGGAGGTCCAGGAAACAAGCTAAAGGAAAACAAGCAATGGAAAATCTGTGTGTTTTTAACTATTTTTATTTTGTATTTTTGTTATTTTTTTCATTTTTATTGTAATACTTTAAAAAAGCCTAATAAATATCTTATAAAAAAAAAATTTCCTCAGAATGTGCTCAGAGGCATCCAGTTCTGTAGTTCTACCTGTATGCTTTTTGGGCCTGGCTCTGGTTTGTAAATTTTGGATTTCTTAAACAAAGTAGACCTGAGAAGCTTGAGGTCTGCCCACTCTTGTCGTGAGGCATTTATTGGCCAGTTCCCATGACAGCACCATCAGATCTTCTTCCTGTTATTGTCCTTTCACTTAATGAACTTTTACTTGAAAGTATGCTTGGTCTTGCCTTCAAAATTACTGGTCTTCAACTGGAGTTCTTTAACTGTTCCCATAATGTAGAAAGGCAACCATATGTGAGAAAGTAGAGACCTTCTGATGTGCATGTTAAGAAGAACATGTTTCTGCCTTGCATGCTGAAATCTGAGGTACATCCACTCCCATTTTTAAGGGCCATGTATGAATCGGACCTCTTACATACTGTTCTTCAGTTTTCTAAAATCTTGTATTCTAAGAGGAAACTCATTCGCTGAATGTGGATTCATATGTAGCCAAAATGGCGCTGTACCCACACAATAGGGAGGAATCATACATACATACATATATAATATAATCATACATATATAATACATCATTTTTATTTGTATGAAGTCTTTCCGTGCTTCAAACCATGCACAAGGCAGCTTACAACATGAGAAAATACATAATTACAGCATAACAAAAGTAGTCATAAACAATCAGTAAAACATCAAAAAATACACAACCAAATCAAACATGTTGCACATAAATTATAAGATCTAAAATAAAGATATAAAAATTATAATATCAGCAACAACGTTCCCCAGCAAAACCCCCTAAACAACATCTCAGCCCAAGAGTTCAGCAGACTCAGTTTTTGTAGCTGGAGTCAACCCCCCCAGGCCAGGTGGGAAAGGCCTGCAAGGCAGGGGGCAGATCTCCCAGGACTCAGCAGGTTTGGGGGAAACCAAAGATTTGCCTAAGTACCAAAAGAAAAAAGAAAAACATGGCTGGTCCTACTTAGTACGCATTAGCATGTTTGACTGAGTGAAACATACATCTTTGAAGAAAAAGAGACAGCAATGTTTTATCTGAATGCTTGCTTTTATTAAGAATCAGTGGTACAGAAAAATGTTACTCGCACTGAACACAGTGACATTAGTCACTTCTTTTGGGTGGGTGGGGGGTTTATGAGAAAAGTCTTGCACAAGCAACAATTCTAATCCAACTGACAAAGGTCACCCTAAAAGATTAGCAAAACTTCCAGCAGTTTTCAAGAGCTTTTTGCCAGCAGCCATGTAAATATTAGCATATAAAAAGGAAAAAATTCCTTCCAGTAGCACCTTAAAGACCTTAAAGCACCTTAAAGACCAACTAAGTTAGTTCTTGGTATGAGCTTTCGTGTGCAAGCACACTTCTTCAGATACTGTTTATAAATTTCAACCTTCAGATACTGTTTATAAATTTCAACCTTGTATGAGCAGCCCCTGCCTGGCTGATGTCATGTCATGTTACAAATTATGCATGCATTGAATCTCAAATGTCAGTATGACATATCTGAAACAATTGAAAAATATTTAGAGGTACGATGTGTATCTGAAGAAGTGTGCTTGCACACGAAAGCTCATACCAAGAACTAACTTAGTTGGTCTTTAAGGTGCTACTGGAAGGAATTTTTTTGTTTTGACTATGGCAGACCAACACGGCTACCTATCTGTAACTGAAACATATAAAAAGGGTTAGGGGGGAGAGGAGATTTAGGATTTAGATGTTTTATTCTGGATTAAGATCTGCTGGGTTTCAAGCACTGTTATAAAACGAATTCCTAGCACCAAATGTCTCATGTTGTCTACCTCTCACTGTACTGTAGCTGTGTTGTGCTTATATCAGTTTTATTGCCAGCCACTAGAGTGCTACTTATTCTGGTCTAGCAAATTTGCCAAAGGCAATAAGGCTTTGGGTGCGTTTGTGCAGGACAAAATACAAGAAAGGATGGTTAGCCAGGAATGCCTTTGGTTCCTGACGTGGACGCCTATCCCCTGGGCAAGCGGGGGCCTCTGCTTCTTCACCGCCCTCCTCATCAATCTCGATAAAAGTATCGTGGACAAGCTGAGTCAGAGCCACACCTTCTGTTGTGGTTGCGCCAGATAAATCTGCTTTCTCAGGATCAGTCAGAGGTGACAGGTCTAAGTATGCATTAACTTCGACGCTCTTTTCTAAACTGAATTTAGGGATAACCACCTCAACTTCTTCTGGCTTCAGAATGCAGGACCAGTTGAGCAGTTGGTCGTAGCTAAGTCCGTCTTCCAGCTGGAGGTGCAAAGAAATGACAGTGACGTGATTGATACACTGATCAATAAAAGAAACCAGATTCAGATATCATTGTAAAATGAGCTTTTTGATAGGAAATAACCGCATGACATAGATCTGGCAACAAACATTGACAAAACAATATTTTCCTAGCACATCGTACCTCTAAATATTTTTCAATTGTTTCAGAAATGTCATACTGACATTTGAGATTCAATGCATGCATAATTTGTAACATGACATGACATCAGCCAGGCAGGGGCTGCTCATACAAGGTTGAAATTTATAAACAGTCAAATGGTGCCTTGTGTCATTTCTAGAGTCTCAAAGTTGGTGGGACTAGTTTGCGATTCCCTGGTTGTGCTGGGTCCATTTACCTCAGACCACAGCTAAATTGGTCCAGAAGAGAGACTGTGTACTGGAGTTGGGAGCTAGGGTTGCACAGCAGGGGCACCGCAGTCAGAGGGTGGCAAAAGTAAAAGAATTTGATAACCGAGCAGCAGTCAACTTGGGAGGGTTCACACTGACTGCAGTTGGAAGTGTAGGAAATGTGTAACAGGAACTCAGTGACCACAGCTCAGTGATAGAACTTGCCCTTTGAGTGTAGAAGCTCTCAAGTTCAATCGTTGGCATCTCCAGTACAGTGGTACTTCGGGTTACATACGCTTCAGGTTACATACGCTTCAGGTTACAGACTCCACTAACCCAGAAATAGTGCTTCGGGTTAAGAACTTTGCTTCAAGATAAGAACAGAAATTGTGTTCCGGCGGCGTGGCAGCAACAGAAGGCCCCATTAGCTAAAGTGGTGCTTCAGGTTAAGAACAGTTTTAGGTTAAGTACAGACCTCCAGAACGAATTAAGAACTTAACCCGAGGTACCACTGTATAGTATATGATGCATTTGAAACACTGCCACGCTTGAGTAGACAATGCTGGATAAATCACCTGGCCTGGTTGAAGGCAGTTTTACATGGGTTTGAGAGTTAGGAACAAAGGTTGGTGTGGCGTTTGCCTCCTAGGTGGGTCATAAGGAAAGAGTTAAATGAGTGTGATGTGACTGGCCAGAGAGAAACTGATAGGAGGAGTTAGAGTTAGAGTCGGAGTTGTGTGGAAGTCAGCTGAGAGTTGGGGGTTGGAGAAGAAAGAGGGAGGATAAGTCTGTGGGTTGGTTGAGTTATGTTGTGAGAGAGTGAGAGGAATTGTTAGGTGGAGTCAGATAGATAGTTGGGATAATCAGTTTGAAGTTGTTAGGAACGTATGGGACAGTAAAAGAAACTAAGATTAAGAAACTGCCAAGAAAAATTAACTGAAACCATTAGCTTGTTCATGCCTATAAAATAAACTTGATTATTTGTTAATGTTAACAACTGTCTGGACTCCGTGTGTACCCGTGAGAAATGGGTTGGTGGCAGCAAAGAGGCAATCAGAGTGCTGGCACAGGGATCAATAGACCGTCAAACGTCCGGAGACCCTGTGTGATTGCCACAGTTGGCATCAGTGAAGTGCTTCGGCTAGTGCAAGGACCTCTGTTTCTGCAACTGAACTTTTCCTCCCTTGCCTCCTTAGTGCAATCCAAAGTCCTTGCACTAGTGGAAGCACTTCACTGATGCCAACCTATCTTCCTAACTCTCAAACCTGAATCATAAACTGTGACCTGGCTTAGTGAGCCAGTGTGGTGTAGTGGTTAAGAGCGGTAGTCTCCTAATCTGGGGAACCGGGTTCGCTTCTCCGCTCCTCCACATGCAGCTGCTGGGTGACCTTGGGCCAGTCACACTTCTCTGAAGTCTCTCAGCCCCACTCACCTCACAGAGTGTTTGTTGTGGGGGAGGAAGGGAAAGGAGAATGTTAGCCGCTTTGAGACTCCTGAAGGGGAGTGAAAGGCGGGATATCAAATCCAAACTCTTCTTCTTCTTCTTAGTGAGCTATAACAAATGTGTGTGCTCAGGCCCCAGAGCCCTCTTCAGGTGTGGACAACAACAGGGGAAGACAACAACAAGCCCTACAGCTGGCAAGCAATAGGGATCCTCTGGATTGCCAAGCCTGGCACAAAAATGAGGGGCTTTGCTTTTTGGTTTTGTCAGCGCTACAAGCAACTTCAGTTTCAGAACCTGTTTGTAAAGGAGATGTTAGTCCTATGGGAAGGGGGAGGAATCATCAGAATGTCACCTGATGAAGAGATTCAGGGTCGCAGTCTCTGGGCAGCAATATGAACAAACTCAGCTCATTGTTTCTGTACGGAATCTCAAGCATCTGCACATCACATCCCTCAATCGTTCCGATATTATACTGGCCCTTCCGGTACATCAGCTGCACATTTGTGCAAACGTCCTGCGAGAAATATGAAGGAAAACAGAAAGTCAACTCATCTTTGTGCTCTGTGGGTTAGAATCATAAAATCATAGAAGAGTTGGAAGAGACCACAAGGGCCATCGAGTCCAACCCCCTGCCAAGCAGGAAACACCATCAGAGCACTCCTGACATATGGTTGTCAAGCCTCTGCTTAAAGACCTCCAAAGAAGGAGACTCCACCACACTCCTTGGCAGCAAATTCCACTGTCGAACAGCTCTTACTGTCAGGAAGTTCTTCCTAACGTTTAGGTGGAATCTTCTTTCTTGTAGTTTGGATCCATTGCTCCGTGTCCGCTTCTCTGGAGCAGCAGAAAACAGCCTTTCTCCCTCCTCTATGTGACATCCTTTTATATATTTGAACATGGCTATCATATCACCCCTTAACCTCCTCTTCTCCAGATTAGTTTTGTTTTTGTCAGTAACTGATCTGCAGAAAACTCTGAAATGCCATGTTCAAGCTTACCAATTCAGACACACGGAAATCCTTTTAGAGTTTCAAAACACCTGTTTGGCTCAAGATGCTGACAAATTCAAATCATGGGCACCCATGAAAATTTCCAGACACCAGTCACATAATAACTTATAATCACAAGCAACAATTGCCTGGTCTCCCTATGCATGTTCTTGTTCTTAGTTTAGTTGGGTGATGTTTATGCACAGACCAATGCAATAGATACAACAGGCAGAAAAATCAATACTCTCTGCTATTTTCAAGTGGTCTGTGGGAGTAAAAGCTCAGGAACCACTCTTTTAGAACAGAGACCAGGCTTCCTCAACATCGGCCCTCCAGATGTTTTTGAGACTACAATTCCCATCATCCCTGACCACTGGTCCTGCTAGCTAGAGATCATGGGAGTTGTAGGCCAAACACATCTGGAGGGCCAAGGCTGAAGAAGCTTGACATAGACCCATCCAATTAAATTGATTGGCAGTAGGAACAGAAGAAATTTCTTAAATATTTATTCATATACCACATTACTAAATTCACAGACATTGTCACACAATGATAGGACAGTCACTATTTTATATGGTGTTTTAAAAGAAGTGGACCAGTATCATGGAAGATAGGTCTACCTGTGGCTTTTAGCCATCATAACTAAACATGTAAACTTCATGTTCAGAAGCAATGGAGATTTGAGTAACGAGGAAGAGAACCAGTGTTCCCCTCCAGATGTTGTGGACTACAACTCCTATCATCCCTGACTACCTGAGGTCACGGGAAGTTAAGAATCAAACAGAATCTGGAAGGTGCCATGTTGGCTACCCCTGTACTAGAGATAAACAACAGAGGCTGACTGTTATTAAGAAAAGGCCAGACAGATGTTGTGCAACCAACAAGAATTTTACAAGAGCCTTACAGAGAAAAAGGACATACAGAAGGGAGTTGCTGGCAATAGAAACTGAAACTGCGAGTGCAGCTTAGGAGCTGATACAGGCACTTTCTAAAATGGTGGGCTAGGATGGTTAATACACTGTAGCCTTCACCACCAAGGTCTGCTTATGAGTTGGTCTAGAAACAAGGAAATTTTAAAGTTCTTGCACCCTCCTTTGTTCACTTGTTCTCTTGTTTAAAAACAAAAGAATTCTGCAGAGCTAGAAAATCCCAGAAAACAATACAGAACCAGTTTTATATTCTCCTTCCCAACTCATATGATCAACAAAGAAAGTGGTGGTTGAATCTTCTTTGAAACCAGGTTGAGCAGTTTATGTTGCATTATTCCTGTGTAGCTCATAAAGATCCCGTTGTTCCAACAGAGCTTGAGTAACCTTTGAAAAGTACCTGAAACCATCAATGGTGCCACATAGACACCATTTCTTAGAGTCCTCTTCTTGCTCTGAAAACATTTAGAGCATAAGGAAATACAAAGCTCTAGGTATATTTCTGGAACAGGTATATTTCTGGAACTTACCTCAGTCAAGTAGAATCTATCTACTCTGGTGAGTTCTTTGTCAAATTTCACATCCCATTGCCCTTTAAAGTAGAGAGCGTTCACGTGCAGAAGTTGAGCGAGACAATCAAAGCTGTCCTTCGGGAGAAGATCCTGGATTTTACCTTTAAAACAATATTGGGCCTTCTGTAGTTTATTTGTAGTACAGGAAGGAAGACTCACACTCATCCCTTGTTACCAAGGATGAGCCACCAATGTCTGTTGTCTCCCTCACAGATGTTTACATTGGGATCACTTCCATACCATACATTTAAGCATATTGCAGATTTAAAGCAGATTTGGAAAGGGCACAAGGGCACATGATGGGGAGGAGAGAGGGAAGGTCCTATTGCATCACAGGAAGCATTGTGCTGGCTTCTGCTG
This sequence comes from Podarcis pityusensis, assembly GCF_964106645.2. NCBI lineage: Eukaryota > Metazoa > Chordata > Lepidosauria > Squamata > Lacertidae > Podarcis > Podarcis pityusensis. The sequence goes on from NC_138031.1 coordinate 67,674,788, forward strand.
GTACAACCATTTAGTTGAATATGGATGTGACCTTGCACTGTGACCTCTTTGAGGCAAGGACCTATCTATTTTCTTACATCACCCTGTAAAGTGTCCTGCACATTGATGGTGCTGCATACATAATAAATATGAGAAGGCTTCTGGATCTTTAGGCATATGGACCCATTAAAAATTAAAAGAAGGTTTCAGTCTGGAGAAGACATCATGCCCAGCCATATACCAAAGGGATTGTGGAAAACATTAATGTCTTCAGGAAGAGACAATCATTTATTTGCTTAAGGGAAATAAAACCTGAAAACTTGAATTTCTTTTTATTGCTAATATACAAAGCATACTAACTAAGCAAATGGTTACTGCTACATTAACTGTAGTGTGTGCTAATACACTTAGCTTCAAAGGGATGGCATCAGATCACAAGTTATTCATACTATTGCACACCACCCCAGTGGTGCAAGATTCCAGGGGTTCCAGGCACATATCCAGGGTTCGAGTTTTCTGAGAATGAGGGACAGCGGAGACTGTGGTGCCTTTATGATCTATGGTTTATTTACATACATACATACATACATACATATACATACACATACACACACACACACACACAACCAGAGCCTGCAATGGAGGGGTTCATACCATTTAATACCCCAAGGGGGCATTACTTCCCCCATAGTAGCAGTCTTGGATTAAAACAGAAATCAGGCATGTCTCTGTCTCTGTGCTTCCCAGCCACCTGATTCTAACTTCTAGCTAACATAACTCCCCTCTCAACTTTGGCCTTTGTCTTTCTAACACCCATTTGCTGTCTGGCACAGAGTCACTTCCTTTGTCATTTTAGTAGTCCATACTTTGGCTATGAAGGGACATGGATGGTGCTGTGGTCTAAACCGCTGAGCCTAGGGCTTGCCAATCAGAAGGTCGGCGGGTCGAATCCCCGCGACGGGGTGAGCTCCTGTTGCTCAGTCCCTGCTCCTGCCAACCTAGCAGTTCGAAAGCACGTCAAAGTGCAAGTAGATAAATAGGTACCCCTCTGGCAGGAAGGTAAACGGCGTTTCCGTGTGCTGCTCTGGTTCGCCAGAAGCGGCTTAGTCATGCTGGACACATGACCCGGAAGCTGTATGCCGGCTCCCTCAGCCAATAAAGCGAGATGAGCACCGCCACCCCAGAGTCATCCGCGACTGGACCTAACGGTCAGGAGTCCCTTTACCTTTACCTTTACTTTGGCTATTACTTCACCAGGAAGCTAGCCTAGCTATTCCATGTGTTTGAATCCTTGCTTAGATGTTAACACTTGCTGGATCCAGGAATGAGAAGGGTCTTGCGGGCATACAGCTTCCTCCCCCCCCAAAAAAAACCCCACTTCATAATAATACCATGTGTCTGGACTTCAACCCAAAGGTTTATCAGCCTCCGGACTTCTTCTGGGGCATTGTGAATGTCAGCTCCATCCACCTCGGTCAAGTACAGTTTCAGAGCACAGTACAGGAATTTCTGTATGAAAACAGGAATAATTATTTAACACATTACTGAAAGTTCTTTCTCTGTGTGCCTAGAATTAAGCAGCTAACAACAAGCATTATCAATTTATCCAAGTTTTGAATAATAGCAAACCAGCTAAAGCATTTGTACCAAACTGTTTTGGAGATATGACGCTACGCTTTGAAAGTTGGACCGCATAATGAACCGTCCAGAAATTACCTGAAGGAAAGCAATGGACTGGTCTCCGTAGAGCCGGTTGGCAAAGCTCAGCTCATAGTTGGTGCTGGGCTTATCGAGTTCTGCAAGGATTCTGTGGAAAGCAGTGTGGACTGCTGAGGGTTTCTCACACTCATAATCAGGCACCTTCAAGGAACAAAACTAATGTCATTACATCTAAACATCTGAGCTCTATGTGTTCATCGCTTGATTAATTGCACATGTGACTGAGCCCTAAATGTAACTTATTCTTATGTTTCAATGGAGCCAGTTCACACATATTGTGGAGAGTAACCAAGGAATTAGAAATCAAAGGATGCCCAGGTATGTGTCAATCATGTCCAGGGCACATAGTTAATTGTTCCGAATCTCTTCACAATTAGAGTTGCGTGATTAACGTCTTCAACTGCTTTGGACGTTTCTCTACAGAGTCTATTACACAGGTTGGTATTCAACTAAGTTTTACTCAGAGTATACTCATTGACATTTAAGGACCTAAGAGTCTTTCTCATTAATTTCCATGGGTCTGATCTCAGTAAAATGTGGTTGACTTCCACCCATAGAACATATTGAAGGGGCTACTATACAGGAGACCTGAAACCACTCCTTCTTTATTGAACCTGTGCTGTACGTTTCTCCAATTTTTCACACATAATAGTACTAATACTCAGCATTTTGTCAAGTGTTCAAAGAACATCACATAGTATTTTTGCACTTCTTACAACAAACTGTTTTGTTATCACAATTATAAAAAGTACAAATGATCAAAATCATAAAATAAAACCACAAAACTATAAAACCAGAAAACTATAAGGGCTATAAATAGATACTAAAAATAAAGTAAAAATAACCCTGCATCTGTGTTGCTGATGGGAAAGAGTGGTTTTCTTAGGGCTACCTGATGGGTTCACAACCATCCTTTGAAATTCACACTTATTTGAATTTTGTGATGCATTTCTCCAATGAAAGAGTGTTTTAAAAATGCATATATTAGAGGATACTGTGCATAAATATGAACATATAGGTGAATATAGCATATAAATGCATTGTAACAGGAGAAATTGCTTGCAAAGATGCATATATCAGTCAAAACTGCAGGCAAAGATAAACTTTTTATAAAAGAATGGAAATGGTTTACTGAATATTTACAGATAAACTGTAAACAGATAAAAACATTAGCAGGATTAATGTAATAGTCTATATATTTACAGTAGATAAATAAATGAGCAAGTTATTTGAACCTGGATATGCAGAAGATATTAAAAAAATAAGCAACTGCAGAAAGAGGGGAAGTCAAAATTTGGAAATGTTAAATTGATTGGAAAACTAATGAAATGTATAAATTTGGAAAATATAAATAAGAACCTTAAAAAACTGCATTCAAAGATGTGTTTATTAGGAGAAATTTGCACTAAAATGTTGAAGAATTTTTACGAGGATTTTTTAATCTATAAAATGCATTTTTTGCAGAAATGTGGAGAACTGAACTTAAGATTGGAAAAATGAGAAGCTGGGAGAACTGAAATTGACACACCCTTCCATCCCTACTTCTGAGTAAACATGCTAGGATTGCGCTGTTAGAAGCTACACACCATATCAAGTCTTACTAGCTCTTACAGCCCAACTAATTCTCTTACATTTCCCAGTTTGGGCCCATTACCTCATGTTGAGGACAACATGAAGATTCGGGTCTCTGCCTGCTGTCTGTAGGACTGCCACGTGGAGTTGCTCCTAGACGCAACCCCTCTTTAATATCGTGAGAGCGAAGACCCTAAAATGAAAACAAAGCACTGCTGTGTCCAGTGGAATGTCAAATGCTGTCCATTTAATGTAGTATGGCAAAACAAACTATTAAGCAGTGTGCAGAGGCCCTCCCCAAGAAAACACAGAGCAAGTTGATGCATTCTCCCCTTCATAGGTATCATCTCTTCTCGATAGACCCCTTGACACATTCTAATTAATGCATGCTCCACACCAACACACACAAATGGAATTGTTTGAGAGAGAGTGGAGAAGAGCATGTTAGCCCAACCGCTGTCACTGCCCTCCATGAATCAGATGAATAACTTCTGAAATGTGTGAACCCACAACTTACAGATTTCAACAGCACCATAGCTTTCCCTGCCACTGTCTGCTTATCTTTCCATTTTCCTTTCCCACATAGCAGAACATCCCCATCCTTATCTTCTTGTAAAGTTGTAGAGAACTCCCTTCTCTGGTCAACCTCTTCTTGCACAGTTCCCTTTCTTCTGTGCCCTTTGCTTTTTCTGTATCCACTTTTCTTTTAAATATCTCTTTCTCCATCTGTTGCCTTCAGTTTTCCTGACTGTAGGCTGGCTCCACTTCCCCAGCTCCTCAGATGTATCCCCAGTCCTAACCATCTGCTGCATGTTATTTTACCCCCAACTAAACTGCAACATTCCCTTCTCCCCTATATTTGATATAATATTTGTATACTGCTTTTCCAGCAACCAGTTTAGCTCAAAACAACTCGCAATAATCACAATAGCATTAAAAACAATAAACATGTATCCCCAGTCCTAACCATCTGCTGCATGTGATTTTACCCCCAACTAAACTGGCAACATTCCCTTCTCCCCTATATTTGATATAATATTTGTATACTGTTTTTCCAGCAACCAGTTTAGCTCAAAGCGACTCGCAATAATCACAATAGCATTAAAAACAATAAACGTTGCAATCACTATATCTACCACAATAGCATATAAATAAAGCAAACAGCAGCAAAAAGTTCATTAAAACAATTATATAATTTTTAGTCAATTGACTATGCGTTGCTTGTTTCCCAAACTACTGAATACTTTGAGCTACTGGTCTAATTCAAGCAAAATACAAGAAGGTTAAATAAAGAAATACCACTGTTGGAGAGGTACGAAAATATAAAGGAGTTCTTAGTCTGTCTTCCAAGCGACCATAGCTTCTTCTGGTCCCAAAATATCTTCTCCGTACTGGAGCTCCACACTCTTTCAGTTCGTCCCAGTGAAGTATCTGGAATGGAATTGTAAGAGAACTTCAGTCATGGAAGTAAACAATGAGACAATACTAGTTAGTTCATTAATTGTGGGAAAGATAAAATGTGAACCCAAATCCTTACAGAGGAGATATTGTTCTTTCCCCTAAATAAGGATTCTTCCAAACAAGCATACACATGGGTGCTTTTCTTTGAGACCATGGAAGAATTGATTCATTCAACAGGGAGATACAGGTCAACCTCCCCACTTTTGCTCCTTAGGAACTTTATTGAGCCCCCCTGGACCCCATCCCCAGTGACACCCTATATATGACTGATGTTTTGTATGTGGCTCAGGCTTATCCACAAATATATTTTGCCTCACTCTTTCCAGGCACAAATTCTGTGTCCTAGCTCCCCTCTCTCTTTATTGCCCCATGAGCTTTCCCCGTGAAAACCCGCTCTTTAAAGCTGAATCAGAGCAAACAACTATTTGGGTTTTCTGTGTATTGCCACTTGCTCCAATTCAGCGGCAAAGAGTGGGAATTCACGGGAAAAGCTCTGGAGAGAGAAAAAAGTGAGGGCACTCAGATGGAGCTTTAAGGTACAGACCATGTATGGAAAGCGTGGAGGAAAAGTAAGTGTGGATAAGCCCTCAGTGTGGGGACAGTAAATATAATGTCCTACAGCTGTTGTTATATTATAGCTCACATCATCCCTGACAATTGACCATGTTGACTAGGTCTGATGCAAGTTGGAGTCCAACAACACTGGCTATCCTTGATTTAGTGGCTTGCACATTTTTCAAGCCTGGCTTAGACCATTCATAATAAGATTCTTTGTATTCTTTTAGACAATGAAGCCATTGAACAAAACAACAATATAATGTGTTTTTTATGACTACCCCTCCCCCATTAAAGAGATAGATCTTTCTTCTAATATCTTCATTTTCTAACTGATATCCCTATCCCCACCACCTTGCAGCCTGAAGCAGCACAATCCAGGAGGTCTGTCCCATTATACTGAATATTTTGATCTCCTCTTCCTTGGATTTCAATTAATCTTCTAACAGTAGAAGCTGTAGAGCATACTCTTTCATAAGACCTCAGAGTGACTAACATATACGTTTCTCCTAAGCAGAGTACAGGTCCAAACTAGCTTAGCTTACTAGCGGAGCTGTGTCATGTGTATTCAGACCAGTTGCTGACTTGCTCTACTTGGGATTGTGCAATTGCTCATTCACGTCAACAATATACTTGAATGTAGCAAGACTAGGAATGTAGGAAGATGCCTTGTTCTGAGTCAAGATTGTCCATCTATCCCAGTGTTGTCTACCCTGGCTGACAGTTGTTCTCCAGGGTGTCAAGCAGACCTCTTACCTTAACCTTCCACCTTATCCTTTTAAGATGGAGATGCCAGGTATATAACAAGAGACTTTCTGTGTGCAAGGCATGTACTCTACCACTTAGCTATAGCTATGGCTACTCTCCAAAAATTGAATATAATGGGTGAATATTACAAATAGGATGTTATTGTTGTTGTGAAATCTTCCCTGGCCTGGTGTCCTCCAGATGTTTTGGATGACAAAAACATGGCTGGGGTCTGATGGGAGTTGAAGTCCAAAATATCTGGAGGGTGCAAGGTTGCTGACAGCTGGCTCAGAGTGTTGGAAAACGTATCTCTAGTGCATAATCGAAGGTGAAATTGCTTGTGCATATATAGAATCATAGAATTGTAGAGTTGGAAGTCACCACCAGGGCCATGCAATCCAGCCCCTTGCAATGCGGAATCTTTCACCCAGTGTGGGGCTCAAATCCATGACCCTGAGATCAAGAGTCTCATGCTCTACCAACTGAGCTATCATCTCTTTTAAAATGTATTTTTAAAAAATTGTGTACATCACCTGGAGCAATATTTGTGGAAGGCAATTAAGAAATAAATAGCTACTACTGCTAAATAGCTACTACTATAAATCTGGGGCACCTACTCAATCAGTTTTTCAGATGTTGTTAGTTTGTGGGTTGTTGTTTTTAATGTAATAATATATGTTGGGAAGGAAAAGATGTACAACTTACAAGGCAATTAATACACTAAAGTGGCACATGTAAGACTTCCTATACACTTCCTAAGGTTGTAGCAGTGCAATTTGTTGCTGTTTTTTATTGAGTTTATTTACAACACATGCACACACACTTGTCAAACTAAGCATGAAAATAATAATACAGCAGTGCAATTTGATACCTACCTTTTCCAAATGAGCTGCTGTATCACAACCAGATGCATAGAGGAGCAAGCCAACTGCTGCTGTGAGATTCGCAGGAGAAAACAGGACATTTTCGCACGGGTGCTCATGGACCACCTGGCGGTAAAAGTCTAGGGCAAACTTAGCATTTGCCTCACTGAGGGTGGTCATTGTGAAATCTGAATGTTCGGGGGGAGAGAGAGAGAAGAGAAATAAGAAGAATAGGAACCACAAAAAGAGCATCTGTGGCTTCTGAATTGCATCTCTTTGTAAGGTTCCACTGCATGAAGATGTAAAAAAAAGAAACTCCACTAGATTTCTTACAAGTTACATATAGGTAAAGGTAAAGGGACCCCTGACCATTAGGTGCAGTCGTGACCGACTCTGGGGTTGCTGCACTCATCTCGCTTTATTGGCCGAGGGAGCTGGCGTACATGCTGTCGCCAGCATGACTAAGCCGCTTCTGGCGAATCCAGAGCAGCACACGGAAACAGCGTTTACCTTCCCGCTGGAGCGGTATCTATCTACTTGTACTTTGACGTGCTTTCGAACTGCTAGGTTGGCAGGAGCAGGGACTGAGCAACGGGAGCTCACCCCGTCGCGGGGATTCGAACCGCCAACCTTCTGATCAGCAAGTCCTAGGCTCTGTGGTTTAACTCACAGCGCCACCCGCATCCCTCCAAGTTACATATACCCACTGACAAATTACAGATTACCATTTGCAGCCAAGCACCAGGTTATGCAATCAACCAGAATCAAGAGGTGCAGCATTTCCTGAACTCAGAATGCAGATGTGGGAATTGAATGGCTGGATGCAGACATCCAAGAAACACTCTCCCAGCATGTAGGAAATCAGCAGGATGGGGAGAAAATCCTAGCATATCTGTTGGGGGGGGGGACTTTAACAGGAAGCAGCAGTACCGTTAAGGAATAGCTCTACCATTTGAGAGTTGGTGTAGCATGGAGCATGGATAAAGAAAGAAAAAATCAGCCCAAGAGTCACTTTCTCCCATGGACAACCTTCCAGGGGCCACATACCACCAGCAGCCAGGGCCAGGCATTTCAGCCAGGCAAGAGCAGATCTATGAAGCCGTGTGGCCTAGGAAGGGTTGTGGCCTGGGAAAGCCAGCCAGCCAGACCTGGAGGTCCTGGGGGATGCAGTAAAAGCAGTACTAGGGTTAGCATAATCTCCCTCTCCAAAATGCCAGACACAAGGCATGTTAGCAATGATCATCTCCCCCACCCATTTCTTTAGCAACTTCTATTTTTGCAAAGCCCCTTAACTTAATCCAGCATTTCAATCACCCTCGAAAAGGATAGACATTTACCTTGCCTTCAAGGAGTCTAATGGAGAGTGATGTGTGTTCCTATGGACCGGGGTCATTTATAATGATCCTCTTCCACCTCCACTGGCACAGATCTAGCTTGCATCTACAAATCTTTAAGGAAGTATAGAAATTTAATCTGGCTAATTATGCTGGTGTAAGAGGCATAAAATAAATTTTGTTCATTGATGGTAATACTTGGTAATAATCGCCATCACTGAATCTTATTTAGAGTACAGAGCAGACAGGTAGAAAGTTAACAATCATGCATGGTGCATCTATAACTCGCCCACAGTAGCCTTACACTCAAGCAATTTGAAAGCATTAAAACACACACAAAAATCAATGTTATGAAACTATTCTTTAATGTCTGCAAGTGATTCAGTGTTGGCATTCACAATTAATGTAGCTGACGTAGTGATTGTCACATTTTTGATCTTCCGGTCATTCTTTCCTCATTGCCTTTATTCCATGAAACTCCTATGCATATTATAGAGAAGGGATGGGGAAACTATAGTCCTCCTGATGTTGTTGGATTACATCTCCCATCATTCTTGATCCTCGTCCATGCTGACTGGGGCTGGTGGGAGCTGAGAGTTCAACAACCTCTTCCTCAAGCCTTTTCTAGGGGGGTCGGGAAGTCAATCAAGCTGGTTAGCTGGATCCTCATTTCCTGCCTCCACTTGGGCCAAGTTCAAGGTGTAGGTGGGGCTTCTCACTTGTCAATCCCCTGATGCCACAATGATATCAGGTAACCTCTTTTTCATATTGCTGTGCACTGGGTTTTGCAAAGCTCAATGACCAGTTGATCAATGGGGCTTGCAAAGCCCTATGCACCGTGCTGTGCAAAAAAGTTCACCTGACTTCATTCAAATTTGGCATGTGGGGGCAGGGAATATAAGGAACGAGCCTACCTTTGTTTTGTAAGCTCTGAAAATCAGCTGGTTGTCGGTGCTTTCAAAGCACTGTATACTACACTATGGAAGGCCAAACAACTAATCATTTTGCTCGCAAAATGCTGTGCACAGGCCTTTGCAGGCGCTGATGATCAGAGATGCCTGAAAACTCCCTTTCTGTGTGCCCCACACCTGACTTCATATAGCTTTGTATGTGATGTTAGGTGAAAGACAGGTGCAAAATAGCTCGGGGAGATATGGTGGGCCTAATTAGGCCCACAAGCCAAAGATTGATGTTCACATGGAGCACTGATCAGGTCTGTTGGACCTGTGTGAACTAGCAATACACCTGATTCTGGAATACTCTCAACGCTCTCCAGGGGCTGCATAATGCAGTGGAAGATTAGTAATAGCAGAGATTAACTCATCTTCCAGATAGCCCAGGCTTCCTCAACCTCGGTCCTCCAGATGTTTTGAGGCTACAATTCCCATCATCCCTGACCACTGGTCCTGCTACCTAGGGATCATGGGAGTTGTGGGCCAAAAACATCTGGAGGGCCAAGGTTGATAGAGCCTGAGATAGCCTGCCTGCCAAGGTCCCTGATAATCCAAAGAACACTGTTCAAAACCCTCTGTATAGAACATCATCAGTGTTTCACTGTAAGTGCATAGCATTGTGTAAAAAGCAGTTTCTGGAGCTTTCTAGGAACTACTGCAGGCTGTCTTGTGACTGCTGTTGTTTTACGTTCTTACGCAACACTACGGCTTGGTGCTGCAAGCAGCATCAGCCTTGGGTGAAAAAGATGTAAGTGAAGATTGAGGCTCAAGCACATTCATCACCTTCCCTAAAGATTCTTGACTCACACCTGAGGATTTGGAGTAAGGGTGGGGTGTTGCCAAACCTCATAACAAACAAACAAAGTAAAAATAAAATACTCACCTTCTCTGAAAATTCATTAGAATTTTAGCAGCCTAGTCTTGATCTCTCCTAATGTGTCCTGCGCTGATACATTAACAGTAGAAGTCAGGTGCTTCCTCAAAGATTTTTCCATAACCAAAATTGCCTGCTGAGCGGGAATGTATATGCAAACCATGAACTGCGTGGTCCCTTGTTCATATCCCACTGGAGTCAAGAACCCTTTGCCTTTACCAAACCACTATTGTCTCATCTGCACCCCTCGTCCCACTCACACACCTCTGCTGTGGATGTTATAGAGATAATTGCCTGTTGCCTGCAAGTCTATTGTAATGACTGACAAGTCAATGTATGCAAAGTGCTTTCACAGCCTGAAATTGGCTATATAAATTCTAGATATTATCATCCTCAGAGTAGTTCTGTCTCCCCATTATGGGTGCAGTGCTACAGTGGCAACATGTACTAATAAGAGTATAAAGGTTGACGGGTGGTATAAGTGCAAAGTGGTAAAATGTTTGCTTTGCGCAGATAATTAAAGGAGCTAATGGAAGTTTAGCATTTAGCCTGCTGGTTGGCTGATATGAGACAAACTATGAAGACAAAAGTGATGTGCATGGCATTGTACTGTAGGGCCATGTAACTAAGCACTCAAAGATAACTAGGCATGGAGAGAGAGAGAAATACGTCTGCTGGCAGATGAGAAATGGAGAAATACTATGAAATGGGGGGCAGACTCCCCGTAATCTCTGAATTCAGTAAGGGTCCGAATTGGAGAAAACTCATATATTCCTAAATTTAGCAAAGGCTGGGATTTAGGTGGCGCTGTGGTCTAAACCATTGAGCCTCTTGGACTTGCTGATCGGAAGGTTGGCGGTTCGAATCCCCGTTACGGGGTTTGCTCCTGTTGCTCTGTACCAGCTCCTGCCAACCTAGCAGTTTGAAAGCACACCCAAAAGTGCAAGTAGATAAATAGGTACCACTCTGGCGGGAAGGTAAATGGCATGTCCATGCGCTGCTTTGGTTTCACCAGAAGTGGCTTAGTCATGCTGGCCACATGACCCGGAAAAACTGTCTGTGGACAAACGCCGGCTCCCTCGGCCTATAAAGCGAGATGAGCGCCACAACCCCAGAGTCATCTGCGGCCAGACTTAACTGTCAGGGGTCCTTTACCTTTACCTTTATAACATCCTCATGAGGCCAACTTAGTGGTGGTGGGTCGTTGGAGAAACATCGGTGCTGATGAGCAGCCATTAGCCCCTCAATGGAAGTCATCAACCAGGCAGAAGGCCCTGCCAGGGACAGAGGGAGGTTGCCAGGGTTAAAAGGAGGGAGTGAGGGTGTCCTTTTGCAACAGAAGTTTTAAGAGCAGGGGGTTTCTGGGAAGGAGGAGCAGGAAGTGGGCGGAATTCCATGCAGGGACTGAAGGGCAGCAGACATGCTGGCTGGCTGAAGCAGGCTGTCACAGAGAGAGACAGAGATGGCACTTAGGATCCCTCCGAATCCAATGCTATGCTGCTGGAAAGGCCAAGCCCCTCTTGGGATGTAGATCCTGCGAACTCTGCCTCCTCCACAATTCTCAGGTGGAAATTTGTGTGAATAAACCATGTTTCTTAAAGACACTACTCTCTGCTCTGTGCCTCATTTCGCCCAAGGAATCTCAAACCCTGGTTAAGTGCCAAGACCCCTGGAATCTCTTGCAACCGCTCAGCAGAGATTGGGCTGGCCTGTAACCATTTGTTTGTTTGTTGCATTTGTAGCACTCTTATTTCCCCAATGAGTTCAAGGTGGCTTAAATGGTTCTCTCCCTTTTCAGTTGACCCCCCACAACAACCTCATGAGGTAGGTTAGGCTGAGAGGCAGCGACCAGCCGTGGCCCAAGGCCAAATGGGAATTTTTCAAAATGGCAAGGAACTGCATGCATGTGATCACATGGAATTCTGTACAAGCAAATGTGTGGGGCTAGCAGAGGAAGGACACAGTAGGGGTCACAGTTTAAAATTTGAAACCATAGGGATGGGTAAATCTGTCGATTTTGGCTTTTCTCATTTTTCCAGTATTAAATTCTGTTCTTCACATTTCCACATCAGTGTGAGATCCCCCCCCCTTTTACAAATAAATAATCCTCGCGGAAATTTCCTCATGCAGTGTGTCTTTGTATGCTGGTTTAACTAATATATGCACGCTGAAGAAGAAGAAGAAGATGAAGAAGAAGAGGAGGAGGAGTTTGGATTTGATATCCCACTTTATCACTACCCGAAGGAGTCTCAAAGCAGCTAACATTCTCCTTTTCCCTTCCTCCCCCACAACAAACACGCTGTGAGGTGAGTGAGGCTGAGAGACTTCAAAGAAGTGTGACTAGCCCAAGGTCACCCAGCAGCTGCATGTGGAGGAGCGGGGAATCGAACCCGGTTCACCAGATTATAAGTCCACCACTCTTAACCACTACACCACACTGGCTTTACCCTAGTGTATGCAGTTTTGTACACATCACTCAGCCAGAGAACTGCACTGCAAAATTCAGGAAACTGCGAATTTTGAAGAACAACTGGGTTCCACTTTGCAGAAGTGCAGATTTGGTAGATTTGTCTTTAAATGTGAACTGAGCTGAATTTTCCCCCGATCTCTGATGCAGGGTGGTGATGCACAAAATAAGAAGGGCAGGTAGCTGTAAGAAAAATGAAGAAGACCAAAGCTCAAACAGGAACTTTTAGGAAGATGCAATTCATTGTGCATCTGTTACAAATTGACCTACAGTACACTTAAAGTATTAGTCAATGTGTGAGCAGTTTATAATAATTAAAGTCAAGCTTCTCCGAACAGACACATGTGCTCCTTTGTGAGTCCAGTGATCATGATAAGAGATACGATTCTGCCCCTATTTCACAATGTATGCATTATAGCTAATGAGTTAAAGATGTATCTTCTCTCCCGACAATCTGGAGACGTATAGGTAAGCACATTTCAAAACACAGGAGCAGAAGCCATCAGCAGAAAATAGCACAGTTAAATAACAAAACAGGCACTACACCGCCTTAGTGGCATCATTGGAGGGTTTTTTGAAGTAGTTATCTCAGCAGCAACCTCACTATCTTAAAGGAGTTTTTACAATGTAGGGGTACATCTGAGGCTGAAGTGACTTCAAAAAGAAGATATAAATACAGTAGTAGTAGAAGAAGAAGAGTTTTGGATTTGATATCCCGCTTTATCACTACCCTAAGGAGTCTCAAAGCAGCTAACATTCTCCTTTTCCCTTCCTCCCCCACAACAAACAATCTGTGAGGTGAGTGGGGCTGAGAGACTTCAGAGAAGTGTGACTGGCCCAAGGTCACCCAGCAGCTGCATGTGGAGGAGTGGGGAAACAAATCGGTTCACCAGATTACGAGTCCACTGTTCTTAACCACTACACCATGCTGGCTCCAGTACCTCCAGTTACGTAACCCTCTGGTCACATAAACTTCAGGATGTGAAAGCAGCAAATCCGGAAGTATTTTACCGGGTTTTGCCACATGTACATGCGCAGAAGCTGTCCTCAGGTTGCGGAAACCTCGGGATCCGACCGGACCTCCAGAACAGATCCCGTCTGCAACCGGAGGTACCACTGTAGTGTCTTACCCACACAAGTTCCCTCCATGCATGCATACAGTTAGCAATGTTCATTTGACCCAACTTCTTTAGAATCCGAGTGCCACAGGAGCCAATGCCTAGCGACCAATGTCCCTTTGCTCCCCCCACCATAAAATATTTGAGGAGGCCTGCCCCCCTCCAAAGTTGATGGGCATTGCCATTCAAAAGGTGTCCGTGCGGCGAGTCTTGCGATCAATTATGTGAAGCAGGGCTTACCTGCCTTCCCTTCCCCCCCCCAAAAAAAACTTGACACCTCTGCCTAGAACCAAAGGCAAGTCTCATCAGGCAGAAATCAAAATCATAAAGCAAAGGTGCGACAAACTGAGGCGGCTTATGCACAAGCCCAGTTCATTAGCAAAGCTAATGTTTCGGAGACTTCAAAGCTTCAGAATCTTTGATATGCTGAGGATATGCTGTTATGCCACTGCTTGCCAAAAGTGGTCGTATCAACAGAACATTTACCAGCAGCAGCAGCATATTAAAGCCCTGAAAAACTCAAAGGTTTTTCTGGAGGAAACAAAGCAAGGATTCCCGAAACCTAAGAGTTAAAGCACTTTAATGCATGGTATGTGCACAGGCTAGTCTGGTTAGCCTATACCCAGCACTAGCTATTGTTGCTACTGAGCACTGGTTAAAACACAGGGCTGTATAATGGACCAGCCGCTGAGTGCAAGAGTGCCTCCATCATTAGGTCAACCAGGTCACATCTCTCCTAGAATAATCACTACAATGCCATGCCTAGACATTGCCCAACAGCAACCACCATGGAGATCATCAGCTCACACCCATTCTGGTTTATATCGCTCAGACACTGTGTGTGGTATCTGCAATACATGGCTCACACTTGCTGCATTCCATCTGCTACCAACAACAACAACGACAATGGCCATTATGAGTATGGGTAGTGGCAACCCACTGGTATGTGGCATAATATTCTTCGAAGCTTTGTAAAGGTGCAAGGCTGGAGTCCATGCTGTCATATGAACTTTGTTGAAATACACCCTGTTAAAAAAAAGTAAAGTAATATGTGGCCTATCAGAATCATTTCTATCTGAGAGGGATGGCTCAGTTGAAAGAGCATGAGACTGTTAATTTCAGGGTTGTGGGTTTGAGTTCCACACTGAGTGAAATATTCTTACATTGTAGGGGGTTGGACTAGATGACCCCTGTGGTCCCTTCCAACTCTACAAATCTGTGATTCTGTCTGCTCAGGTCTCGCCTGTGGAGAAAGGAGAAGGGAAGCCCAAATTGCATGTGATACCCCACACACAATTAATTTCCCCCTAGTGTCTGCCATGTTTGAAGATCCCAACATAGTTTTTTTGCCGCAAAGAATCAACCATGCAAAAATATTCATGTAGATCTCAGTAGGGAAATGAAATGAAATATTTTGTACCAGAAAAGGCAAGACTACTTGAACCAGAGGTGAGGAAAGCTAAGGCAGCAATTCTATACACATTTACCTGAGAGTAAGTCCCTTTGAACTCAGTAAGGCTTACTTCTGAGAAGGCATGACTGCAGTATATGATTTATATAAATGCATTTGCAGAATGCACCAGTTAAGACATTTTCAACCTGGGCAAGAAATTATAAATCCCATTCTCTAAGGATGTAGCAAAGCCTCCTTTGGCATTTAGTGCCTGATTCTGTTGTCTTTTTAAAGGATTATATCTGTAGGCACCAAATCCAAGGAGCAGGTGGTAACAAAAAACAAAACAAAAACAGGCCCTGAAGGACAGGTAATTATTGCAGGAGACTTGCACACCTATAGCTATTAAAAGAATACGAGGGTTTAGAGCTTATGGTGTTTTGAAACTCATCCTACATCAAATGAATTTTGCAACAGATATCAAATATGTAACACGACACATTTAGATTAGGCGAAGGGAATTGCTGAGTATACACTATACCTTAAGCACATTTGAAGCACATTTTCCCCCTCAAAGAATTCTGGGCATTGTGGTTTGTTAAGGGTTGCAACCCTTAACCCTTAAGCAACCCTCTCAGTCTCTGACTGAGAAATAGGTTATCTTAAGCACAAGGAGAAGGGGACGACAGAGGACGAGATGGTTGGATAGTGTTCTCGAAGCTACCAGCATGAGTTTGACTAAACTGCGGGAGGCAGTGGAAGACAGAAGTGCCTGGTGTGCTCTTGTCCATGGGGTCACGAAGAGTCGGACACGACTAAACGACTAAACAACAACAACAACATTTTCATCAGAGAAATGTTGGAGAGTATAGAGTTATACAACCCTTGAGCCAATGAGATAAGCAACTATACAACCTTTAGAAGATATCTGAAGGCAGCCCTATGTAGGAAAGATTTTTTTTAATGTTTTACTAGGTTTTTAAATATGCTGGAAGCCTTCCAGAGTGGCTGGGCCAACCCAGCTAGATGGGTAGGGTATTAATAATAAAAATAAAAATTATGGAATAGGACATCCCTATTTTCATTGGAGCAATGTTGGAGGGTATGGGACTGTACACAACCTGTGCAGGTGCTCCAAAATTGGGGAGATCAGGACATGGCCTAATCCTCACAGAATAAGAAACAAGTATGGATACCAGCTGTGCTGTAACCAGCTGTCTGCTCCTTGGTAGCATAAAAAAACAGGGGTGGTAAAACTTTTTGAGCCCAAGGACCACATAACCGCCTGGCGCTACACGCAAGCAGATGGTGCTGTGGTCTAAACCACTGAGCCTCTTGGTTTGCCGTTTGGAAGGTCGGCAGTTCGAATCCCCGCAACAGGGTGAGCTCCCATTGCTCTGTCCCAGCTCCACCCAGTCTAGCAGTTCGAAAGCACGCCAGTGCAAGTAGATAAATATCTACTGCTGCAGCAGGAAGTAAATGGCGTTTCTGTGCGCTCTGGTTCCATCATGGTATTCTGTTGCGCAAGAAGCGGTTTAGTTATGCTGGCCACATGACCTGGAAAGCTGTTTGTGGACAAACACCAGCTCCCTCGACCTGAAGTGGAGATGTGTGCCGCACCCCATAGTTGCCTTTGACTGGACTTAACCGTCCAGGGGTCCTTTACCTTTTACCTTTAAGTGCAAGTGGTGGGCAGCACCAGAAACCAAATGGGGGCAGAGCAATGAATGCAAATTTTACCTTAATACAATAGGTTAGTTTCAACACAGAGAGACACACCCCTCTCTGAAGGCAAGGAAGAGCCGGTATCAGAATTCAAGAGTCCAACCAGGAAAAATCACTCAAGAAGGACATGGAGCAGGTCTGGTGAGACGTTTAGCCTGGTGTTGGTGGGTGGCTTGGTAAGGGTTCTGAAGGCCAGTTGGAGAGCCTTGGAAGGCCATTTCCCTGACATAAAGAGACAGATGCCCATCATACAATAAGAGCTTGCATATAAAAGTGGCATGACTTGGAATGCCTCCAGTATTGTAACTCAAGCATCCTTGACTGGGTATGTAGCATGTATTAATAAACCTACGACATATGCATTGGAATTAATCTACTGATTCACTTGTGTCTGTGTCCTGCTTACTTGTTGCTCAGCCACTCCCATCAGTAAGAAAAACCTACTCTTCAGGGGTGCGACTTTGCATTAGCATCGTTATCACAATCTTTTCCATAAACATGCTGAGATATTGCCTGTGCCACTTCTGCCAAAAAGGGTTTTGCAACTGACTTCAAAGCAGATCAGCATTATGCTCTGATGAATTAAATGGAGAAAACATGGCGGAGCTCAGGTTGTCCTAAATGCAAGAAACACTGCAAGGTACGGCAAATTGGAAGTGTTAATCAAAAAAACAAGGAGTTATTCTTACTATATGTGATGTTTTAGGATCGGCAGATAGATTAATAGAAAAATAGGGTTATAAAAGCATCAAACAGCACTTCACACAAGTTTGCTCCGGATCATTTTTAGAGTTCAGCTAAAAATCACTAAAATAATATATGGGCTAGTGCTATTAGCAAAATAGGTATTTTATTAACGTGACAAAATGTTTTAATTTCTTCTTTCACCAACTCCTTTGTTGACAAGGTAGCAGTTATAGAGCTTTGAGGGTGGAATGTACAGAAGCACTTCATTTGCTGAACAGAAGTAATGGTAGCAACATAGATGTATACAGTGGTACCTCTGGTTACATACGCTTCAGGTTACATACGCTTCAGGTTACACACTCCACTAACCCAGAAATAGTGCTTCAGGTTAAGAACTTTGCTTCAGGATGAGAACAGAAATCATGCTCTGGCGGCGCGGCGGCAGCAGGAGGCCCCATTAGCTAAAGTGGAGCTTCAGGTTCAGAACAGTTTCAGGTTAAGAACAGACCTCCAGAACAAATTAAGTACTTAACCCGAGGTACCACTGTATATAGATATCAATATAGATAGAAGCCTGATTTCATGGGGCCATCACCATCATCTGACTTTCCAGGCACTGTGGCCCTTCTCTCGCCCTCTGGACGGCCACCCTGGGAATAGCTTCCTCATCTGCTTTGTGGGTGTGCATAAGAGTGGGTGATTGATAGGACAGAACTGAAAGGGGAAGAGCAATGCAGTTCTGCCATGCTGCAGCCCTTGCCCATCTTTGGCTCCAAGTCCTCCCATCCCAGATTTTGGCTCTAGCCAGCATTGATCGTTGGCTTCCCCAATTGACTTTTCCAATGGGTCAACAGACTTTCCTAGGAGAAAGTTCCCATACAGCAAGGTGCAGCAGGCTTGTGTAGAGGAGACAGGGTTTTGTATTGGATTGAGGAATTCAGTGATGTTGTTGTGAAGTGGCTAGCGGGGGAACGCCGTATAGCAATACTAGTAAATGAAGCTTGCATTCTGCAACGGTTGGCCTCTCTTGTTTGCTTCTACAAGAAGTGCCCTGTTCACCTGTTCCAAGCCTGAAGAAGAGGCAATGGAACTGCTGCCAGCCCCATATTCTGTCCCGTGTGTGGGGTGTGCTGGAATGCTTGCTTCTGTTCTAACGTCTGTACACTATGTTTTGACTGGCAGGTGGAAAATGCCCCATTTTGAGATTTTGAAAGTAATATGTGTCTTGCACTATGTGCATGCCAGCTTTCCATTTTTCAGTCAACATGTAAGTCAAATGTAAGCTTGCCGTTTTTCAAGTGCCATGGAAATCCCAGCCCTATTCCCCATTTCTAGGGAGATTTTCGAATATCTCCCTTCTTAGCCTTTCCTAGTAATTAGTGTGTCATGGACTATGTAGCAAAATGTCACCTTTTCGGATGACTGGCGATATCTTGAGGCACTTGTGGGTAACATTCCTCCTCCCTGTTCTGAAGGGATAGCTTGGATTATGTGTGGACCAATTTTAAGCTTTCTAGCTAATGTGGGAGTAGCTTCAGCATTTTGGGGTTTACTCTGAGTACCTATGGCAGGGGTGGGATATAAAATGTTCATTTTTTTAGATTTTATTAGTAATTTGGATGCTTTGCATATGTACTAAATTCCAGGGCTCTTGCCCAGGACTGTGTTGTGTCCACTACATGCTGTGATAAGCATGTAAAAAATCGTCCATTTTTCAGAGGAAGAGGATTGAGAATGAAAGAGGAAGGGAAACGTTGGGCGTCTAGAGGCTACATTGCAACATAGGAATATTTGTGAGAACGCACAATGTGCTTGCTCTTTATGTGGCACAGAAAGCAGATGCCTTAATATATGTCACTTTTTGTTCTTAGATGCATGTAAATTCATAAGCACCTTAACTCTTCTCTCAGACCAATGAGATACTAGCAGTTTTTGATCCTGGAATGCATGGATGTGACCACCATTTGTCTTTGCAAAGGGGTCATTCTCAAACACTCAGGCACCCTTGGATGGATGAACTGGCTCACTAAGTCCATACCTCCCCGGCCAGGATTGTAAGCCCTGCTCACCCAAATCTGAGCCTGATGATCCTGTCCATTTGTTGAGTAACTTCATTAAAAGACCAGTGGACATTAGCAAAACAAAACAGAAACCTTGCACAGAAGCACTCGGATTGTGTATTTTCCTTCTTTATTTAAACTCGTTATACTGAATCTGATTATAAGACTGTGTCAGGACCAGGATTATACAGAAGAGGCTTACATTCAATGAAAATCTAGGAATCAAAGCTCACAGAGGGTAACAATTCAGCTCAATGAATGGAACCTCAAAGAGGGATACAAGTAGATCTTTTATACAGGGTTCTGAAAAACCTCGGTCACATTCTCTCATGGGAAATCTCTCAGACGTCCCCTTGCTGGTGGGTGCATCTCTTCATCTTTCAACCAGGCATGCAAGAAACATGACCACAGTCCAAGAGCGCATTCCAGTCAGTCAATGAATTTGTCAGTTTAGATTTCCCTCAGTTCCTTATTCTTCCAGTCTTAAGTTTAGCCCACCACAGTTATGCATCAGATTGGACTTTTTAAAATTCCTCGTAAAAATTCACCAGGATTTTAGAGCACTGTTCTCTTCATATAAACAATTGTGTGTGTGTGTGTGTGTGTGTGTGTGTGTGTAATGTTGCCTAGTAGATGCATATTTGCATGCAACTTCATCTACCACTACTCATTTGTTGCAAGCCACCACCCCTAATATAACACATTTCCATTAATTATATGTATTTTACAATACAGTTTCCAACAATATATGCCTTCCTGTATGCATTTCTTGGTTGGAAAGCTGCACTGCAAATCTTGAAGGGTAGCTGCATTTCAGATCACATTCTGTTTCATGAAGTGCCTGGTAGGTAAGTTGACATTAAAATGCAAACTACTGAATTCTTGCTTGGACATAAGACTCTTGTAGGTCACAGCCAAACATGATTGTAACTGGAAACAAGCCAGATTCTACTGATTCCTAATAATGCAGAGTCTCTGTGTGTGTTAGGGGCTGTTTAAAGTGCAGCGTGAATGAGTTGTGAATATTTCTTGCACTTTTTTAAAAGCAGGGGTTCCTTCTGGTCTTAGAGCCCACCAGAAGAAAAAAGGCTTTTGGAAAGTGATTTTAGGGGGTAGGATTAAGCTCCCTCCCTCTTGCACCCTGAAATGAACTAATCTCACAACTGTACAGTGATTTCGTGGCAGGCTTGATTCTGCATATGGGTCCCACTCTCACCATATAATATCTAGCTCAACCATTAGTCATCTTGCCAATCTGGCAGCTTAAGACACCTTTTTTTTAACCACAGCATCCTTTGAAAATCGAGATAAATGAGTCTTGAAAACTATAATACGTAGGAGTTCAGGAACACAGTTCAAGCTCACACATTTGATTGTATACAGCAGGCTGTTCCCAGAAGCTAAAGTCACTAATTTAGGCTACAATCCTAGACACGTTTCCGTAAGAGCAAGCCATACTGAAATCAGAGAGAATTGCTTCTGAGAAGACTTGCATAAGATTGCGCTGAAGCAAGGGATAGATTTGGCATCCAGGTATGCCTGTTATATCTCCTGCTTTCAGATGACACAGTTAGATTTTCGAACGTATTTTGTCTCGAAGAATAACATGAATGTATTAGAGCCTGCCTCTGTTCCCTTCCCGTAAGGTACTTATTCCAAGGAAGGCAGTATGAAGAGGAAGCTGATTCAGTAGTTAAACTATATACCAAACTGCTATGCTGCTGTCTTTCAGTCTGCCTAGCATTTGATAGAGAAATCAAACTGGAGGTCCCCTCTTCCTCCCAAAACTCTTCACAAGTCTTCTGATTCGTGGTGCATTTGAATTCCTTCCCAAGTGCATCACTAGTTCTTGCGGTTTCTTCTACACTGGAGGAAGAAGCTGTATTATTTAAGAACAATTCATCCTGGGGGCTTGGCGATCTAATCTGATCATGAAATGCTTTGTAGGCTGGAGACTGCCATTCTTGGCTTGCAACCTCACTTTCCTCACTTCTTGGAAAGTCTTCACTCCAAGGAAGAAAGTCTGAAGAAACGTCTTCTTCTGAATCAAGCTGGGAACTGGTATCTGCTAGACTCTGGATCATATTCTTGTATGTTGGTCTAATAGAAGGAAGAAAGGGAAATGAACTTGCATCCTCTGCCTCAGAATCTTGACCGTACACACTACATCTGAATTCTTTCGGACTCTGTGGCGTATTTTCTTCAACTTCTTCTATAAGGGGGATGGGTGAAGGTGAATTTGTACGTGAAATGTCAGTGCTTTCACTTTGAGGTAATTCCTCCAGGCTTTGAGATGAGTTCCTCTGATTTTGGTTCCGTTTCCCTTCCAGGGAAGACTGTTCTTGACTTAGAACCTCATCCGTTTCTTGGTTTCCTTTATTTCTGTGCCCTGTCCCTTCCAGAGAAGACTGTTCTTTACTTAGAATATCCTCATCCTCTTGCGTCCGTGAATTTTTGTTCACTATTCCTTCCAGAAAAGAGTTTTCTTGACCTAGAACCTCATCATTTTTTTGGTTCCCCTGATTTTGGTGCACTGTTTCTTCCAAAGAAGATAATTCTTGGCTTAGAACCGCATCTCCTTCATGGTTCCTCTGATTTTGGTTCATTTTCTCTTCCAGGGAAGACTGTTCTTGGTGTAGAACCTCATCCTTTTCTTGGTTCCCCTGCTTTTGGTGCACTGGCTCTTCCAGGGAAGACCGTTCTTGGCCTAGAACCTCATCATCTTCCTGGTTCCTCTGATTTTGGTTCATTTTCCCTCCCAGAGAAGGCTCCTTTTGACTTAAAACTGTATCATCCTCTTTCTTCCACAGATTTTGGTTTACTGTCCCTTCCAGGGAAGATTCTTTTTTACTAAGAACCTCATCCTTTTCTTGGTTCCCCTGCTTTTGGTGCACTGGCTCTTCCAGGGAAGATCGTTCTTGGCCTAGAACCTCATCATCTTCCTGGTTCCTCTGATTTTGGTTCATTTTCCCTCCCAGAGAAGGCTCCTTTTGACTTAAAACTGTATCATCCTCTTTCTTCCACAGATTTTGGTTTACTGTCCCTTCCAGGGAAGATTCTTTTTTACTAAGAACCTCATCCTTTT
This sequence comes from Podarcis pityusensis, assembly GCF_964106645.2. Taxonomy (NCBI): domain Eukaryota; kingdom Metazoa; phylum Chordata; class Lepidosauria; order Squamata; family Lacertidae; genus Podarcis; species Podarcis pityusensis. Next base: position 67,697,380 of record NC_138031.1, read on the forward strand.
CTTGGTTCCCCTGCTTTTGGTGCACTGGCTCTTCCAGGGAAGACCGCTCTTGGCCTAGAACCTCATCATCTTCCTGGTTCCTCTGATTTTGGTTCATTTTCCCTCCCAGAGAACGCTCTTTTTGACTTAAAACCGCTTTATTTTCTTGATTCCCTTGATTTTGGTTTACTGCCCCTTCCAGAGAAGATTCTTTTTTACTAAGAACGTTTTCATTTTCTTGGTTCCCTGGCTTTTGATGCACTTTCTCTTCCAAGGAAGACTGTTCTTCACCTAGAACCTCATCATCTTCTTGGTTCCTCTCATTTTGGTTCATTTTCCCTCCCAGAGAAGGCTCTTCTTGACTTGGATCCTCATCATTTTCTTGATTCCCTTGATTTTGCTTTACTGTCCCTTCCAGAGAAGACTGTTCTTGGTGTAGAACCTCATCCTTTTCTTGGTTCCCCTGCTTTGGGTGCACTGTCTTTTCCAGGGAAGACCGTTCTTGGTGTAGAACCTCATCATCTTCTTGGTTCCTCTGATTTTGGTTCATTTTCCCTCCCAGAGAAGGCTCTTTTTGACTTAAAACCGCTTTATTTTCTTGCTTTGCTTGATTTTGGTTTACTGCCCCTTCCAAAGAAGAGTCTTTTTTACTAAGAACCTCATCATTTTCTTGGTTCCCCTGCTTTTGGTGCACTGTCTCTTCCAGGGATGACTGTTCTTCGCCTAGAACCTCATCATCTTCCTGGTTCCTCTGATTTGGGTGCACTGTCCCTTCTAGAGAAGACTGTTCGTGGCCTAGAACCTCATCATCTTCCTGGTTCCTCTGATTTGGATTCATTTTCCCTCCCAGAGAAGTCTCTTTTTGACTTAAAACCTCATCATTTTCTTGCTTCCCTTGATTTTGGTTCATTGTCCCTTCCAGAGAAGATTCTTCTTGTTGTAGAACCTCATCCTTTTCTTGGTTCCTCTGCTTTGGGTGCACTGTCTCTTCCAGGGAAGACCTCTCTTGGCACAGAACCTCATCATCTTCTTGGTTCCTCTGATTTGGGTTCATTTTCCCTGCCAGAGAAGGCTCTTCTTGACTTGGAACCTCATCCTTTTCTTGCTTCCCTTGATTTTGGTTTACTGTCCCTGCCAGAGAAGACTGTTCTTGGTTCCCCTGCTTTGGGTGCACTGTCCCTTCCAGGGAAGACTGTTCTTCACCTAGAACCTCATCATCTTCTTGGTTCCTCTGATTTGGGTGCACTGTCTCTTCCAGGGAAGACCGTTCTTGGCCTAGAACCTCATCATCTTCTTGGTTCCTCTGATTTTGGTTCATTTTCCCTCCCAGAGAAGGCTCTTTTTGACTTAAAACCGCTTTATTTTCTTGCTTTCCTTGATTTTGGTTTACTGCCCCTTCCAAAGAAGAGTCTTTTTTACTAAGAACCTCATCATTTTCTTGGTTCCCCTGCTTTTGGTGCACTGTCTCTTCCAGGGAAGACTGTTCTTCACCTAGAACCTCATCATCTTCTTGGTTCCTCTGATTTGGGCGCACTGTCCCTTCCAGGGAAGACCGTTCTTGGCCTAGAACCTCGTCATCTTCCTGGTTCCTCTGATTTGGGTTCATTTTCCCTCCCAGAGAAGTCTCTTTTTGGCTTAAAACCTCATCATTTTCTTGCTTCCCTTGATTTTGGTTCATTGTCCCTTCCAGAGAAGATTCTTCTTGTTGTAGAACCTCATCCTTTTCTTGGTTCCCTGGCTTTGGGTGCACTGTCTCTTCCAGGGAAGACCGTTCTTGGCCTAGAACCTCATCATCTTCCTGGTTCCTCTGATTTGGGTTCATTTTCCCTGCCAGAGAAGGCTCTTCTTGACTTGGAACCTCATCCTTTTCTTGCTTCCCTTGATTTTCGTTTACTGTCCCTGCCAGAGAAGACTGTTCTTGGTTCCCCTGCTTTGGGTGCACTGTCCCTTCCAGGGAAGACCGGTCTTGGCCTAGAACCTCGTCATCTTCTTGGTTCCTCTGATTTGGGTTCATTTTCCCTCCCAGAAAAGGCTCTTCTTGACTTGGAACCATATTATCATCTTTTCTCATTAGATCTTCAGCATTAGACTGAGGAATTGCACCTGCTATAGCTTGAACATAGTGAGCTTCAGTTCCTGGTTGTCTGTCAGCTACCTCAGAATCTGGAAGGGACGCTAGAGAAAAACTTAGCTTCTTTGCTTCTGAATCCTCACACTCTACATTTGCAGCGCATCTGAGTGGCTGCATTAATGATGTATTGGGAGAATTTTCTGCAGTTGTGTTTATAGAGTAGAAAGAAGGGAGCCTTACATTTTCAGCAGCCAACTTTCCATTTGTGAAGACTCCCCCTTGGTTTTCTGAAGTGCTGGCCAGATTGTGAAATGCTTCCCCTTCGGGAGAAGCATGTTCTTGGCTGAAATCTTCCACTGCTTCAAGTTTTGGGGTATACTGGTTCCTGGGAAGAATGTTAGAAGAAACACTTGCATCATTGTTAGACTGAGAAATAGTTGGTGTGAGAATGTGGGTCAAGTTGCTGTCCATCTCTCTGGCATCTGTCCCAGAACCTGGAAGGGAATCTGGAAAGGAGGACTCTTCCTTTTCTTCACATGCCTCACATTCCTCTACCAATGGCTTATGCAGAGGTTCCTGAGCTGCAAATATAGGGGTGGGAAAAATATGAAGTTACATTTTTGAAATAAGAATCAAACTAGATGTGCATCTTTAGTTTTTAATACGTATTGCACCAAGGGATGTGCGGGAGAATTATTTTGCTTCACACTTTCATGTGAATCTACCCAGTTCACACTTCCTGAAACTATTTTATTAATTTATAAAAGTACTTCTATTCCGCCATATCTTAAAATATCAAAGTGCTGAGCCAACTATGTGAACCAAAACGCAGATCCCCTTCAAAAACCACAGTTCTCCAAATTTTGCAGTTCTCCATCAAAGGTGTGTATATTTGGGGAAAAGATGCACAGATATGTTGGTGAAAATAACATACAAAAATGTGTGGCAATAGGGTAAGTTTGCTGCAAACATCTACGTGCTTATTAAGTGGCATGACGTATTAAGAGAAATGCACGCTAAAAGGTGGTAGGTATTATGCAGGACTTTTTATTTATTTACTTTTTAAAAAATCATAAACAATGTGGGAATGTGGTGGGCTGAACTTAAGGCTGGAAAAATGAGAAATTGAACAGATTCATCCATTCCCAATTGCCTCAAACATGGGCAAAAAAGGAAGAAGCTGAAAACAAGGCAAGGCATCGAATTCTACTCTCATACCTCCTCCATCTCCTTTGTCTTCTACTTCATTAATGGCTTTTTCAGGCATCTTGGAGCTCCTGCCATGCTCACCTACAGAAACATAGAAATGGAGGAAGAAAAGTTGAATGATGTTACGAGATTGAATGCAATATTATTATTTTTTATGATCGTGCTTTTATGTTTGGTTTGGTTTGTCGTTTAGTTGTGTCCGACTCTTCGTGACCCCATGGACCAGAGCACGCCAGGCACTCCTGTCTTCCACTGCCTCCTTGCTTTTATAAAGGTAAAGGTACCCCTGCCCGTAGGGGCCAGTCTTGACAGACTCTAGGGTTGTGCGCTCATCTCACTCTAGAGGCCGGGAGCCAGCGCTGTCCGCAGACACTTCCGGGTCACGTGGCCAGCGTGACAAGCTGCATCTGGCGAGCCAGCGCAGCACACGGAACGCCGTTTACCTTCCCGCTGGTAAGCGGTCCCTATTTATCTACTTGCACCCAGGGGTGCTTTCGAACTGCTAGGTTGGCAGGCGCTGGGACCAAACGACGGGAGCGTACCCCGCCGCGGGGATGCGAACCGCCGACCATGCAATTGGCAAGTCCTAGGTGCTGAGGTTTTACCCACAGCGCCACCCGCGTCCCGCTTGCTTTTATAGTATAGTATAAAACACACACAAAAAGAAGGCTTACTATCAGGATTTGTGTCCAACTTAACTTGTAACGCACTGCAACTGGAAATATAAATAAATAAACGCAATTTATTTCTGTTCTAAATATTGCTTTTATATGGTGTCCAATGTTGGCTTTGCAGTAGCAAAATGGGTTCCTGCTTCTTCAAGGTGGGACAACTCAATTTCCACCAATTTCCCTCCTACACACCACATCCTGTACCAGATGTGGAGAACCTTTGGCCCTCCAGATGTTCTTGGGCTCCAGCTATCATCATCATCATCCCTGACCAATGCCCATATTGCTGATTCTGATAAAAGCCAACAATATCGGGTGTGCAGTTCACAATCTAGCCAGATATGCGCATGAAGATGCCAGCTTCTGTGTATGCACACTCATCGTTGTTGCTCTTAAGCGCAACTGGGTTAATCTAAAATATAGCAAGGCCGCCATGAAGTGAAATCAACATCTCTTACACACCACGTAAGTCGGGCATGATGCTCGTTCTCTGACTGGCTTCTGAGGCAGTGGGGTTTGTTGGCTCTTCTGGATCCTGTTTGGATTCTGAGTTCATGTGCTCTTTTTTATCTTGATTGAAACTGGACACCTGAAACAGAAAACAGCATTGCTGCATTGCAACTAATACAGACATGCTTTAATTCAAGCAGTGAATTTAATTCAAGCAGAAAAGCCTTCTCCATCCTAGTGCCCTCCTGAATTCTGTACTGCAACTCCCATCAACACCAGCAATGTAGCCATGTTGGCTGAGGCTGATGGGAGTCGTAGTCCAAAACATCGGGGGGGGGGCATTCTACTTTGCTGAAGTAGAATTCTTATCACAGGTTGCTATCCAGGAGAAAGGTTTACATGCGTATAATGGAATTATGTATGCAATCGGGGCTCTTGTTAATGTTCTCTATGCTGAAGCTCCCACACAAATGAGGCAAGTGGTCATTCAGCTTTTAAAATAATGAGTTTTATAAGAAATGGCTTCTTCGGATCAAGGTCAAACCAGCAAATGAATCAGAAAATTGGGGGAGTTGTGGTTGAGTCCTTTCTACGTCCTGAGGAGTTTTAGATGCTCATTGCTGCCTATGGGAAACTCACATCTTTGGTCGAAGTTTGGTTTGGTGCGATGCTCAGTTGTTGCAAAGGATTTAACTGGTCCCCCTGTAATACATCCATTTTATAAGACAACTACAACTTTTCCAGCACTCAAACCATTCTTTTGAATTGCTAAGAAGCTCTTATTTCCCTTCCCACTCCACGCATTGATAGCTGCTCCATAATGTCTACCAAGATGCAATTCTAGCATATTTCCTTGGGAGTAAACTGCATTGAAAACAGTGGGAACTATCATTGCAACAGCCCTGGTTATGAGCCTCACACTTGCATAATCTCCTATACCTGAACTATTATGTAAGCAATTTTTTTCTTCAAATGGTAAACCCTTTTCACTTCAAAGTAGGTGTGTACACAGGGTGTGTACCTAGGGTGACCACATGCAAAAGAAGACAGGGTTGCTGCACCTTTAATCAAGGAAGGAAGGAATATTTGTTGGCATAAATACCCACCATTTCAATGCGACCTGCGGAGTTCCCTCTGGCACCATAGAGCAGGTGCAAAGCAGCAGAGAAATTCAAAGGTGAAAGCAGGATGTTTTCATTGCGGTGATAATTTCTCAGTAGGCGGAAGAGGTCAAGATACAATTTGGCATTAGCTTCACTGGAGAATGCCATCATGCAATCTACACAACCTAGAAACAAGCAGAAACCTAATCAGAATTACTTGTGTTGTTCCCAATTATAATGGTGACAGCAGCCATGAAATTAAAAGACGCCTGCTTCTTGGGAGAAAAGCAATGACAAACCTAGACAGCATCTTAAAAAGCAGAGACATCACCTTGCCAACAAAGGTCCGTATAGTGAAAGCTATGGTTTTCCCAGTAGTGATGTATGGAAGTGAGAGCTGGACCATAAAGAAGGCTGATCGCCGAAGAATTGATGCTTTTGAATTATGGTGCTGGAGGAGATTCTTGAGAGTCCCATGGACTGCAAGAAGATCAAACCTATCCATTCTGAAGGAAATCAGCCCTGAGTGCTCACTGGAAGGACAGATCCTGAAGCTGAGACTCCAATACACCTCATGAGAAGACTCCCTGGAAAAGACCCTGATGTTGGGAAAGATGGAGGGCACAAGGAGAAGGGGACGACAGAGGACGAGATGGTTGAATAGTGTTCTCGAAGCTACCAGCATGAGTTTGACCAAACTGCAGGAGGCTGTGGAAGACAGGAGTGCCTGGCGTGCTCTGGTCCATGGGGTGACGAAGAGTTGGACACGACTAAACGACTAAACAACAGCAATATTCATGTCCCTGTGTCAATGACTCTGGGCTACCCAAGCAGCTTACCTAATTCATACAGTCTAAATAATATTGAAATCTATGCAGTGGTGTAGCACAGGGGCGTAAGGGGGGGCCATTGTCACAGGTGCAGAATTCTGAGGGGGACACGGCCAGGTGCCCCTAGGCAGGCACCAGCTTCCACAGGGATCCCCACCTTGGCAAAGGTGACAGAGCAGCTCAGGCCTATGATGAGTGGGCACAGACGGAGGTAGGTAGGCAAGGGGTGACCCCAACATGGCCTGGCCCAGAGCTCTTCTCTGCACATGTTAGAGGGGTTTGCCCACTGAGGGCCACATCAGTTGGCCGGGCTCCCCCCTGCATGGGTAGGCAGGTGGTGCAGCACGGACGAACTTGGCTCCAGTGGGGTGGGGTGACGCTCTAGCAGCATCAGCAGCTTACCCGCCCTGGGCACTGGCAACCCAAGCTATGCCATTGAATCTATGTTCTGGGATAGGGTGCTCTTATGAGCAGGGCAAAAGCAATCTAGTGAGCTGTCATGTTTTCAAACAAATGTCAAATACAGAATCATCTTTGAGGATGCGTAGTTCAGACAAGCAGACTTATTGCTATGTCGTCAAGAGATTTCTTACATGTGTGAATGAGCGTTGCAGATCAAACACAATGCAGAGAGCTTTTATATCTTCTGCTCTAATGCAACACCTTTCAATGGAAGTACCACTAAGGCCTTTATCTTGAAATCTCATGAACCTGGGAGAGCATCCTATGGGCCCTGGGAAATATCAGTTCCACCCACAGCAAAGCTCCAGCTTTACAGAGGGATATCCCCTCTCAGATTCCTGCTCCTTTCTGCCACAGCTCATATGCTACCAGTGCCAGACCTTCAACATCAGCAGGGTCAAAAGTGTGTGGGGGGGAGGTGTCTCTTTGACATCAATAGGAAGAAAACTATTTTTTTTTAAAAAAAAAAAAAAAACAAGAACAGAAAAGGACCAGGAGCACAATATCGTAAGTCTGGTAGGGCATTGGATGGGGCAGTCAACCACTTTCAGTTTCCACCATCACCACCTTAGAATTACAGCTCTAGTGATGATGAGAGTTTTGGGTTGGATTTTGGATGCTCCATAATTCATTCATTCATTCATTCATTCATTCATTAGTTATTTTGCTGTTCCACTGTAAATTTCATAAGGAAATTTGAATGGAAGAGAGAAATGATTTGTCAATGCACGAGCATATAGTATACATATGGACATCTGCTCCTCCCGTTTCAGACATGTGGAAACAAAAAATGCAGTCACTCAACACAATGATGTATCAGTTAATGAGTGCTTCTAGTAGCATCTGAAATATTACTAAAATATGTACATTTACCTGTGGATCAGCTCAAAATGTGCATAGCTGGAAAGGAGGGCTGGTAAATGTTCTGTCCCAATTAGTGCAATTATAAGCAGATGTAAAGATATACAATTCAATCTAGAGCTACCAAAGAATATGAAGGAAATTATGTTGAGACGTTGCACTTAAAGTTGTTGATTCTGTTATATAGGTTACAACCTGGCTTAGGATGTTTGGCGTTAACAGAAGCAGAAGCAGAATAAAGCGTTTTGCAGGAGATTTTATATGTTAAATTCAACTGATTGTGAAGGATACTGCATAAATATATATGCACACACACATACCGACACGCACACATGAACAGGGCATTTTTTTAAAAAACCTCTGCAAATTTCATAGGCAGATTTCTTAAAGAAATTAAATTATATAGGAAATACATTCATGGATAATAACATCAGAAATAATTCTTGACTCTTCAAATTGACCTGCAAATCCACTGAACAATGTCAAACACCATTGTATCCATTTGTGGTATAGCAAACTCAGGCTTGCAAACTAGTGGAAAAGAAGAAGAAATAATGTTTCACAACGCGAAACTTATTATTCCACTCGAAACCATATTTTAGTAATCTGGAGCCCATTCCAAATTATTGCTTTTATCATATGCATCTGCCGGAACGTTTGGCTCACAACCCAGAAAATTTCAACACATTTAAAATGTGTACTCGGGACAAACTAGAGCCATTGCAACTTTCCTAAGTGTCACACTGAATGTGCACATCTCGGAGCTAGCAAAACACTCATTCAGCCTACAGCATAGTCATTCAGATTACATGCAGCAATCACAAGATAGGGATCTATTCCTCTCTAAGCCTGGCACCAGATTTACAGAATTGCCAATCAATGTTCTCCAAATTCCCTTTCCAGGTGAATGACTGGGAATAGTTACCTTTCCTTCTACAATGAAGTCCAGAATTAATCCACCAAGCTCTGCTTGCTTCTGACACCCTAGCCTATATAGAGAGCCTTTTCTATCTTCAACATCCTTTGAAATGTTGTGCTCCTTGATGACTTTATTAAATATCATTTCCATAAAGAAAATGAAGGGCAGAACAAATAATAATAATAATAATAATAATAATAATAATAATAATTCTGTCAATGGAATGTTGCTGCTTTGTTGGTCTGAGGTGATAGTTTCCCCTTCTGTGGTGAAGGCAACAACCCCGAAGGTGTTTTGTTACATATTTAACATTTATTAAGGGTGTTCTCCCTAAGGGTGGAGCTAAAGTATGTAGGAAGTTCAGGTACACATGATTTCCTCTTGCGCTCAGCTCATGAGGGAGGGAGACAGAGGAAGTGCTGCCCCTGCAATGTTGGCACCACAACACTCATTGAGATGGGTCTTGGGGCAGGTGGCAGCGGTGAGGTCAGAGGAAAACACAGGGTGGAACTCACCATTTTCACACCCTGTGCCAATGAGCACAGTTCTGCCACCAGGAGACCATCGCTGCCTCTGCCTCCTTACTGCTTGAGAAGCAGTTGTGTGGCATGCTTTTCATGGACTTCTTTAACTTTTCAAATTGCTTGACTCCCATACCTGTTTTAAGCGGGACGGCCCAGTTTCTTTGAAGGTGCCCTGGGCTCTGCCTTTGTCCGGGGAGCCCCAGTTTTGTGTGGCGGTTGGGTGAAAGAAAGCGGAAATTGAGCAGGCGAAGGAGAGTGGAGACTAAGAAGCTGGGTGGGAGAAGGTCTGCAGAGATTGGATGGCTGAGTGGGTGAAGGAGAGAGGGAAGCAGGTGGGCAGAACGGTACAGGGTATGTGTGTCCCGCTTTGCTCTCCTGAAATGTTGGAGGGTATGGATCCCATGCTCCTACTTCAAGATTTGAAAATTAACAACTAGATGGGTAGCTGCACTCATTCTTGCTCAGTCCAGCTGTCCTAACTAGACATGGATTTGTACTACTAGGTAGAAATGTAGGTCTAGGAATCATAGCTCAGTTCTTCATTTTCCATGTACAGTGGTACCTCAGGTTAAGTACTTAATTTGTTCCGGAGGTCTGTTCTTAACCTGAAACTGTTCTTAACCTGAAACACCACTTTAGCTAATGGGGCCTCCTGCTGCCGCCGCGCCGCCGGAGCACGATTTCTGTTCTCATCCTGAAGCAAAGTTCTTAACCAGAGGTACTATTTATGGGTTAGCAGAGTCTGTAACCTGAAGCGTATGTAACCCGAGATACCACTGTACATAAAGTGTCAGGCACATAAGGTATCAGACCACTAGTAACTCCCCTTAGCTTGACACTGGGATTTTACGAGGGCATTGAGAACTCTGGCTAGTGGGACCTGTAGCAAAATGTTTTTGTGCAGATTTCTCCTGTTCAGGACTTCAAGCAGTAAGCCAGCCATGACCTCTTACAAACTACTCCATTCCATTTCCCCTCTCCCATTTTGTTTTTCCCTCAACAGAGCATGCAGTCCCCATTGGGCTGTTTTAGTTCTCCCCACATGAGATTTATTGTACTTTGATGAACCTGGGGGTTCCCAGTCAGAGTTCCCCTAACCTTGCTGATACCACCCTCTTGAGTGTTGATGCTTTTGGATATAGAAGGATTGACACTCAATAAATAAATAATTTGCTATTAGGATTCCTATTATTTTTCATAATTTTTGTTGTTGGGGGTGGAAATGCTTACATTTCCTTAAAAACAAGCAAAATAGTAGTAGTAGTAGTAGTAGTAGTAGTAGTAGTAGTAATCTAATACTGTTTCCTGTGTGTCTTCAGTACAGCCGCCCTGAGTCCTGTCAGGGAAAAATGTGGGCTATAAATAAATAAAGAAGAAATAATAATAAAAATAACTATAGCTACCTCTGACCTTGTTTCATATATTAGGTTGTATAATCAATAGAGGTGTTTCTGAAAAACATCCTTCACATTTTGGAGACAGCTAAATAAGCAGCCTCTCCATCCTAAGGTGTAACCTTCACAGGGCAAGGCATGTGAGTCATAACCTCTGTCTGGGCCTAGCCTACTTCATTTAATGCCCACCCAGAATATGGCAGGCAATAGAGATGAGCAGGACTTGACAAACTGTAATAGTATGCTAAATATTAAGCAGAGAGATAGTGTGGTGCAGTGGCTAAAGTTTTGGCCTAGAACTGGGGAAACCTAGATTCAAACCTCTGGGCTTCTTTCGCTACCTCTCAGCCTAACAAGCCTCATGGGATTGTTCTCCGAGGATAAACTTGAGAAGCTTGTACTTTGCCCTGAGCAATTTGTGTGTGTTTTTTGTATATAGTTTTTATCAAGTTTTCTGTTTTACAATTTAAAATACTCATTTTAAACCCTTAAGATTTCAGTGACTTCCCTTCTTCTCTTTCCATGGTTCATTTCGCATATCATAAATCCCTGCATATTTTGCAATAACTATACCATTCAGTATTCAGTTGTTGCTTCCATCAAAACTTGTTTACACTGTTGAATTTATCTTAATGCTGCCAGTGTTTTCAGCACAATTATTTCCCATATATTCAATAAACGTTTTCTAGTCTTCTCTGAATGTATGTTCTTCTTGTTCTCTTTTTCTATACAGTCATACCTCATGCTACGTCCACTTCATGTTATGTTCTTTCAGGTTACATCCCGCATCGACCCGGAAGTACCGGAAAGGGTTACTTCCGGGTTTCGCCGCTTGCGCATGCGCAGAAACACAAAATGATGTCACATGCATGCGCAGAAGCGGCAAATCGCAACCCGCGCATGCACAGACGCGCCACTGCGGGTTGCGCTCTTTTCATGTTGTGAACGGCCTCTGGAACGGATCCCGTTAACAACCAAAGATACCACTGTATGTTAAATCTGCGAGTTGTGCATATTCTGTCAACTTAAGTTGCCATTCTTCTTTGGTTGGGACCTCGCTCGTTTTCCATTTTTGAGCTAACAAAACACGAGCTGCAGTAGTAGCATACATAAAAATAAAAATAAAATGACACCTGCGAATTTCAGTCTGAATTATCCCCAACAGAAAGGACTCTGGGTTTTTTTGGGAAAGTACTTATAAACTTGTGAAGCTGGAGCTTGTACATTGCCCTGAGCTCTTTGGAGAAAAAGCAGGATTAAAATATTCTAACAAGCTCAGCCCAAAATCACGGGACATCCATGCTGTCAGTGACTAGCTAGATGAGGAGGAGTGAAGGAAGCCTGCTGACCAAGAGGGCCCCCCCCCGGGAAAGTGCAGAGGGAGAGGGTTTGGATCCTGGAGCCTGGTGGTGGGAAACCAGCCACATCCCAGAGGAGGGGGAAAGCTGGGAAATACTGGAGACTCGGAGCTTGAAGGATGGTGAAGAGGAGGAAACAGGCAGGGGCCCCAGCACAGGGCAGGGACAGGAGTTAGACTTGGCAGTCCTCCTACAGAGCCACTTTGACATCTTCTCTGCACTGGCAGAGGAAGGGGGTGTGGTGGGTGCGGTCTGCCCTGGGTGTCATCCCTGAGGGGGGTGACATCACTGCACCGCCCCCCTGGGACAATCACCACGGGCACCGCCACCCCTGTGCTCACCGAGCTGCCCCCATGGGATGCTTGCCTGTGGGTGGCTCACCTTGCCCCATGGGTGGCGCCTCCAGGTGCCAGAGCAGCTAGCTCCGCCTCTGCTTCTCTGCTGACAGCCTGCAAGCCCCCTCCCCACTCCCAGAATGAGGCATTTATTGCATGTTGCCGAGCAGAGAGCCAGGCAGACACAGAGAGGGTCCCTTGGAGCTCACCGTAGACAGAGCAAGGAGGGCCTGACACAGAGAGCTAGGCAGTGAAGGGGGAGCTACAAGCCAGTCTGGGCAATTGCTTCACTAAGATAGGAGCAACCATTACAGGTCTCTGTGTGTTCTTTGTCCTGCTTTCCTTAATAAAAAAAAAACTAATTGTAAGTTAACCAAGTGTTTCACTCTTGTTCTCTGATCTGAGAACGACCTGCTCTCCTTGTCGGCTGCCTTACACGCGCCAAAGGCCAGGATTTATTTCAGAGCAAGGTGGGGACAGCCAGTTCTTCAGCAACGCACCCTCAAGTGATTATTACACTTCAGGTTTTTGTGTCTCTTTGGTGCCACCATGTTATGTCAGGCAAAGGAAAATAGATTTGCCATGGGAAGTTGGCGAATATTTCCAGACAGGTTGGCAGACATGCTGAACGTTTTCTCTTCCTTCTTCTTCTTATGATGACCAGTGCGGCAGCGTTCATTACACACAGAAAGTGGAAGCACCTACGCACAAACATGGGAGGGCTTTGAGATTTGGGGTGGGAGATCGGTGGAGAAATTTATGCAGGTCAGAAATCTCATCAGGCCCAACCAACATGGTAGTTGGTGAGGGATGATGGGAGTTATTGGCCAACAACACTTGGAGAGCCACAGGCTCCCTGTCCCTGGTTTGCAGAGACAAATGGTAGTGATGTGTGACTTACCAAAACATATTGTCTGTCTCTGTGGGTTTACATTGGCCTCACCCTCCGAAATGATTGTTATTTTTTCCTTGCCCATTGAGGCTTACCAAATCCATGTTGCTCCAGAGCCTGCATGCATAGTGGATCTTTGATGTGACCTGCTTCCATGTCCTTATTGTCAAAAGGTTAGAGGCCGATGGTTTACAAGAAGCAAGCATTTTATTATTTAATTATTATGAATATTTATGACAAGTATATCCTGCCCTTCCTCCCAAAGGAGTGGGTGAGGTTGCAAAAAGGTAAACCCTAACAAGAACTTTTAGAAAGGGAAGCACACACTGAAAATAAAGGAACAAAGATATAGGGGTGGCCGACTTGAATAAAATATTGGGGGGGGCAGGTAAGTGCCACCCCACATAAGCAATCATGGAACACTGTGCACACACATCATTTGAATGGCCAGGGCAAAGACCTGGCCAGGCTGGTCATCTTCTTATATACCTGCTGGGATTGACAAGGGATCTGAACCTCACCTGAATCTTATAACTCTCCTGGCAGGTGATTTGATCTGCAGCCACAGTGTGGAAATAAAGGATTGCCCACCAGATACCAGGCACTCTACTATTCAAATTAGGCCCCAGTGTTTTTGTTACAATACCCTTCTCAATGAAGTAATCAATTTTAATCTAGAATTTAAATTCTCAAAACTTTCTTGTATGTTAATTTGAGCAAGTAAACTACCGCTCTCACTTCATTACAAACAGTATTTCTACCTGCAACACACTTGAGCAAACCTGCTCCTCTTCCTTTCACAGATATTTTGCTGCCATTTGCAATGGTAGCTGCCTCTGATTAGTTATCATTTAACTCTTTGGGGAAGTAATTGGCATCACATGTCATGTGCATGGAAGTTGCCAAACCAATTAACCAACTAGAAGGATTACTGTTAATAGCACCAGTTTTCCTCAGTCTTGATATTGCTGGATAGTTTTATTAGTGCCACTTTGTTTTGTACGATTCCTTGCAAATGAAGGAAAACAACTTTTCTGCTTGTATATGTTGATAATATAATTTTGGTTACTGAGAACTAACAAGATTGTACAAAAACAAGATTGGGCACAGGCCTGGCCAGGACATAGGCGTCCTGACTGTGACAAAGGTGACCTGTGTGCTTGCTTGCTTGATTAACAGCTGTTAGGAACTTCAAGGTCCCTGCTCTCCCTTCTTATGGTCCTTGTACTGGGCCTGGAGACTCCAATAGAGAGCATTCCATGTCAAGAAGAAGGGCAAGTGGGCACCCTATCAAATGACAGGGCAGGAGCTACACGGAGCAGGGCCTTTTCATTGGTGGTGCCCATTGTATGCCTCGCTCTTCCCAGACCTGCTCTCTTTTGGCCTGTATTTTGGAGCTTTATAATTTAGGAAGACTTTGGAAGAACTGGTTGACAAGTCTTATCAGTCGCTGATGTATGAGCGGATTTTTTTTTTTTTGCTGCTGCTATTCTGGGCTTCTGGTGCACCAGGGGTTAAAGGTAAAGGTACCCCTGACCATTAGGTCCAGTCGCGGACAACTCTGGGGTTGCAGCAGGGTTTACACCTGTTTTACACCAGCACAATAGAGTTGGCCAGGATGCCAGAAGGGATACAATTTATGAGCTTTCTCCATTATCTGCACAGCAGGGGGTGTTCACTCAACAGTGCAGAGGCTGAGTTGAAGCATTCCCGGCTGGTTACCTGCTTTCAGCAATAGGGGTCACTGTTGGGTAGTACCTGTTGGAAATCAAGCCTTTATCGGGAGAAACTGGCAACTCTCCCAGGCACCCGGCTTGGTCTCCTGTTGACCTCCCTGGCTGCATTCCCCAGCAAGATCCAGGCTAGGTTGCGATAGGCGATTCTTCTCAGCGTGGGAAGAACACACCCCCTCCCTCCTGCTCTCCTGGCAGGGAAAGGAGATAGACAGAAATGTTTTTACATGCCTTTATTTCTGTCTTTGCAGCATTACAGAAAACATGTCTGCTCACTTCAAGCTCCAGCAGTCAAGTGACAAAGACTTCCAGTACTTCCTGTACATACGCAAGAGGAAGACCTCATATAACACTCTGAGCAAATTCCGGTGCATTGCCCTGTGAACTGACTGTCCCACTGTTTCCCACGGACAGCCCCAACATTCCCATCATGTGATGTTTTCAAGCTAGCAATTTGCAGCTGCACTGCATCCATATCATAACAGTACCCACTTGGTTAGCTGTCAGATTCTAGAGCTCCCTATTGGTGGCTCTTAGGTAATTCACAAAATACAGAGTCCATTCATAAAACACAGTATTCATTCATAAAGCAGTAACATAAATCTCCATTGCTACATACTGGGTGTATATTTCAGCGGTTGAATGTACAGGTTTATGGCCGTGCTGTAGTGTAGTGCTTATGCGACTGTGAATAAAAGGTGGCTGGGCCCATTGTCTGGGGGTTTGGGAGGGGGAAGGTGATAAAACTGATTTCCAATAAGTGCCCCCTCCCTTTATTTCCATAACAAGTCCTTGAGTCTGTAATCTGAATAGTGACACCAGGGACCTAGAAGGTGCAGGGCTTATCAGCCCAGCCCCTGCACAGTCTCATCAGGGATGACCTTAAGGCAATTGGAGCAATTGGGCCAAATTAGGCCCCGTGGGCCACTCCTAAGGGGGCCCCTGCACCAGGGCAATCTAGATGAATTTTATTTATATCTATAAGATTTTGCAGACTTTGGCTGTGAACTGGGGCCCTACAAAAAAAAAATTCAAGTTGCACCCCACTGCTTCAAATTGGACCCCACTGGCTAGCCCTGATAGTCTCATAGTTGCTGGGCCTGAGTTGTCCTGCCTTTGTGTGAAGTCTGGGGTTTGCAATTTTGGGAGAGGGGGGATTGCCCGCTAGGGAGCGGGTGGGCTGGCGAGGCCCCCTAGATTTAGAAGCCCTAGGCTTCAGCCTACTGAGAGCCAGTGTGGTGTAGTGGTTAAGAGCGGTAGTCTCGTAATCTGGGGAACCGGGTTCGCGTCTCCGCTCCTCCACTTGCAGCTGCTGGGTGACCTTGGGCCAGTCACACTTCTCTGAAGTCTCTCAGCCCCACTCACCTCACAGAGTGTTTGTTGTGGGGGAGGAAGGGAAAGGAGAATGTTAGCCGCTTTGAGACTCCTTCAGGTAGTGATAAAGCGGGATATCAAATCCAAACTCTTCTTCTTCTACTTAGCCTATACATAAATCTGGCCCTGGTTGTTATGCTTGAGGACTACTTTTGAAAAGCTGTAGCATGGCCTTTCAGCCTGTCTTATTTGTTTTAACTGCTATGTAAATGTGGTGGGTGTAGACGCTCCTTCAGGGGCTGATGGGTTGATCCAACATTACTGTCCCATTACTGCCATCTAGAAGGGCATATAGAGCAACAAAAGCAGGAAGCCAGGGGGGACCCAGAACATTTGCGGTATGAAAAGTTACAGGAGTACAGGACATACACTGATTGGCAATTGACCAGTATGTCCATTATTAAACATTTGCAGAAACAAACAGAATTGAAAACAGGACCATGGGCCGCTGCCCCAAAACCACTCTGAGCACAAGTCAGGGTGAAAGTGCATTCCAAAGGACATATGAAGTGGCCCTTACTCTGTTTCTCTTATCCCTGGCTTGTTAATGGCAAGCTGTGTTTTCTTCCGGTTCAGCAAATCTACCGAAGAACAGGATGCTGTTGGTGAATTTGTGCAGTATAAAGAAAAGAAAAGGATGGTCAGCCACAAACTGCACATCTGCCCAGCTCGCTGGATGCCTATCTCTGGGGCAATGTGGTGCTTCCCTTCCACCATCTTCATCCATCTCTAAGGCAACTCCATGCACAATCTCACTTACAGCCACCATTTCAGTTGCTGTAATTCCAGACAAATCAGCTTTTTCCGGATTGGACACATTATGAAGGCCCAGAGCTTCCAAGAATTTGAGGGCTGGGATGCTCGTCTCAAGTCTGGTCTTGGGAATGGCCACGTCTACCTCTTCCACCTTCAGGCAGGTTTCAGAGGTCCACTCTAATAACTTCTCATAGGTCAGTTCCTCTTCCAGCTACAGGGCAAAGGTTAAGTCAGTGAGATTACAAAAGGATGTTACATTTCATGAATGAGCTAGCAGACACCAAAACGTTACCTGTTGAAGAGAACTGGGGTTGTAATCTTTGGGCAGCAGTATGAACACACTCAGTTCATGATCTTTATAGGGGATCTCAAGCACTTGGAACTGGACCTGAGAGCTTTCAATTGTTCCCGTTTTATAGTGGCCTCTTCTGTGCATCAGCTCCACAGTTTTGGTGTCTCTCTGTAAGAAATGGCAAGCCTCAGTTAATAATATAGCGAGACTTTCCTGGTTAGCCAGAGGCCATAACAGTGTTAAATCAAGCAAGGAAACTGATGTTTACAAAGGCAAATATTTATTATGAGTTATTTCTTGCATACAAGGTTTATTTTAATGTTGATTTTGTCAGCTGTTGACTTGTTCAGATGTGACTCCACTTGAAACGAGGAAAGAGCCAGAGAGGGAATGTGCAACAATTTCAGTGCAAATGTTGTTGTTGTTGTGCCTATGCATCTTAAGCTCAACAAGTTATTGAAAACATATCTTAGTAAAAATATTAAGGGTTTTCGGGTGGCGAATGACTCGTTAAACGTGGAACATGGGAGGAAAAGTATTGCTGTGCACTAAACTGAGTATGCCAGCTTTCAACATATTTAAAACAAAGTAATTTTAATACTTTGGCCACCTCATGAGAAGAGAAGACTCCCTGGAAAAGACCCTGATGCTGGGAAAGATGGAGGGCACAAGGAGAAGGGGACAACAGAGGACGAGATGGTTGGACAGTGTTCTTGAAACTACGAACATGAGTTTGACCAAGCTGCGGGAGGCAGTGGAAGACAGGAGTGCCTGGCGTGCTCTGGTCCATGGGGTCACGAAGAGTCGGACATGACTAAACGACTAAACAACACAACAACAACAACAACAACAACAAGTTTTACAGTTGCCAAAAGAGATATTCCTTGTTTTGGGGGCCTGGAGCCTTGTAGTAAATCATACAATCTAAAAAAATAAATAAGATAGTAACATCTTTGTACATGGTGCTTTGCAAGGAGCAGGTTTGGCAACTTGCTACAATCTAGAAATAAGGGCTTACAGTCTAAAAATATACATAGAAACTACTGATGGAATGGGGAATAACAAAGGAACAATATGCAATTATTTTAATGACAAATACTCTAGCTCAGTAACAGTAGGTCAGCTTTCCCCAAGCTGATGCCCTCTAGATGTTTATAGACTCTCCAGGATACCAGGCATGGTTTTTTCCCAGCCCTACCTAGAGATGCCAAGAATTGAACTTGGAACCATAAGCAGATGCTCTACCTATAGACTGCAGCAGTAAAGTCACCAGTGCGTTTAGTGCCTATTATTTCTCCAGGCTGATTCCATAGCCTCTGACTTTCCTCAGATAAAAAAATGGAGACATTCTATTCTACATCAGTATATCCGCCCGTCCTGCACCCCCTATATACTCATACTGCCAATGGAATATGGGGAAAGGGAGGGGCTGGCTGAACTGCCCCAATGGCTGCTACCAAGAGGAGCATGTAACAATAAAAGGTAAAGGGACCGCTGACCATTAGGTCCAGTCGTGACCGACTCTGGGGTTGCAGTGCTCATCTCACTTTACTGGCCGAGGGAGCCAGCGTTTGTCCACAGACAGCTTCCGGGTCATGTGGCCAGCATGACTAAGCCGCTTCTGGTGAACCAGAGCAGCGCAAGGAAATGCTGTTTACCTTCCCGCCGGAGCAGTACCTATTTATCTACTTGCACTTTGACATGCTTTTGAACTGCTAGGTTGGCAGGAGCAGGACCGAGCAACGGGAGCTCACCCCGTCGCGGGGATTCGAACCGCCAACCTTCTGATTGGCGAGGCCTAAGCCCTGTGGTTTAACCCACAGAGCCACCTGCGTCCCTACGTAACAATACCGTACCGGCAAATGTCTTGGCAATATGCGAGAGCTTTAGATGATAAAACTGCAAGGCTTCCATCAGCCCACCTTGGACGTTGGAGGAGGCACCCGCGATGGATATTTATAAGGCAGCAGCAATGCAGTCTCTATGGTTGGCAGCTATTACCTCCGAAGGGCCTCTGTCTGCCTGTTGGCGCCCCTCTCCTCCCCTCCCCATGGATCCCTCAGTGCCACCATGAAGGGCGGGGCCTCCTCCTCCTCCTCCCTGTGTCCCCGCCCTTTCCTGCTCCCTTTCCCTGCTTACAAAATTCAGGACTGCGTGACCTAGTGAGAAACCCAGCACCCTTGGGGCAGTTGGAGGCTATGTATTCAAACGTCAATGCTCCCTTCCTCAGAATCTGCCCCATTATGCCAATTGCCTTTATCAGATAGCAGGAGGATAACACATAGCTGAAATACATGCATTGGAACTACCTCGTTCAAGTAAAAGGAGCTTTCTTTGGTGAGCTCCTTCTCAAACTGGACTTCCCATTGTCCTTTGAAGGGCATTCACCAGCAGCAGATCAATCAGGCATGTAATCTCGTCATTGAATTCCGGCAGCAGGTCCTGGATTTTGCCTTAATAAGGAACAGGTGGAAACGGTTTACTTTACCATATTAACTTCTGCCTGCAATCTATCCATTGAGCATACCATAAGCCAGGCATAGGCAAACTCCGGCCCTCCAGATGTTTGGGACTACAGTTCCCATCATCCCTAGCTAACAGGACCAGTGGTCAGGGATGATGGGAATTGTAATCCCAAACATCTGGAGGGCTGAGTTTGCCTATGCCTGCCATAAGCTTTGTGTCTCAGGGCTCCCCCCTGCACTACAGTAGTAAGGCCTCATCTGCACTGTTTAATGCAGTACCATAGCACTTTAAACAGCCATGGTTCCCCACAGCGGAGGAGGAGTTTGGATTTGATATCCCACTTTATCACTACCCGAACGAGTCTCAAAGCAGCTAACATTCTCCTTTCCCTTCCTCCCCCACAACAAACACTCTGTGAGGCGAGTGGGGCTGAGAGACTTCAAAGAAGTGTGACTAGCCCAAGTTCACCCAGCAGCTGCATGTGGAGGAGCAGAGATGCAAACCCAGTTCCCCAGATTACGAGTCTACCGCTCTTAACCACTACACCACACTGGCTCTCACAGCGAACCTGTGCTAGTTTGTTAAGAGGCCCTTGTTACACACTAACATTCTGCTGATTAAAATTGGGACACACTTCCTTTGATGCCATGCTCCTGTGCAAAATAATAATAATAATAATAGTTTATTATTCATTATTTATACCCTGCCCATCTGGCTGAGTTTCCCCAGCTACTCTGGGCAGCTCCCAACAGACTATCAAAAACACGATAAAACATCAAACATTAAAAACTTCCCTAAACAGGGCTGCCTTCAGATGTCTTCTAAAAGTCAGGTAGTTGTTTATTTCCTTGACATCTGATGGGAGGGCGTTCCACAGGGCGGGCTTCCTCACTTCTCACAGTGAGGAAACCACCAGAAGGCCCTCGGAGCTGGACCTCAGTGTCTGGGCTGGACGATGGGGGTGGAGACGCTCCTTCAGGTATACTAGACAAAGGCCGTTTAGGGCTTTAAAGGTCAGCACCAGAACTTTGAATTGTGCTTGGAAATGTACTGGGAGCCAATGTAGGTCTTTCAGGAGCGGTGTTATATTGTCTCACAAGAGCACAGTACTAAAACAGGGCATTCCAGCATCCAATCAGAAGCTGGGGTGGCTTCTGTGATTCCAGGATGTCCTGGGAAAATTGGGGTGGTTGAGGGGGGTATGCTATTACCCTCACAGAGCTACAATTCCCAGAGTAGCTTAGCAGTCAACCCCTCTGCCCAAGAGACTCGGGTATGATACTGCACAGATAGGGCCTCACAAAACAAATAAGTTACTCGGATTTTCTCTTTTCACACTTCCAATGTGGTGCAATGCTAAGAGCAGCCTCCAACCTGGTGGTCTCTAGATGTTGTCGGACTACAACTCCCATCATCCCTGATCACTGGCCATGTTGATTAAGGCTGATGGATGTTTTGGTACAACAGCATCTGGAGGGAACCACAATTTGTGGGAGAAAGTTTCAATTCCTAGGACACTATGACTGCATGCACACCGCACATTCAAAGCATATTTCCTTCCAAAGTCTCCTGGAAACTTTGATTCCCAACACCCTTAAGAAATTACAGTTTCCAGGGTTCTTTGGCAGGTGTTTTTCTTGTATGGTGTGCACACAACTAATTAAAAAATATAATAAAACGTTCAAGTGACAGACAGATGACTTGCTCATACCATGTGTCTGGACTTCAACCCATAAGTTTATCAGCTTTCTGGCCTCTTCTGGAGCCTTGTGGAAGTCAACACTGTCTACCTCCATCAGATACTGCTTCAACGCGCAGAACAGGAATTGCTGTACAGGAGGGAAGAAGCTTTTGAAGGAATATATCAAAGTCAAAAACAAACAGAAAAGCTGGATTGATATAGCCAGGAGGTCTGCTTATAGATTGAGTTTCAAGATGGAGATTGCAGATTCTTCCCCATTGGGTTAGAGTTAGGGATAAGCGTAAAGACATAAAAACAGCAACAACCAGGAAATTACATCGTAACATATATGGTAAAAAGGCAGGTACATGTAGAACTCAAGTAGACCAAACTCTCACAGACAACGTCAACAGTGCAATCCTATATGCATGTTTACCAACAAGTAGGTCAGTGCTGTGAGTTAAACCACAGAGCCTAGGACTTGCCAATCAGAAGGTTAGTGGTTCGAATCCCCGCAACAGAGTGAGCTCCCGTTGCTCGGTCCCTACTCCTGCCAACCTAGCAGTTCAAAAGCACACCAGTGCAAGTAGATAAATAGGTATACCGCTCTGGCGGGAAGGTAAACGGCGTTTCCGTGCGCTGCTCTGGTTCGCCAGAAGCGGCTTAGTCATGCTGGCCACATGACCCAGAAGCTGTATGCCGGCTCCCTCGACCAATAAAGCGAGATGAGCGCCGCAACCCCAGAGTCGGCCACGACTGGACCTAATGGTCAGGGGTCCCTTTACCTTTACCTAGGTCGGCCTAGACTAGAAAGAGTTCACAGGGTGATTAAGCTGAATAACTGCAGGGAATTGTGACATATATAAGTTAAATTTGTGACATTCCCTTTCCACTGAGATGCATGTGGCACCTTCCTTATATGTTTTTGTCCTATGCTGAAGACACACCTCCTTACCTTCAGATACATATTTTAGGACTCACCTTTCTCTCTCAATTGTAATCTGTTTAAGCCGCTTTGTATTTTTGTATTTGTAACCTGCCATGGAATCTCAAGGTGAACGACAGGTAAGAAATAACAACAAGAATAAGAATAAGAATGTGAGGCTCCAACGTTTCCTTGTCAGCAGAGACCTATCATGATACCATTTGACAATGGCCATTAATCAAGATAGCTCTATTTAATCGGAATAGCTGAATTCTTCCACTAATGGTGCTTTTCATGCTGATATGAGAACAGCTTTAGCCACATCTTGCTGTGGAACCTTGTGTGAAATTCATCTTTTTAGCCCCTCCTCTCAATTTAGTTTGCTTAGAACAGGCATCTCCAAACTCGGCCCGCCAGACTACAACTCCCATCATCCCTAGCCAACAGGACTAGAGGTCAGGGATTATGGGAATTGTAGTCCCAAAACATCTGAAGGGCCAAGTTTGGGGATGCCTGGCTAAGAAAGACATCATTACCTCATGTGAACTGGCCCAGGCTTAGATCTTCAGGAGAGGCCCTTCTCTCGGTCCTGCCACCTTCCAAGCTTGGTGAGGACATAGGAGAAGGCCTTCTCAGTGGCTGCTCCCAGACTCTGTAACTGCCTCCCTGGAGAAGCTAAACTAGCTCCCTCATTGCTATCCTTCTTCAGGCTGGTGATGACCTTTTTCCAACAGGCTTTTGGGAAAGGGCTGGTGTTGTGCTGTTTTCATTGTAATTACAGTGGTACCTTGGGTTACATACGCTTCAAGTTACATACGCTTCAGGTTACACACTCCGCTAACCTAGAAATTGTGCTTCAGGTTAAGAACTTTGCTTCAGGATAAGAACAGAAATCGGGCTCCGGCGGCGCGACAGCAGCCGCAGGAGGCCCCATTAGTGGTGCTTCAGGTTAAGAACAGTTTCAGGTTAAGTACGGACCTCTGGAATGAATTAAGTACTTAACCTGAGGTACCACTGTATTTTAATATTTTAAACAGATTCTTATATATGTATATAGTTTTAATTTTATCAATGCTCTATCAAAAAGACAGATAATCCTGAAAGTCTGTCTTGCACCTTAGCATTCCCAAAGAGTGCTTGGTCAACTGAAGTTTGGAAAGTGTCATAAAATTTGGGGAATTGTGAAAAGGTATCTGGGTTGGGTAGGGCCATCAGAGGTTATTGTGCCACCACCTTGAATGGCTTTTAAAATGATTTGACGAATTCATGGAGGATAAGGCGATAGGATGGTCATGTCTTATCTCCACTGTTGGTGGCAGCATGCCTCTGAATGCCAGTGACTGGGAACCACAAGTGAAGAAAATGCTGTTGCACTCTGGTTCTGCTTATGGCCTTCCCATATGCATACATTTGGCCACTGTGAGAACAAGATGCTGGACTAGAGAGAGCCTGGGAGAGCTCAGTTGGTTAGAGTGTGGTGCTGATAACGCCAAGGTTGCAGGTTCGGTCCCTGTATGGGACAGCTGCATTGCAGGGAGTTGTACTAGATGAGTCTCTTCCAACTCTACAATTCTATGGTTTTAGATGGGCCTTTGGCCTGATCCAGCAAAGCCTTCTCTGTGCACCATATACCACTATGCAAGAAACAACAAGGTATCAAAGACAAACCTACCTGGACAAAAGCAATAGACTTGTCTCCGTAGAGTTGATTGGCAAAGCTCAGCTCATAGTTTCTGCTCGGTTTGGCAAGCTGAGCAAGGATTTTGTGGAACTCCTTATGGCTGCCTTCGGGCATCTCACATTCATAATCAGGAGCTTCCTAATAACACAAGAAATGGTGAAACACATCATATTCTGGTACCTAAAAAAAAAAGACCAAAATATTATCCCCTAAGAGTACCTGAACCAGGGAGAAACAGGTTAAAATCCCCACTCCATCACAAAGCTCACTGGGTGGCCTTCGGCCTGTCGCTGTCTCTCCACCTAACCTGCCTCACAGTGTTGTGGTGAGGATAAAATGGAGGAAAGACCATTTTCCTCATGCAAGCCACAATAAATAAATAATGATGCCTAGCTTAGAAGGACAGTTGTGCCAGGTAGCAAGATTTATGGCCTATTCCAATGTCTTCATTTTCTGCTCAATTTCATTTAATTCCACATTAGCAATGTGCTTCCTCAAAGCCTTCAACAATAAAAGCCTGCCTGCTTTCTGGATGCACACTCATCTGTTTAACACATACGTCCCTCAGCCACAAAGCAGTCCTGTGCAGTCGGTGTGATGTTGTTACAGTCAGTGCTATTTTTCTAGAAAAAGAGGTGCCAGAGCTCACCGTGAACTTCTCCCTTGTTCTCCTAGAATGGCAATGGCACCCACCTGAGAGGTGCCAGAGTTAAGCTCCTCTGAGCTCTGGATGGGGAAAAAGCTCTGGTTATAGGTCAACTTAAGCAGAAACCCACAAACAACAGAATGGATTCCCCTCTCATTTCTCAAGCACCTTTTGTGTTTGGAACAGAAGCATACCCTATGAGGGCGAGGTGCAGATTCAAGTTCAGGAGAAGGTGCTGTCATGCCACAAGGGTGTGGAGCTGGGCCCTGTGTTTTCTGCCTACTGTCCACTGTCCCACAGCTTTTGGCAGTTTCAGGACATCCTCTTCCACGTTCTTCCTCTTTTTCCAAATGAAGTATCTAATGCGGAATTTTGGTTTGCAGTCATAAATAATACTGTGGTAGGTGGTACATTTCATTGTGCAACGGTGCTCAGCAACCCATGCACATTAAGATGGCTTCCCCTGTTACATGGTTAGATGTACAGAGGTACATCGGGTTACATACGCTTCAGGTTACAGACTCCGCTAACCCAGAAATAATACCTTAGGTTAAGAACTTTGCTTCAGGATAAGAACAGAAATCGTGCTCCGGCGGCGCAGCAGCAGCAGGAGGGCCCATTAGCTAAAGTGGTGCTTCAGGTTAAGAACAGTTTCAGGTTAAGAACAGACCTCCGGAACGAATTAAGTACTTAACCCGAGGTACCACTGCATATAAATATAAAAAAAAAATGCTTTCTTTTTCTAAATTTGCAATCCTCGCTTTCTAAATCTGCAATCTACTTTTGTCTTCTCTGCCCAATTGCACAAATCTAAGAACAGACTGAAGAGGAAGCCAAGGACAGGAAACATACCTCTTCCTCTTAGGCATAACTCATGCAGATTTTGGAGTTGTGCTGAAACTGGTTCCCACATTTTCCAATTCAAATGAGAATGAGTTGCACGGGTGCCACATTCTGGAAGCATGATGCACATCCCAAAGTGACCCTGCCTTGCCATAAACATGAAGTGCAGCTATGCCTTAGGAAGCAGGATGGGCACTTAAGCTATGCCAACTCTTCCCACCTTGGTGTCCTCCAGATGTTGTTGGACTACAGCTCCCATTATTCCTGATCATTGGTCATGTTGGCTGGGGCTGCTGGGAGTTGGAGTCCAACAAGAGGCTGGGGAAGGCTGGTTCATGCCAAAATACACTCAAATAATTATTCTATAGGCAAGGAACTCAGGTCCCATCTGTTTAAGGCAGCATTGTCCCATTTGAAACATTCATGGCTACTGGGAACTGTAATTAAGGGGGCTGAGAGTCATTAGGCGACCCCGTATTTCCCTCACAGAGCTTCAATTCTCAGAGTGGTTTAGCAATCAACTTCTCTTTGCAGACCAAGTATTGGTGCTATGTTTCTCGGAATGAATTAAGTAGGAATTACTCTTTAGCTGCTTCCACAAACAAATATAGTTCAGTTTCCTTTTTCATGGTTGAATTCAATGTTACATTCCGAAAGATGTCACTGGCTAGTTCATGTGAACAAAATGAGCTAACAAATACAATGGTACCTCGGTTTAAGAACAGTTTACAAACTCTGCAAAATTGGAAATAGTGTCTTGGTTTGAGAACTTTACCTCGGTCTAAGAATGGAAGCCGAATGGTGGAAGGGCACCGGTGGTGGGAGGCCTCATTAGGGAAAGTGCGCCTTGGTTTAAGAATGGTTTCGGTTTAAGAATAGACTTCCGGAACGGATTAAGTTCGTAAACCAAGGTACCACTGTACAGTATATCAATTGCCACACGAGAAAGAACTCCAAAAGACAAATCAGTGTGCAGATATATATATATATATATATATAGTTTAAAATTACAATACAAGAACAAGGGAGTCAATACAGTTGATTTTAATGAAAACTTAAGTTAAATCTAATGAACTGGAAACCGTTATTTTACTATGATGCCACATAGAAGTTCACATTTGAAATCTCTCTCTCTCTCTCTCTCTCTCTCTCTCTCTCTCTCTCTCTGGACTGTGTGCAGCCTTTTTTTAATTTTTCAAAATGTTTGTGCTTTGACATGAAAGCTCTTCCTACATATAGGAAAGTAAGAAGCGGCCTTATCAAAACATTGGCCCATCTAGCTCAAATATTGTCTTTAAGACGAAATTTTAGTTTCCTGTTAATTGCGTTACTTTGAATGTGTTCTTTATATTTGACCGTCTTCTGTTATGCCTTATTCTGCTTTGTCTTATTTGATGTCTTAATGTGTTGTCAATCTCTTTGAGATTATTTCTTAGAAATAGAATGCAGTGTAGAAATGAAATGAATTATTGCCAATAATATTGTCTACCCTGGTTGGCAGCAGCTCTCCAGAATTCCAAATGGAAGTCACTCCCAGACCCACCTTGAGGTGTCAGAGATTGAACCTGCAACCTTCTGCATTCAAAGCAGATGTCCTACTAATGATCTATGGCCTTTCCCTAATGGATATGACATTCATGTGTTTAAAGTTTCTCTGGATCAGAGCTCGAAGGGGAAAGAACGGTGCTTTATTTCCAGCACACAATAAAGGCTTCTATCTGTAGCAAATGCCCACCATTTCTCAGCTTTGCAAACATAAATTAAAGCAGTGCCTTTGAATTGAAATTGAAATTAAAGTTTGCTCTTTGAATTTGGCTTCAAAAGACTGGGATGATGTATTATATCATACCTACCTTTTGCAGTTCATCAGCTGTGTGGCCCCTGGCCCCAGAAAGGAGGACTTTCAAGGCGACTGCCAAATTTACAGGAGAGAACAGGATGCTTTCACAGTGTTCATCCTTGCTCAACTTCAGGAAAAAGTCAAGGGCAGCTTTTGCATTTGCTTCTGTGTGAGGAGAGGCCATTACAAAATCTAAAAGCAAGGAGCACTGCAATTTTCAGAAATCATTAGGCAACTGGTTGGCCACAGTGGGAACTGCATGCTGGACTAGATAGGCTACTAGCCCATGGGTAGGCAAACTAAGGCCTGGGGGCCGGATCCGGCCCAATCGCCAGGCTCCGACCTGGTGGAATGCTCTGTCCCATGAGACTAGGGCCCTACAGGACTTGATCTCCTTCCACAGGGCCTGTAAGACAGAGCTATTCTGCCTGGCCTTCAGTTTGAATTAGCCTGATCCAATATTCCCTTTTCCCTTTCCTCTTCTATGAATAAACCCTTTCTAGGACCCCACATTTAAATTCTTCCCTGGTCTCCTTTCTGACCCTAGTAGGACCAACTTGGCCAGTTATCCCTGGTGATCATTCGATGTCTGCTGACTGGGTTTCCTCCCCCCCCCCCCAAAAAATGACCCGTGAATTTTTTAATTCTATTGATATTGATGCTGCATTTTATGTTGTATACTATGCTGTTTTATAAGTTGCATTTTATTCAATGTTTTATATTTGCTGTTAGCCACCCTGAGCCCAGTTTTTAAACCGGGAATGGCGGGGTATAAATAAAAATTTATTATTTATTATTATTAAATCTGGCCCGCAGACAGTCCAGGAAGCGTGTTTTTACATTAGTAGAATGTGTCCTTTTATTTAAAATGCACCTCTGGGTTATTTGTGGGGCATAGGAATTCATTCATTTCCCCCCAAAAAAATATAGTCCAGCCCCCCACAAGGTCTGAGGGACAGTGGACTGGCCCCCTGCTGAAAAATCTTGCTGACCCCTGCACTAGCCTAATCCTGGAGACTCTTCTCTTGTCTAAGGCGACTCGTGGCTCCTCTTTATAGCAACATGGTCAGTTATAAGCTTTTAAACATCTTCTAATGTAACATATAGCCAAGGTGTGGATTTGAATCTAGGTGCCTCTGGTGTGAGCACAACTCTCTGCAGTGCATTAGCTTTCAAGGGACGATTTCACATGAGACTGTTTAGCATCATAGCATCACCTACAGGCAGCAAGTGGAAGAACTCCCCCTTTCAGCCATACAGGGAAACTTGCTTATATTCTTCTGCTCAATCCCCACTTTTAGCAATGTCAGCCAGTGTGGTGTAGTGGTTAAGAGCAGTAGACTCGTAATCTGGTGAACCGGGTTCGCGTCTCCGCTCCTCCACATGCAGCTGCTGGGTGACCTTGGGCCAGTCAAACTTCTTTGAAGGCTCTCAGCCCCACTCACCTCACAGAGTGTTTGTTGTGGGGGAGGAAAGGAAAGGAAAATGTTAGCCGCTTTGAGACTCCCTTGGGTAGTGATAAAGGGGGATGTCAAATCCAAACTCCTCCTCCTCCTCCTCCTCCTCCTCTTCTTCTTCTTCTTCTTCTTCTCCTCCTCCTCACCCCACCCCTGTTTCATGCCACCTCTGTCTGCATACCAAAGCCCTGGGCACCTCCACCTTTGGAAGATAAGTGATTAGAGAGAAGGTCTTTGGAGCCCTGGTTGTTAAATTCCCTTCTTAGACATACTGGGTTGCATCCAAACGGAGATTGCAATCCCAACCCCACTTACCTGGGAGTAAATCCCATTAAATTCAGTAGGACTGACTTTTGAGTATACATGGTTAGGGCTGCATTCTATGTCATAACTAACTTGTTCCATTGATTTCAGTGGGTTCTAAAGTGTGATCAACTTAGGCTAGTTCCAACATGTTATTTGCCTGGTACCATCATTGTTATTGATTAGATGCTAGATTAATTTAGGTGCTAGATATCATAGCCATCTCCAAATATCTCAAGAGCTGTCATGTGGAAGAGGGAACAAGCTTGTTTTCTCCTGCTCTGGCGGGCAGGACTCGAACCAGTGGCTTCAAGTTACAAGAAAGGAGATTCTGAATCTCGGAAAAACTTTCTCACAATAAGAGCTGTTCAAAAGTGGAACAGTCTCCCTCAGGAGGTTGTGGACTCCCCATCCTTGGAGGTTTTTATGCAGAGGTTGGACGGCCATTTGTCATGGATGCTTTAGCTGAGATTCCTGCTTTGGAGAGGGTTGGACTAAATTCTCCTTGTGGTCCCTTCCAACTATGTGATTCTATGATTAACTCAATTAGCTTCTCTCAAACTTTTAATGACAACTAGGGACTTTTTGTAGGGACGCGGGTGACACTGTGGGTTTAACCACAGAGCCTAGGACTTGCCGATCAGAAGGTCAGCGGTTCAAATCCCCGTGACAAGGTGAGCTCCCGTTGCTCAGTCCCTGCTCCTGCCAACTTAGCAGTTCAAAAGCATGTCAAAGTACAAGTAGATAAATAGGTACCGCTCCGGCGGGAAGGTAAACGGCGTTTCCTTGCACTGCTCTGGTTTGCCAGAAGCGGCTTAGTCATGCTGGCCACATGACCCGGAAGCTGTACGCCAGCTCCCTCGGCCAATAAAGCGAGATGAGTGCCACAACTCCAGAGTCGGTCACGACTGGACCTAATGGTCAGGGGTCTCTCTACCTTTACCTCTAGGGACTTTTTGGCTGAGATCATCGCATCTGTATGTCTGTGCTCTGTGTGCTCGCATTTAGTTTCTTGCTAATTCTTGATTTGTATTACTGTTAGTGTTAGTATCCGAGATGTTTTCAATTGAATAAGTTACTTTGAGGGGGTTTTGTTGGGGTGCAAATGTATAAACAAAACTGTCCAGTAAGTAAAATCACTCTAACTTCACAAAGTTTGCTTAGATGGGCTAAACTGGCAGATCTACTGACTTCCGGGTTGGCGCCATCGCCGAATGGCGGACTCCCTCCGAGCTCCGGAGGGAGTCTGCTCGGCAGGGGCTGGGTCCTACCGCACCGGCGATGCGGGGACCCTTAAAAACCACGGCCACGAGGGCCGTGGACATGGAGACTCGGCTGGCACCGTTAGCGCCCTCCCGACTCGTGAAGGAGCCTTTTTAAAGGCTACGGATCGGGTGCCGGGGAGAAGCGTGGTGCTTTGAGTCCTCTGCTATCCCTGCCGAGCGCAGCCGCATGCCATCCGGCGGAGAGCGCTGACTTCTTCCATTGAAAATTCGGACTTTTTAACAACAACCCGTGAGTAATTTGGAAACCGGGTTCAAAAGGAGGGAAAAAAAATTTTTTTTCGGATTGGACACGAGCGGGGGGGGATCCAAAAAGGAAGTCAGTCCCCCCCCCCTACTGTAAACCTTTCAAAACAAGGACGGGGAAACCAAGGTCCAAAAAGATTTGTATCGCTGATAAAAACTAAGAATTCCACGATGGGGAACTATAAGAACTGTGCTGGAGGAAGAATTGAGGGAGAAGAAACGTAACCCCCCCCCCCGGGAACCGGGGTTGAAGAGAGAGCCTGGTGAAAAGAGTCGGAGATTTTGACAGCTGTCAAAGTAGCTGTCAAAGTCGGAAAGCAGAGAGGATTTTATTATGAGAACCTTGCTGGTTAAATTTGTTACAATTTGCTATAACTCGTTAAAACTTGGATACAAAATGGCGAAAACATGGATAACAATCGGACTTTTGGACTAGAGAAAACAAAGTTACAACAATCCCCCTAGAGGAGTTTCGGGACATTACAAAGATGGTCGTAAGTGGAAAAATACCATTGGAATTTTATAGGACTGGTTATCTTCTGGGAAAGCTGCAAAACGGAAATAATATTTTGTCTACAGGGTGTTCAGCTAAAGGAGACAATAGAATTTTCTATTGAAGAAAGGAAGGGACTGAACGCAAGTTTTCGTTCCTGAATAACAATAATCCCTGCAGAGTTACTAAGCTTCTGAATTAGAACGTTTTAGCAGCGGAACAAGAGGAAATTGGACTATAATTTGGAAAGAACAATGGGGGGAGTTTTATTGAAGATTTGAAGTTAAGTGTTTTAAAAAAAAAAAAATTAATAACTATAAAAAGAAAAAGCCAGCAAGGAGTTGGGGGAAACAGGTGATTTATGGACTTTAAGAATTCCAGGCGGATAACATGGTTTGGTGGTCAGGGGGAAATTAAACCGGGGACAGGGGGGGGAGAACTAAAATCCAAAGGCTTGTTAACTTCTTTTTTTTTCTTGAACTGGCTCTTTTTCATCTATTATATTTTTTATTTCTTATTTCTGATATTTCTATTGTGTGGGGTGTCCTTATTATTAAAAAAAGGGAAATTGTGGAATGAAAATGGGGTGGGCCCTGGGAGAGAATTTTTGTCTTTTATTAAGGGTATTGATGAGGAGTGTATAAATTTTAAATTCGGATAATGGTCTAAACAAATTAAGTTTCAACTAGAATTGAGAGCTTGTGGAGCCAACAATATGAAGGAGGAATATGGTAGGGGTGGGGGAAGGGGGGAGTCCCGGAAAGTGGATGTATGAAAATAAGGCTCTGAATGTATTTCAATTCTTACTTTCTGTATTTTTGAAAATCTTAATAAATATCATTTGGAAAAAAAAGAGAATAAAAAAAAAATAAACTGGCAGATCTACTAACAAACCTACAACAGAAACTAAATTATACAAATTTCCATCAACAAAAGCAAGGGTGAGTTCAGCTTTGAAAAATAAGACATTTCTTTACCTGGTCTTCCAGGGTGCATTTAAGAGCTGCTTGACAGAGTGTTGGTTGTTGCTCACTGGAGAATATATCTATATATAGGCTTTTTCCACACCTACTTTATTTTGATTTGCATTTGTTAGGAACCGATGACTAAATATAATTTGCCTAATGAAGCCAAAAGTGGTGGCCTCAAACTGAGCATTTTTTTCTGAAATCAAGGAAAACCTTCACTTGGAATATCCTACGAACAACAGAATGGTACACTCTAATCCTAAACAGCCTGAACCTAAACACATTTACAAAGAAGTACCCTATTCCATTTTGCATTTTGCATATAAAACTATATAAAACCATTATAAGATCAGCCAGGGAAGAGGGAGGGAATCTAGTATGAACTGGGAAGAGGCGGCATGGGCTTTGGGTCTCATAGAACGACATTATGGTGCTCCAGTCCCTGTTTCAGGGGGATTATCAGGAAACATAAATTTTGTTTTGTTTTGCTTAACTCCCTATTATATATAATTTTTATTTTCTGTTTTACAATTTAAAATACTCATTTTACATCCTTAAGATATCAATGACTTCCTTTCTTCTCTTTCCGTGGTTCATTTTACATATCATAAATCCCTGCATATAAAACTATACCATTCAGTATTCCATTATTACTGTACATCCATCAAAAAGTGTTTACACTGTTGAATTTATCTTAAGGCTGGGAGTGTTTTCAGCTGTATACAATTCTTTCCCATACTGTATATGTATTCAATAAACATTTTCCAATCTTCTTTAAATGTATGTTCTTGTTCTCATATTCTATATGTTAAGTCTGCAAGTTGTGCATATTCTGTCAACTTAAGTTGCCATTCTTCTTTAGTTGGGACCTTGCTCGTTTTCCATTTTTGGGCTAACAAAACACAAACCGCAGTGGTAGCATACATAAATAACCTTTTTTTGACACCTGGGAATTTCAGTCTGAATTATCCCCAACAGAAAGGACTCTGGGGGGGGTTGGGGGGGAGTACTTTTAAACACTTTTTTCAATTCATTATGGATCATTTCCCAATACTTTTTTACCCTTTTACAAGTCCACCACATATGAAAGAGGAAACGTAAGTTTTAATATTGTGTCCTTAAAGGCATAGGTTTCAATCCAAAAATGTGACGATAAATTGAGCAACCCTCCTACAACAACCGCATCCCCAAATTTGCTTCTTCCTTGCAAAAAAGGAGGGGGCCAAGGATGAGATTAAACGTAAATTCTAAAAACCCCTTTCAGGGTCAGCTAGTTCCATCAGAGATCGAAATTACACATCATTTCCCCCCGCTGGCCCACTTGCTAAAAGAATACAAAGACTAGGTGACTGACTCATTTGTAAGAGTCATGGTTCAAAGTGAAGCATCACAGCAATCAACCTTAGAAGCCCTCAGGCATGGGTGTTCTACCTGTGTAATTAATAGGCTATTATTAAGGTTAACCATTATATCACAAGGAAATGTTACAAGGAAAACATGGGATTCACAAACCCATCTTTCCCTTGTGGCATTAATTTGGGAGTTATCCAGGGCACTTGCAGTCTGGTGGCAGGTCAGTTTTCTCCTGCAATTTTTCACCAGGTGATATTTAAGAAGATCCCCTCCCCTAGCAATGTCCCCAAAACAGAAAGGAGCCCAGCAGAAGAGAACTGGTAGGTACAAGCAGAGATGGGCATATCTGTCCATTTTTTGTTTCTCTTTTTTTGTAATAATTTTTAATTTAATTTTCAAAAGATTAACACATTTACTTCAATACATAATAAATTTATATTTTCTCAACTTCCTGCCTCATTTTCCATGGCATTTTAATTCTCCCCCATCTGCTGCACAATACCTTTTATTTCTTATACCAACACAGCAATTGTATTCTCTCATTCCTGATGTTGCTCATACTTCAAATCCTGCTCCAAGTTCATCAAACGATAATTATTTAGATAGTCTGAAAGGGGTTCCCATTCTTCCACAAAGCAGCCATCATTAGATTCTCTTATTTTGGCTGTTAACTGCCATTTCCGCATAGTCCATCACCTTACTTATCCATTCTTCTTTGGCAGGAACTTCTTCTTCCTTCCATTTTTGTGCGTAGAGAATCTTGGCATTTTTTGTTTCTCTCTGTGTCTCCTTTTCCCGGTTTCCAGTTTCCCACATTTCCACATCACTTCGGAAAACCATTTAGTCCTCATGGAAATTTATTGGCATTTTAGTGCAAATTTCTCCTACTGCTGTATACACGTATGCATT
Source organism: Podarcis pityusensis (assembly GCF_964106645.2). NCBI lineage: Eukaryota > Metazoa > Chordata > Lepidosauria > Squamata > Lacertidae > Podarcis > Podarcis pityusensis. The sequence goes on from NC_138031.1 coordinate 67,731,687, forward strand.
TTGCCCAATATATACATTTTTGCAAAAACCATTCTCTCTAACATAGTGCATTTTTATGCACACTTGGCACTATAAAATTAGGAGAAGTGCAGTTTCAGAAGGATGTCTGTTTTGGTGCACCTATTGTTTCAGAAAATGTTGTTTAGGTTGCTCCACCTTTAAATGTGAACTGAATTCCACATTTGAACTGGATTTATCCCCCATCTCTAGGTACAAGGGAGATTAAGCACCTCCTCCTCCTAGATGTCTTCCCCACATGAATTCTTTGTCATCGCAGCAAATGTGAGGCTGGAGCTACTTGTTTGCCAAGATAACATCTCCCTATACATAGTTTGAACTTTAATCCTCTACTGTTTTTGTGTGTATTCAATGTATATCGTTCAGCCCAGACACTGAGATCCAGCTCCAAGGGCCTTCTGGCGGTTCCCTCACTACAAGAATTGAGGTTACAGGGAACCAGGCAGAGGGCCTTTTCGGTTGTGGCACCCGCCCTGTGGAAAGCCCTCCCATCAGATGTCAAAGAGATAGTAGGATTCCTTAAAGCTGGGAAGTCTTCGCTGTTGTGTGAAATTTCCAATGCAAAACCAGCAGAGGCTTCTTACCCATTCACAACTTTAAAGTCACATGTAGGCAATGTCCACTTTGAAAGCTATAAGCTTATAAGTTGCAGATATGGTTTTCTAAGACTTCAGTTCCAGTGCTGAATATTTCTTATTGAGCTTCATGGTATTTCCTCCCGAAAGAGCAGCAGCAAAATTGTATAACATGGGAACTTGGTCTGTTTTTTTGTGTTTTTATATTGTAAACCACCCTGTGATCTTCAGATGAAAGGTGGTCTAGAAATTTAATAAACCACAATAATAATACAGTTTAAAATAAGTACAGTGGTACCTCTAGTTGTGGACACGATCTGTTCTGGGGTGCCGTTCACAACTAGAGTGGTGCTTCTGTGCAAGCACAGAGTGCTTCTGCGCATGTGCGAAGCGCGCAGAACACTTCTGCACACACACACGCAGCGAAACCTGGAAGTATACACTTCCAGGTTTGTCTCACTCACAAGCCAAAAGACACATCATAAACCTAACACAACACAAGGTATGACTGTAGGTAGATGGCCATTTAGGAAGGGCATCAACAACTTGAGCCATAGCAGATATGAAATAGGAATAATCATAGGTGAGATAAAGCTACAGCATGGCACAACACTGGATGGAAAGAGGCAGGATGTTACAAAGGGAAGGTCTGGGTTATCATATTTAAGGCATCTCAAGGACAACTATATATGTACACAACTTAAGAAGAGCAGGCTAGATCAGGCCAAAGGCCCATCTAAGTCGCTGCAGTGGCCAACCAGATGCCTATGGGACAAACAGGGCATGAGCAGTGGCGTCACAATGAGGGGGCGTGGGGGCGGTACGCCCCAGGTTCCATGCCTGCGGTGGTGACAAGCCCACGGGGGCTCGCAGCAGCGCAAGCAGCCATCGCACCGCCTTATCCGCCTTTGGAGGATCCTCCGTTTCGGCTGCAGCCGTAAACAGAGGATCCCAGCGCCGGGAGCAAACTGCTAAGTACAATGCATGTGTGGCGTTGCATGCATGCGCTGTACGTAGCGACGCCACACATGCGCTGTACAGTGGTACCTCGGGTTACATATGCTTCAGGTTACAGACTCTGCTAACCCAGAAATATTACCTCAGGTTAAGAACTTTGCTTCAGGATGAGAACAGAAATCGTGCTCTGGCGGCGCAGCAACAGCAGAAGGCCCCATTAGCTAAAGTAGTGCTTCAGTTTAAGAACAGTTTCAGGTTAAGAATGGACCTCTGGAATGAATTAAGTACTTAACCTGAGGTACCACTGTATAGCGGTTTGCCGCCGGCGCTGCTCCAGCACCGTATGGACGGTGCCGGGATCCCTCCGTCGCCACTACAGCCGTGTTCACGTTACATGTGCCCTATGTCGTGACGCCCACCCCTGGGCATGAGTGCACTCTCTCCACCTCCAATTTCCAGCAGCTGACATCCAGAGACATACTGCCACCAACAGAGGAGCTGGAACATAGCAACTGTGGCAAGTAGCAGCATTTTATAACAGAATTACAACTCATCAGTAGCTTAACCAGATGAACCTGTCCCACCTTGTTCAGTCAGAAATGGCACAAGTTGCCTGAGGCAGAAAATCCAAATGGCAACACCGGCTCATAAAAACATAATAATAAACTAAATCGTTGCCAATTTGCTGTTCCTTGACGGTACCCCGAAACCATAAATCACCTGAGGCACGCTGCCTCATTCTAACAAACAGCTGGCCTGGTGTCAAGTTTGGGAAACAAGCCTCTGTAGTTGCATTGGATCAAACCACAGCAGCTCTGCAAAGTCATGGGATCAAAGTCTAAGGAGCGCTCATCAGTTGCTCCTCATGTCTTCCATTTGCATTTCACCTCAACCCAAAGAGCCTAATCCTTTTTGTGGCACAATCACCAGACGTCGGCTACTTAGCAATTTTAGCATGGAGATGGAGATTCTGAAGTCCCCACTTCAGAATCAGTGTTCTGGAATGACCACTCCCCGCTTAAAACGGGGGATGCCCTTTGCGTGGACACGCGCAGCCCCTAGATCTGGAGCGGCTCCAACAGCATAGGCTTGGTTTGCCTTCCCTCAGGTGGGATACCTGGAGGTCTCCGCCTACCTCAGTCAGTTGTCCAATCCCACCTGGGGGAAGCGTTGCCAAGGAGACCAGGCCAGGTAGGGGAGGGATTACCTGCCCACACAATAGAGGGAGGATCTCACCTGGGAATCCTCACTTGGCTCCAGAGCTTCTCCCACCCTACCCACCCTCAGTTAATGTCTTATTTGCAGGTTAACTTTTCTTCACAGGTTTTGCAGGTTAACTTTTCTTCGCAGGTATGCGGGCGCTGCTACGTTAAGGTCGCTGTTAAAGGGCCAGAAAGGAATTTCCCTGCATTGGCAGGTTTCGCCTTTCCCGTAGCAAAACGTCACAACTTTGGCGGTATCAGGCCTTGGGCGGAATCCTTTAGTCCATCTTCCTCTTTGCGGCGGCAATACCAGGGTTCCCCGTTAAAGGGGTTTCTGAAGGGAGGCTTTGACCGTACGCCAAAAGGTCGTCATTGCTCTCCCCTGCGGCGGCGGCGTAACGGGGGTGGCTATCTCTGCTTGAACATATGTTCTCCAGAGCCGGCCCATCCCCCCCACACACATTGGATAACCCTGATGCTCCCTAGGTCCCCGGCTGGGGACTGGGGAGGGAGAACGCCCAATGCCTGAGCCAAGGTCTACCCACATTTGAAATTTAATAAAGTTGTGGCCAATTTAATCCCATAGCACGTTGTCATGAGTCGTTATTCCACATGACGGGGGGACCGCGCGGGATCTGGGGACTCCGCCTGTCCACGCAATGCAAAGCAGAAAAGGAATAGCCAAAGTGTAGTGCTGTGTTCTCTCAGTTCCTTACCTCCTTCAAACTCAAAATGATCATAAGAAGAAGATGGAGAAGGAAGAATCGGGGGAAGATCCACATCTGAGAGCTGTCCCTGGCAAACTGCCTTCTAGTGTGTTGCTTCCAACAACGTTCTGCAGGGGGTTACCAGCAGGAGACAATAGCAGCAGTGCTCCAATTTGTCATGGGTAACTATGACCACAACACCACCATTTTAATTGTCCACAATGTCCCAACATAACTTTGCTCCAAGGCAGTGGAGGGATGGGGAGAGGGGTCAAAAAGAGGTTGAAAAAGTACACCAGTCTGCATAATGTTTGCATGTAGTAATTTATATGTATAGGTATAAAATTAGGAGACCATTGCTATAATTTATATTGTAATACACTGCATCGCACCATGGTGGGGAAGACATCAGGTGACTTCCGTGCTTGACCAATCTGCTGACCAGGTTCTGCTAAATGTTAGTGGGCAATTTCAAGGTTCCTGGTCTCCCTTTTTATTAGGGCAACACACGGACCACCACATGATTTGATCCGGGCTGAACTGGCTAACACCCAACCCAGATTCATCCCGGAATGAGTTTGTAGAGATGGGTCTACTGTTCGATTTTAAATCCTAATTATAGATATAGTCAGCAGGGGGCAGAGGAAAGAGACACAGAGTCTTCTTCACAAACATCCCAACTGAGAGCAGGAGGATTCAGTCTTACTGGGGTCTGCTTCATCTTGCCTTTAGGGATCTTGTTGGCAAAACGGATCCTTGCACCCTTTGCACCTAACACTCTAACCCCTGAATTCCCTGGATCTGGGCAGATCTGTGTGGTCCGACTCAGGGAAATACAGGGGTTGTTGTTGTTTAGTCATTTAGTCGTGTCCGACCCTTCGTGACCCCATGGACCAGAGCACGCCAGGCACTCCTGTCTTCCACTGCCTCCCGCACTTTGGTCAAACTCATGCTGGTAGCTTCAAGAACACTGTCCAACCATCTTGTCCTCTGTCGTCCCCTTCTCCTTGTGCCCTCCATCTTTCCCAACATCAGGGTCTTTTCCAGGGAGTCTTCTCTTCTCATGAGGTGGCCAAAGTACTGGAGCCTCAGCTTCACGATCTGTCCTTCCAGTGAGCACTCAGGGCTGATTTTCTTCAGAATGGATAGGTTTGATCTTCTTGCAGTCCATGGGACTCTCAAGAGTCTCCTCCAGCACCATAATTCAAAAGCATCAATTCTTTGGCGATCCGCCTTCTTTATGGTCCAGCTCTCACTTCCATACATCACTACTGGGAAAACCATAGCTTTAACTATACGGACCTTTGTTGGCAAGGTGATGTCTCTGCTTTTTAAGATGCTGTCTTACAGGGGTACCTTACCTGAATTCATCCCAAGCTTAAATCTCCCACGAACTGACTCAAACCGTTTCAGGAGTTGGCCAGATTTGTTGCACAGTCCCACTTTTTATCTTCCTTATCTTTCAACTAGATTTGGACTGGGCAGATCTCAAACAGAGGGCTGTCCTCTGGCAACCAACCCTTTGACAACGTACATGGCTACTCTAATTTAAAACGAACACTAGGTGATTCCAAACTCAAGAATGGTGGTGACAGGGCAGGCTGGATCCAAGCCTGGTGCAGATGTCAATGCTGGTATGATTGTGCCAGGATCCCTGCAGCTGCCTGTGGGTTCCAGACACAAGACACTATGTCCAGAGAAAATGAACGACTCGTTTATTTCAAAACCCACCAGTTAGAAATGGGAGCAGAAAGTCTGATAGAGGGTGGAGCTGAAACCATTTTTCCTGCTTCATTTTTATGTATGTGCATACATACATGGAAACAATGCGTGCTATGTATTCATAGATCTCGCCGTATGCATTTTGCATATTCATGTAACGACTGTATGTGCAATAGGCATAAAACTGTATTTCTTATGTGTGCCATTGACTCCTCTCACTTCCTGTGTCTCACTCACTGGGCAGTCTAGAATATGCAAGGTGAAAATCTGATTTCCTCATCTGATGTGGCGCTACAGAGCAGCAGTGGGTCAAAGGTTGCTTTGAACAAAGCTTTTAGACCCAAGCTGGACAGTTTCTTGTACTAGCAATGATTCCCACCCCCCAACCCATGTGTAAATGCCTGGAGCTGGATTATTGCCATGGGGACTGACTCTCACTGCTACTCCATTGGGCAGGTTGGACCAGGGTGGGGGACAGTGTAGCAATGTCACCCGGAAGAGGGCTGGCTTCTGGATAAATAGAGCTGATAAATGGCACCCAAAGAAATAGAACATGCCATCAGTGGGTACCTTTTGTATAAGTGCAGGTGTCAGGCCTGAGGAATCTCTCTGTGGTGTAGTGGTTAAGAGCGGTGGTCTTGTAATCTGGTGAACTGTGTTCGATTCCCCGCTCCTCCACATTCAGCTGCTGGGTGACCTTGGGCCAGTCACACTTCTCTGAAGTCTCTCAGCCCCACTCACCTCACAGAGTGTTTGTTGTGGGGGAGGAAGGGAAAGGAGAATGTTAGCCACTTTGAGACTCCTTAAGGGGAGTGAAAGGCAGGATATCAAGTCCAAACTCCTCCTCCTCCTCCTCCTCCACTTTCCGCAGGGCCTGCAAGACAGAGCTGTTCCGCCTGGCCTTTGGTTTGGACTCAGTCTGACCCTTATGTTTCCCTCCCCTTATGGTTTTGATCTATGGGCTACTTTTAAAATGAGGCTGCATTTTAAATTGCGTTTTAACCTGTATTTTACTTTATTTTTCTTATTATGTTTTTACTGTAATTTTACTGGTGTTAGCCGCCCTGAGCCCGGCTATAGCCGGGGAAGGAGGGGTATAAATAAAAATATTATTATTTTTATTAGCCAGGATGGCTACTCTCTGCCTTCACAGTTGCAGGCAATCCTGCTTCTCCACGCCACCTGCTGGAATCCACAGGAGGAGACAGTGCTCTTGGGCTCGTATCCTGTGAGAACAGGATGCTGGACTAGATGGGCCAGTGGCCTGATCCAGCAAGCTCTTCTTATGTTCCTATATTCATTTCTTAGCAACTACACTCAAGTTTCACCTTCCATTTGGTCCACAGACTTTTTTTTTTTTTACGAAGCTTATTTTAAAAAGTTATCCAATGCCCTTGACTGTACAAAAAGCAAAAAAAAAACCCACAACTTTGTAATACTAGCAGGAGAATGCAAATAAATGCAGTCAATGCACAGCTAGACTTTGAGCCCTGTCTTAGAACTATTTGAATCTCAAACTTCAACATGCAGTCGCATCCAGAAAATTACATGTGTGCAACTGGATGGCATATTTGCAGATTCACAAGGAGCGCAAGTCTGTCTGCTTTGATCTTCCTGCAACGTATTTCTTTTTTGCAGCGTAAGAGGTTGCAACCCCACACTCTGCACAACATCAACATTCTTTCCCTCTTAGTTGCTTCCCCCTGAACCTCTGATGACCAGGAGGAGAATTAAAGGACCAAAGAAAATCTGGCAGCACCCTGACCGCAGGACAGGGATCCATTCTGTCTCCATGGAACGTAAGCAACAGCAACCTTCTTCCCAGCTTTGCAGGTGGCTTACCCAGACAGAATTGCCATCTAATTCACAATGTAGACAAGACGAAAGACAACAAAATGAATTAGAAGGCTTGACCTAATGGTTACATAATACGACTGCCCATGTATGCAGCTGCTGATTCACTTCATTTCATTAGGGGTGTTGGGAGAAAGATCAGCCACCAACCCATCTTGTCATAGCTTCTCCACCACACTGTTTTTCCAAGAGCATGTGTGCGTTTGCTTGACTACTGCAGATGAAAAGGTGCCAGTTGTCTCCCAAGCATCACACTTTTTTTATTAGTCCCTTGAAGGGGAGGGGAGGGAGAGGGAGAGGGAGAGGGAGAGAATAAGGGCAAATTGTCCGTTTGTCCACACTGGTGTGTCATTCCCCCAAAGTTCCCATTAATATTACGCAGGCACTGTCAAAGTACTGTTTTCAGCTCCAGCTAAGCTAAGAATCAAAGCAAAAATCGCATTACCCAGGCATGTGATTTCAGCATACAATTTTAACATCTGATTGTAGTTAATATACTTGTTTTAAAATCTGCTAAGTTTTACATTAAGTTTTTATGTACACCTTTGTGTAACTTGCTTTTAACGCTTACTTTTATTAGTATTGTAATGAAAGTTTTAGAGTGCCTTTTGTAAAGCACTTGGAGGTCTTAAGTTTGAATAAGCAGCATGTAATGGTGTGAAAATAACAGCAGCAGCAGCAGCAAGTAAAAATAAGCCAGCAGTGCACTCTGGAAAAGTGCAACATCCCAAGCTGTGCAGAAAGGCCATTCAATTCCACTTGTAGCTTAGAAGGGACAGAGCAGTGATTCTGTAGCACTGGGTGTTCTACATCTGGAAAAGTTACCCATTGCCAGTATATTCCTCATATGAGATCGACACTTCGGGTGACTCCGAGTAACCCTGAAAGTTAATGAAAGCTAATTGCTTCATGATCCCTAAGCTATCATTAATGGAGATTAGCAGAGCATCCGTCTCTTCAGTGCCTGCCTTGTTGGCACGTATCACTAGAAATGGCAGCAAGAAGTGTGTTTATAGAAATGTCTTCCCTGTGGGGATTAAACCAGGCTGTGCTTTCGGGAGCTTTAAATCCAGTCACCACCCTCATCTGATTCTTCGCAACTCCTGAGTCATGTCTGCACGTTACCTTGAAATATCGATCTTGCTTTATTTCCCTCCCCAACCCCAAAAAAATCAACAAGAAAATTTCCAGATGACTAATTATTATTAATAATAATAAAACTTCATAAGGGGTCCTTTGGTGGAAGTTCCTCAAAAATTGAGAATGTAAAATATCAGAAGGCTTATGTCAGAGTTGTTCCGCCTGGCCTTTGGCTTAGAATCAATTTGACTCCCTCCCCCCCCTCTTTCTTTCTTTTTTCCTTTCTCCTCCTGTGATGAGGCTGCATTTTAATGTTTTAATGTTGTATTTTAATCTTGTTTTCAAGTTGTATTTCAATCAACTTGTTTTATTATTGGTTGTTAGCCGCCCTGAGCCCGGTCTTGGCTAGGGAGGGAGGGGTATAAATAAAAGTTATTATTATTATTGTGATGCTATGAAACTCTTTAGGGGGGAAGGAATTGTGGGAGGGAATATATCTCTTCTAACAACCCCTGAAGGTCCCACCCCCATAAGCCAATGGATCTGCTCAGTGGCTCCTCAAAAACAGTTCTGCTCGTTCAGTGGCGTAGAGTGAGTTGTCAGCACCCGGGGCAAGGCAAGTAATTTGCGCCCCCTAACCCGGGGCAAGGCAAGTAATTTGCGCCCCCTAACCCCTAACCTGCCGCCGCTGCCAGCTTCTTCTTGCTGCTGCCTGGGCTGGTCTGGTGTGGTTCTCTCCCGTGCTCAGCGCTGCACTGGGCGGCCACTGCACTGTCCCACCCCAGATAGTCCCTTGCTCTCTCTCCGCACCGCACGCCTGGCACCCACCCCCTCCACAGTGGGCGGCGACCCGGCGGCTCGGATCGGATTCGCACAGCCAGCACTGCAGTGAGAGAGAGAGAGTGAGCCAGGTAGGGGCAGAGAGCTGAGAGTGCGAGCGCGTCCCCCAGATGTTGCGCCCGGTGCGGCTGGCCCCCCTGCACCCCCCACGCTACGCCACTGTGCTCATTGGCTCCCCATAGGCAGCCCTGCAAACCATCTAACCACACGATACAAGGGAGCCCGTTTTCCCCCCTGCACTCCTGATGGGGCAGCAATCTGTACTTGTGCACCTATGTACAGCTTGGGAGTTAGTGCAGAAGTACTAAACAATGCAGAGGCTTATGGAAGCTTAACAAGGCCACAACCCTCTTGGTTATAGTGCACCAAGCTTGGTGTGGCATAGTGTGAGGATCCAGCCATCAAGAATCTTGACTGCTGGATGGTATCCTGGTCCCAGTCCACTTGCAAGAAGTTGGCCTGGTAGCATAAGCCACTCTAGTGCATGGGTAGGCAAACTAAGGCCCGGGGGCCGGATGTGGCCCAATCGCCTTCTCAGTCTGACCCGCAGACGATCTGGGAAACAGCGTGTTTTTACATGAGTAGAATGTGTCCTTTTATTTAAAATGCATCTCTGGGTTGTTTGTGGGGCCTCCCTGGTGTTTTTACATGAGTAGAATGTGTCCTTTTATTTGTGGGGTATAGGAATTTGTTCATCCCTGCCCCCCCAAAAAAATATAGTCCAGCCCCCCACAAGGTCTGAGGGACAGTGGACTGGCCCCCTGCTGAAAATCTTTGCTGACCCCTGCTCTAGTGGGTCCCTGTAACTGAATGAGAGTTCAGGTTAGCTAATTTCTCTGCTGTTCCACTGATATTTGCAGCCTGTTGCCATGCACCTGGACTTAGAACCAAGCTCCACTGAGTTAAATGCAGCTGGGTGGATTTTGGCAGGACCACAGTATCTGTCTCCTTGGAATGAATAGGCAGATGGAATAGTGGGGAACAAGTCTGGACTAAAGGGTTAAAACACACATTGATTTTAAAGAGAATTTTTACAAAATGATGTGTCGTTGGTACCTAACTCCCGAGAAGTTATTTAGAATGTGTAAAAATGTTCCAAATGTTTTATCATGCTAGGTGGGCATGCAGAAAAGCTAAAACATGTTGGATACAAATACAGTGGTACCTCGGGTTACATATGCTTCAGGTTACAGACTCCACTAACCCAGAAATATTACCTCGGGTTAAGAACTTTGCTTCAGGATGAGAACAGAAATTGTGCTCCAGCGGCGCGGCAGCAGCGGGAGGCCCCATTAGCTAAAGTGGTACCTCAGGTTAAGAACAGTTTCAGGTTAAGAACGGACCTCCGGAACGAATTAAGTACTTAACCTGAGGTACCACTGTACATACATTGATGCAGAAGATTTTGTTTTTGGTTTTGGGGTTTTTTTTTGTTTTTTAAATTCATTTTTATTGATTTAAAATATCATCTTATATATATATATATATTACAAATAGTTACATCAAAATTAAACACAAAAATATAATAGAAAAAAGATAAAGAAAATAAAAATAAAAAGCAAAGAAGAGTTAACAATAAGAAATAAATATTGGTTATAACATCCTGTCTTTTCTAATAAAGTCTTCTGAAAGAAACTTCCAATCATTCTCATACTTTTTCTATTGTCTTAATTTTATCGCACAGTTTGTTTTATAACTTTTCCTGTATATATATCTAGTATATTTATTCCATTTGTTTATTATATACAAGATGCAGAAGATTTTGAAGGTCTTTGCTCAGCTGAAACCAGAGCTCTTCCTGCTGGAACAGATGGATATATAACTGGAAAAAGAATTTGGAAGATTAGTGCAATATACGATCATAGCGGCGAGACTTATATGCACAAAGATGGAGGGACTTATTATTACCTACTATGGAAGAATGGTTATTTAAATTAATGGATTTGGCTGAGATGGCAAAATTGACGTGCTTAATTAGGGAAAGATCATTGTTGACATTTATTAATGATTGGAAACCCCTTATGGACTTTTTTGCACAAAAAGGAAAATGAGCTTCTGATATCTGGCTTTGAAGACTGAACAAAAGGTTGGTTTAAGGAAAGTAGAAGAGTTGGATGTTATTATGAAGAAAGAGTTTTGTATAAGTTTTTTAAGCTGATAGTTGGAGAATTGGGAGTCTTTTCTTTACTTTTCATGTAAAAATATGCTTGATATTTGATGTTGATTTCTGTATATATATTTTTCAAGCTTTAATAAAAATAGCTTAATAAAGCAGGGGAAATGAATGCTAGGAAAATGTCATTGCCCTACAATCCTTTTTAAAAAATAAATGCATACTTCAGACATTTTCAGCTGGTAAAATAACCAGATAAGTCACCTCTCCTTGAAAACAAGATCATTATAAAGCGTGTTCTCATAAAAGAGAGAGCACGTGTTGCGGATGGGGCCAAACAAAACCCCCTGTTAGTGACCAGGCCATTGATGGCAATGGGCTGGAGCAGATTGGATGATGCTGTTACTGGGGTAAATTTGATGTTGCCAATTTAGGGGTGGGATTAATGGCTATATATAAGCAGGGTCCACAGCTTTCTCTTTCTCTTTCGCTGTGGACACCGGATCTCCCGCCCGCCCTCCCTTGATTGGGCTTGCGCTTTGACCTTGCTCTGCCTGTCATGGGGTCGTTCGCATTGGTGCGGGGGCCCAGTAGGAATTTGTCCAATTGGCTGATTAGTGCGTGCCTTTTGGGTTTTGCCTACTGCTTAGCAAATCGTCACAACTTGTAAGGTTGGCGGTTAGGCATTGGTTAAAATTGGTTGGTGGAGGGGTATGGATTGGCTGTGCCTGCCCCTCCAATGCTGCTGCTGACGGGTATTCCGTTAAAGGAATTCTGAAGCTTACCATCCCCTTCGTCCAAACCCTGACGGCAGGGTGCGGGCCGCGTAAGCTTCAAGGAACAAGCGCGGAGTAGATGAGGGCCTGTGACGCAGCTCCATCTGACTCTGACCTTGCTTCCTCCGGGACTGACTAGGGAGTCAGTGCTGTCCCCCCAAGGCGGGGGGGGGGGGACAGGTAGTCATAACCAATGCCTAAGCAACCACTCTCAATTTGTATGAAAATAAAGTTGTGGCCAAAAATTATGCCAAAAACCTTAAACAAAAATTACGTGTGATGTCTGAGTTATTGGGGTACGGGTTTTGGGGGACCTCAGCACGCAATAGGTAATAAAGATTGCATCTAAGAGTCAGTTTAGACTTACTTAATGTTCAAGCAGTTGCAGACAGTATCAGGATCAAATTAGTCCATGATAATGATGCTTCTGAATGTATTTTAAGTAACCCATGGCCACACGCAACTGGTGGTGATGTTGCAATTCTTCCTTTGATTACACAGATTTCAAAGGAGCTCAGTAGCACAGCACATTTTCCAGCTGTACCTAATGCAGGAGGATACAATAACTTCTCTTTTTAAAAATAAGTGAAGGGCAAATCTCCCTCTCACACATACCCCTGGATTGATTCAGAATTCAAAACTAAGCAGAAAATAACTTAGTAATTCTGTATCCAGTACGCCTTCATCTATTATACCTAAAAGAAAAGCTTATGTGCTTTTAACAAAAGATTTTTAGAACATGTTTTTTCAACTCACTATATATCATCTCCCAGTAAGTCTTAACCTTTTTGCATGTCCACCATATGTGATAGAATGTACCTTCTTTTTCTTTGCATTTCCAGCAGATATCTGATTCAGATTTATACATTTTAGCTAATTTACTTGGTGTCAATTATTTTCATGCAATCAATCTGCTCTCTCTCCTATAGAAAAGCAAGGACCCTTGAACCATCCCTCCTTATGGGCCTGTCTCTCACCGTGCTTGATGATCAGGTCTAATGTTCTCATGCGATGCAAAAGAGCTATTCTGCTTTTCCTCCCTTGTAGGATGTGGAGTAGCAGACTTTTAGCACCAGTGATAAAGGGAATAATGGCAAATGAGGTGTGTCAGCTTGTACTTGAATCAATGCACACATTCCCATTTCACCTCAGGCAGCAAAACGAGACCCCTGTGTTTCCTGATACTAAAAATTGTCCTTAATTGTAAAGGGAACAATTATTCTCCAATACATGCTGTAAAAAAAGAAAAAAGAATCACAGATCATCTTATGACCTTATCACTTCAGCGTGCTTTTATTTCCACCTTCAGCTAAAACAAGATGCTAATCCAGCCAGTTTCAAAAGACCTTAAAAATATGCATCTTATTCCAATTACCATTTGTGCTAACTTCGGTTTCCAGCCCTTATCTCACTGCAATGATGCTCTGTTTTCCGTGGGGGCGAGGCCTGAGCAAGCAAAAAGCTGCTCGTGTGGAAAATTAATTGGGGCCCTTGGTTGACTCAGTCAAACATCAGAACCTCTCAAAGTGGCAAGGGGGGCAGATTCCAGATTCAATCAGTCTACTCACGGGGACTCAGTTGTCCTCCTTTTTCCAATGAGGGGGAGCTTATTCAGGGAGGCAGGATAGGACAGCATAAAATGTCCATTTGCAAGCACTACTCAGTGGTGCTGTGGGTTAAACCACAGAGCCTAGGACTTGCCGATCAGAAGGTTGGCGGTTCGAATCCCCGCAACAGGGTGAGTTCCCGTTGCTCGGTCCCTGCTCCTGCCAACCTAGCAGTTTGAAAGCACGTCAAAGTACAAGTAGATAAATAGGTACCGCTCCAGCGGGAAGGTAAACGGCGTTTCCGTGTGCTGCTCTGGTTCGCCAGAAGCGGCTTAGTCATGCTGGCCACATGACCCGGAAGCTGTACGCCGGCTCCCTCAGCCAGTAAAGTGAGATGAGCGCCGCAACCCCAGAGTCGGCCACGACTGGACCTAATGGTCAGGGGTCCCTTTACCTTTACCATTACCTACTCAGTTGCTTGTGATACACCAAATGCTAGTTTAAATGTCAGTAGAAGACTGGCCTTAAGCAGTGCTACTTTTTCTAGAAAAAGAGGTTCAGGAACTCACCATACATGCCTCCCTTGTTCACTTAGAATGGCAATGGCACCCACCTGAGAGGTGCCATTGGAAGTGAATCCTGGTAAGTTCCTGATGGAAAAAAAAGCCCTGCCACTAGCCCTAAATGACAGCTCAACAGGAAGCCCGACATGCCTCAGACTAGCGAGCCACAATACATGCCTGCCAAGCCTCATTTGAGGGGCTGAAAGACAAATTGTGCATTAAAATTTCTAGCCGCCTGTTTGCTGAGGCCAAAGGTAGGGCTCGGTTCTTTATGTTCTGTGTGTAAAGTGCTCCCCCTGGTGATCATTGCTAATTTGCACTCTTTCGTGTTTGTTTGGGAGTGCTCCTAAGTAAAATGACCCCTGACTGTTAGAAGAAGAGGAAGAGTTTGGATTTGATATCCCGCTTTATCACTACCCTAAGGAGTCTCAAAGCGGCTAACAATCTCCTTTCCCTTCCTCCCCCACAACAAACACTCTGTGAGGTGAGTGGGGCTGAGAGACTTCAAAGAAGTGTGACTGGCCCAAGGTCACCCAGCAGCTGCATGTGGAGGAGCGGAGACACGAACCCGGTTCCCCAGATTACGAGACTACTGCTCTTAACCACTACACCACACTGGCTCCCAGTTGTGGACGACTCTGGGGTTGCGGCGCTCATCTCGCTTTACTGGCCGTGGGAGCCGGCATACAGCTTCCAGGTCATGTGGCCAGCATGACAAAGCCGTTTCTGGTGAACCAGAGCAGCACATGGAAACGCCGTTTACCTTCCCGCCGGAGTGATACCTATTTATCTACTTGCACTTTGACATGCTTTCGAACTGCTAGGTTGGCAGGAGCTGGGGCCGAGTAATGGGAGCTCACCCTGTCACGGGGATTCGAACTGCCGACCTTTGAGCGCTCCTACCTTCCCTTTATTTTTCCAGTATTAAGAGCATAAGAAGCTGCCTTCTTATTGGTGTATCTACCTCAGTATTGTCTACTCTGAGTGGAAGCGCCTCCCCAGGGTTTCAGACAGAAAACCTTCCCAGCCCTACTTGGACTGAACCAATCTAAGGACCTGCTGGATGTGAGACAGATGAGCAAGACCCTCTCCTAGCCGCTTTTACTACTGAATGTTGTCTTTCAGTTTTTAATGTAGCATCTGTGCCTCTCCCCACCCTGCGGCAAGTCTGCTTCCTAACTTGCTCTGCTGCTGCTTTCCATTACGGCAGAGAAATCTCTTGACATGGTTAGTGCTGGTAAAATAGTAGCTCAGTGTTTCCCAAAAGTGTGTGATACCGCCCCTTTGGGGTGTTGGAACGGTCCAGGGGGACTGTAGCCTCGGGTGCAATGGGAGGGGTGCATTGAATAAAAAGAAGGGAAGGTGGAAGCATAAAGAAAGAAGAGAAGAAAAATAGCAAAACCATTTGTACATGTTTCATCTGTTCGGAGCCTTTGCACTAGCTGAAAACATGGCGGCCGACATCAACCTTGGGAGAAGACAGGTGTGGGGAGCATTTTTCAGGGCTGTGTCCCTTGCTAGGAAACTTTCAGGGGCCCACTTGACGGTGGTGGTTGGAGCCAGGCGGAAAGGCGGGTGGAGTGACAAATGTGTATTTAGAGAGGCATCCATCTGCCCAAGGCATGATGGACAACAGCAACAACCAGGGGAAAGGAAGACGTATCTTACAAGGACAGGAAGAAACATCACAGACAGAATAATTGCCACACACAGGAAGAACAAGGATATACAGTGGTACTCAGGTTAAGTACTTAATTCGTTCTGGGGGTCCGTACTTAACCTGAAACTGTTCTTAACCTGAAGCACCACTTTAGCTAATGGGGCCTCCTGCTGCTGCTGTGCCGCGGGAGCCCAATTTCTGTTCTCATCCTGAAGCAAAGTTCTTAACCTGAAGCACTATTTCTGGGTTAGCTATTTCTGAGTCTGTAACCTGAAGCGTATGTAACCTGGGGTACCACTGTAGTTTGAGTTCCTCACTTGTAGTTTTGTAAATCATTTAATGTGTCAACACGAATAGAAGTTATTAATATTGCAGTTGTTGTATAAGGGATTATTATTAAGACCGGAATGTAATGGAAATTAGTAAGATTTTCATTTTATTTTTGAAATTATTTTATTTGGTTTTTCAGATTTAAAATTTACAGCCACAACATAAAAACAAGAGTCCAATAAATCTCTTGAACTTCCCTTTTCCCCATTGTGGGTCCTACTGTTAATCATTTCCTCCTGCATCTTTTATCATAATCCAAATCTTTTATCTTTCCATTGTATCTAAAATTCACTGTTAAACTACATTTATTCTGATATTCTGAAATTAATAAGATTTTGGAATGCAGAAATAAAGGAAAGAATCAAACTATCAAATCCAGCACACAGGGGGCCACTTTATCTAAATTATGCAATTTGGTATTTGAACGGTTGGTATTTATAATTGCTTTATAAATTGGTATTGTTATAATGAGGCTATTAAAGGTAAAGGGACCCCTGACTGTTAGGTCCAGTCGTGACCGACTCTGGGGTTGCGGTGCTCATCTCGCTTTATTGGCCGAGGGAGCCGGCATACAGCTTCTGGGTCATGTGGCCAGCATGACTAAGCCGCTTCTGGCGAACCAGAGCAGCGCATGGAAATGCCGTTTAACTTTCCTGCCGGAGCGGTACCTATTTATCTACTTGCACTGTGTGATTTCGAACTGCTAGGTTGGCAGGAAGTGAGGCTATTATTGCATTGTAATTCAAAACTAATAAAAATAAAATATTATCAAAAATAAAATAAAATAGAGAGGCATCAAGAGTCACATGCAACTCCCAGGCCAAAAGTTTCCCATCCCTGGTGTAAGTGGTCCCCTATTGCAAAAGAAATAAAAAACAGACCTTAATATTACACTGGACAAGGCACTTTGTTTTCAGCCCTTTTCAATATGCTGAAAGAAGGAATCTGACTTGTGTTTTAAGGGGAGCAGAGTTTGCCAAGAAAAAGGATGGCATTGCTAGGATTGTGCCGGATGAGGAAGAGGAATGGGTGATTAGCCTCAAATAGTTTATAGGATGGCAAGGATCTGTTGGAGACCACAGCGCCTGTGGCAGCGGCTGCTTTTGTCCCCACTTCGTCAACGTCCACAAAAGCTTTGTGAAGCACTTTGGATAAGTATAGTTGATCGGAGGCAGCCATCCCAGAAAGGTCGGCTCTGGATCTGTCAAACACATCAATCATCCCCAGGGCTTGCAAAGGCAAGTTGAGGTCGAAGGACTCTTCAAGCTTGAACTGGGGGAGATACACCTCGACATTCTCCTCTGTCAAGTTTTCTGAGGCAGTCCAGCATGCTAAATTCTCACTGGTCATGGTGTTTTCAACCTGTATGGCAAAAAAAAAAAAAGAATTAAGAAACAACATGGCTAAAATAAACATCGCCAGGGCCGGATTTAGTTTTAATGAGGCCCTAAGCAACTGAAGGGACGCGGGTGGCGCTGTGGGTTAAACCACAAAGCCTAGGACTTGCCAATCAGAAGGTCGGCGGTTCAAATCCCCACGACGGGGTGAGCTCCTGTTGCTCAGTCCCTGCTCCTGCCAATCTAGCAGTTCGAAAGCACATCAAAGTGCAAGTAGATAAATAGGGACCACTCTGGCGGGAAGGTAAACGGCATTTCCATGCGCTGCTCTGGTTCCTCAGAAGTGGCTTAGTCATGCTGGCCACATGACCCGGAAGCTGTACACCGGCTCCCTCGGCCAATAAAGCGAGATGAGTGCCGCAACCCCAGAGTCGGCCACGACTGGACCTAATGGTCAGGGGTCCCTTTGCCTTTACTTTAAGCTACTGAAGGTCATGAGGCCCTTTATATGTCCAGCTGTCCTTTGTAAACAACAAATTGCTGCTGTTTTTTGTGTTGAATATATATGGTAATTTATGGACCCAATAGGTATCTAATGCCATTTGCACATGTTGTCATCCAACCAGTCCATGCAGAATGTAGGCACCCTATATATAGAAATGAGAAAAAAAGTGATATTTGAGGGAGCAGGCTAGCTACTTACATCGTAGGAGCCTACACAACACAAAACACTGTTGCTGTGCGTAGGTTTTATTTTATTTGTTTTTTATATTATATTTTGGAAATGTACATCCAGGTTTTTTTGCCTTTAAATTTTTTGGGGGCCCCCAAGAGAGTGGGGCCCTAAGCTATAGCTTGTTTAGCTTATATGTAAATCCGGCACTGAACATCACACACAGGAAATATATGGGATACAGAACTCCTCTTGCAGAAAAGTGAAATTTATTAAATGTGCCAATATGATTGGAAGTAAAAAAAGCAACTCTGTAGCTGCTGATAAGGGATCAAGATCAAGACTGAACGTAACAGGACTAATTAAGACTTCGGAAGCAGGACAAAATAAAATGATCTCACCTTGAAATCTAGCCCGCGGGAGGCCACACAAAATTTATAATTGGCTTTATAATTGATACATATTTGAATTTGAATTGTAATTTGAGATTGATATAATGTGGTTTATATTGGATTTTAGTAAAATTTGTAAAATTATTTACAAAACAAAACATGATTCACTGTAAGTTATGGGGGCAAATCTCTGGAAAAGACCCTGATGTTGGGAAAGATGGAGGGCACAAGGAGAAGGGGACGACAGACGACGAGATGGTTGGACGGTGTTCTCGAAGCTACAAACATGAGTTTGACCAAACTGCGGGAGGCAGTGGAAGAAAGGAGTGCCTGGCGTGCTCTGGTCCATGGGGTCACGAAGAGTCGGACACGACTAAACGACTAAACAACAATGTCAAAACCATTCTGCAACTCTGTGATTTATGTTTCAAACATGGTGACTTGTTTGTGACATACCTGTTTCAAATTGCCGATGTCATCTGGCAATATAATGATCATGGACAACACTTTGCCATGGTATGGGAGGCAAAGGATCTGTGCATCCCTCTCCATTGTGTATCCCAGCTTAAATCGACCTTTCTGGTGCATCATCTGTACATGTTTACTTTCATTCTGTTTCGAAAGGCAATAGAGAAAGACGTAGGTTTAGCAGAAACACACACGCTCTGGTTGTCAATAAATATGGCAAGAAGACTTCACTTCTTGGGTCAGCCGAATGCACAAATGCTGAACTACTGTTTGATAGCATTGTACAAGCCAATTCTTCAGGTGGTTGTAGCTGGCAGGGGACAGGACTGGCTAAGAATGGGAGCTGTGAGGAAATATGTGATTAAAATCTCAGTTCAACCACTATTTTGCTAGGTGAGATTACTATGCTTGTCTGCGTCACAGAGGGTGGGTCAACACACAGGGAAAAATGCTATAAATAAGTCAGAAATTAAATTGTTATAGCAAAAGAAAAAAACATGATGTAAAAATCACATAGAAAATTCCTTTGCTCTCTGGCGCCATCTGGTGTTGCATATTTATACTGCATTCAAAGCAGGGGTGAGGGGGTTACAAATACAGCTGAATCAAGAGTTGCTGTTGAGTTACTGAGCTAACGTATGTGATGTGCTTTGAATATTTGAAGTGAATTGAGTGTACGCTCCATTTTTCTGTCCACCAGAGATGGCCTTATTTTCTGCTACCTTTCCTTGGTGAAGACACTGCCTCTCCCCCCCCCCCCCGGTGACATTTTTAGGAATGCCTTTTGACCATTTTTGTAGTATTTGTAGTAAATATTGCTTAATGTTCTGTAATAAGTTGCAGGTGTTCCATGTATTTCTTTAAAAATGTAGCACTTAATATAATAAAAAATATCTAAATGATTTAGTTGAAAACATTTAAATACAACTGTCTATAAAATTTCCTAAAAACAAGATAAAATTGTGACTGTGTATCATAAATAAAACTGAGAACTGTACGAAACAAAAAATTAAAAACAAAGAATCAAAGTCCCAGTAAGTCAGGGGAAGCATATAAATCTTCAACTAGTGGGTCAAGACGCCATGGAAATATATGGTAAAAAATATATGGTTTAAAAAAAAAAAAAAAGGATCCCCAAATGCACGTCTGCATTAAAAGCAGGTTCTGATTCTGAAAGGGTTGGATATATAAATTTTCTACGATAAGTACGGCAAAATGCGTTGAGGGATTAAACATTCTACTACATGTTCTTAAATTTTAAATCCCTTTTGCAAGATATTTCTGTGGCAACACACAGCCTGGTAGCAGAATGGAGGTCCTGGGCATGGAGCCTACTTATTTGTTTAACCTATTTATTAAATGTATATGCTACCCTTCGCCTGAGGATCATAGGGCAGTTTACAATATAAAAACGCAAAAATACATAATATAATGACGAATTGCACATCTAAAAACATCTCCACATGAGCTAACCTGATGGACTACGCCGAAATGGCAAAGCTAACTGGAAAGCTCAGGAACCAAGAAGGCAAAAACTTTTTTTAAAATGGGAAAAATTCATAATTTATTTAAGAGACCACTGCAAGCAGATGAAAACATTAGCAGGATTTTTACCTCACTTGTAGCAAACACTATGGAAAAGATGGATAGGTATATAATATAGAATATGGAATAATATATGGCAGTTGTAAATGTTGACAATAGGACCCATGGATGGAATGGGGGGAAGTCTCAAGTAATCTCTATATATGGATATGTATTTGGATTGTTATTTTTTTTATTTGTAAAATCAAATAAAAATTATTTCAATTTTTTTAAAAAAAACATCTCCACATGTAATCGTCCTCTCTGTCGCTGTAGAGATTGTTTAGTAATAGAGGAGCGCCCTCTTGTGAATCCTTGGAGTAAAAGCATTTGCATTATACAGACTTTAGCTTAAGCTACACATATAGCAGAATAAAGCTGTGCGCTGATAGAAGAGGATGTGCCACTTCACATGCCCACGTGGGCTGCTATTTATTTAGTACTCCCCCCAGTGCTGGATTTATGTATAAGCTAAATAAGCTATAGCTTAGGGCCCCACTTGAATTTACAATAGCTTATAATAAGTCTAAACCTTAACGGTAAGGATGCTATGTACAGAACACCACATCAGAAGGAAAAGAGATGGAAAGAAAAAGTGAAACTCAGGCTCCTTCTGGCCTCTTATTATGGTCTGCATGACCTTGAAGAAGAGATAACAGAACCGTTTGAAACCTGCTGTATTCAGCTTCTCTGAAGGAATAACCCAAACGTCATGAACCTTCTGCTTGTTTCTTTCACATAGATAAGCTTCCAGAACCCTCTTGAATTAATTAGAATAGGAAAGATCTCTACACATCAGATCAATACTTTTCTGCACTAAGAAATGCAAACTGACACATATATCTAGCTCAGCAGCATTTACACAGACTAGCAGGCATTCTCCAGAGCTTCAGATAGAAGTCTTTCCTAAACACATGTAGAGATGTTGAGGACTGAAGCTTGGACCTTTTGCATGAGTTATGGCCTCTTGCCAAAGGAAGTGCAGGATCCATGGCTTGAGCCAGCCAGCCAATCAAGTCCTTGACCTGTTCTACTTCTCAGCTGAGAAGGCTGATAGAGTGCCATTGGGCCGCCATTTTGTAACATACTTGAATCAGCATTGAACATTCACACAATTCTAAAACGATAGATTCAGTTGTGCCATGATACCTCATTCAGCTTAAATTCTCTTTCTGTCGTGAGCTTTGGGTCAAACTGGTGTTCCCAAGTTGCTTTAAAATAGACGGCGTTTGCCAGCACCAACATAGTGTCTGGCTGAATAGTTCCCGGAGGGAAAAGGTCCTTGATGTTTCCTTAGAGAAAAGAAATTTGAATTAATGTGGATTTTTAAAAAAGTATAACCTCACCACCTTGCATACATAGTAAAAGCGACTGAATTGTTTTTGATTCACAGAACTGAGGACTTGTGCTTATCACACTTCCCCCAACCCCTCAATTACTGTTCTATTTTTATTTTTATTTTATAGACTACTCTCCATCACATTGAGGTTATCGCGGGGCAGTTTCCAGTATACAAAAATAAATACAACTGACAATAAGAACTGAATGATTAGTACGGCAGCATAAAGCTCCAATAACAGTGGCAACTCTCATTATGAGCTCCTCTAGGTTGGACACGGGTGGCGCTGTGGGTTAAACCACAGAGCCTAGGACTTGCCGATCAGAAGGTCGGCGGTTCGAATCCCTGTGATGGGGTGATCTCCCGTTGCTCGGTCCCTGCTCCTGCCCACCTAGCAGTTCGAAAGCACGTCAAAGTGCAAGTAGATAAATAGGGACCACTCCAGCAGGAAGGTAAACGGCGTTTCCATGCACTTCTCTGATTCATCAGAAGCGGCTTAGTCATGCTGGCCACATGACCCAGAAGCTGTACGCCGGCTCCCTCGGCCAATAAGGTGAGATGAGCGCCGCAACCCCAGAGTCGGTCATGACTGGATCTAATGGTCAGCGGTCTCTTTACCTTTACCTAGGTTGGGGCAGTGGGACATTGCAAGTGAATTCTGCAATATGTCATTGATGCAGTAATAATACATTAATAGTGGATTACATATCATTTCACCTTTTTAGTAGCCCTGCAATGCTTCCTCAGTGTCACCCCATTATTGCTGTCCAGTGAGATGTCTGACACTATTGAGCAAAAAAACTGGAATTTTTTTTTTTATATAGATATGAAGCAAACCAGGATATTTGTGCTATGAAAAGTTACAGGATTTCAGCAGGAAGTTACAGGACATGCACTGATTGGGAATGAAGCCATGAGTTGCATTCAACGAAGTCCAACTCATAGCAAAACCATTGAGATGAATGAACTGAAAGGTGGGATTCACTTAATGAACCCTGTCGACACAAGGGCTTCGACTTATGCCATGGGGCTTTCCCTCACTCTTCCCCAGAAAAGTCCTGTAGAATCCCCAGAACATCATGCAAGGGAACGAGGATCATTCTGCCTGGCAAACAGACATATTGGTGCAGAAGGAGCATTTGTAATAGCATGAGATTGAATTCCACCCTAAGTTTAGTAGTGTTTAACAACTTCAGTGGGCCTTCCCTTAGGGCAGCAGTTCTCAACCTGTGGGTCCCCAGATGTTGTTACACTACAACTCCCATCATGCTGGTTAGGAATGATGGGAGTTGTAGTCCAACAACATCTGGGGACCCACAGGTTGAGAAACACTGCCTTAGGGAAAGGACTAGCGCTGAACACCACCCAGTATGGCTACCCCAAAACCTTTGCAGGTGCAAACAGTATTGAAAATTGGGGTTATGTAAAACCACCCTGATATCATCATGAGTACACATAATCATGAATGAATTATTTAAAAAAAGACGCCCCAAGGAACCTCTAGCACCTGAAAGAACTTGATGGAGAAAGTCCAGTAGGGTTTTCTCCCATTTGCACCTCCAGAGGAAGAGGGTCCCAGAGCTAGGGAGCCACAAGAGGAGAAACTTCACTGGATAAAATTTAGCTTGCTGTGCAAAATGCTGTTAAAGGCCCGGGGAAAGGCTTGCTCACAAATGTATTGACAGCTACACAAATTATGATAGCTAGGAAGTGGAAGGGGGAAGCAGAAGCAGAATATAAAATGGAAGAGTGGTATAAAGAAATGTGGGATATAGCTATTAATGATAAATTAACATGTGCCATTAAGGACAGACAGGGAATATGCAGGAGAAATTATTTCAAGGAGATAGGGAAGGTGTTTGTAGAATTTGTACTGTTAAAATGAAAAGGGGTCAAACCATCACAAGAGGTGTTGAAATTTTGGGAGGTTGGATAGTTACAATGGAATGGTCTCAGTGGTGGGGTGTATCTTTTTTTCTTATTTATTTATGATTATTACTATGTCAAAATAGAAGGAGAAGGAGAGAAGAAGAAGAAGAAGAAGAAGAAGAAGAAGAAGAAGAAGAAGAAGAAGAAGAAGAAGAAATAAAGGCCTGGGGTACTGCAAGAAAAATAAGGTGGTGATCTTGGTTTTATGCTACAAATCAGTGATTCCTGCAACACTGAGTGCTTCCAGGCTGTTACTATTCCTGAGTGGGGTGATGGGTAAATTCACTGGGAAGTGTGGAACGATACTTGATGATGCAACAAGGTCTAACATCCCCACAAACAAATCAGAATGGATGCCCAGGAGGAATGCTCAATAAACATGTCGTCGGGAAGTGACCCTCAGCTTCCTTACCCTTTGTCTGCCTGGCAACTTCAAGGTTAATCTCCTGCCTTGCTTCTTCAGTAGCATTTTGAAAGTCGACCATTTGCAGTGTAGCTCCAAAGATTTCCTTCGTGCGTGTGAGATATTGCTGTGGAGTTTTTAAAAACGAAAGAGAAATATTGTGAATTCCCCAGTTGAGCCATTTGTAGATGACGGTATACAGGTACTGATCACCTCTTACCTAGTGCCTTGCTGGGTAATCATGAGACCTTCCCACAGAAAGGGAATCATCCACCCCACCAGAGCAACACTTGATATGCAGTGTAGACTGCAGCTTCCTCTTCTGGGGCATTTGGCCACAAAAGTGAGAGGCAGATAAACACTCAGCACTCATGCAAAGTGCACAGAAAATTTAGCCAACCATTAAAATATAGTCAAGGTAATTCTAGTTATACACCTGTCAGGATGCCGTCAGCGCCCCCAGCTGGTTGCCCAGGAAAGTATAAAGACAAGGGAAAGTTTCTCACAGTCCTTTTTTATTTCAGCTTTACAGAGAGAGGCCATAGAACCCAGCCTCTTGGATAATGGCGTTGTCCCGAGTGAATTTCCACCCCTCATCTCTCCCACTTCCTCATTTGTCATCAGCATCACCACCTCCTTTACGGGTGCCACTAAGTACCCTCTGCCTTCAAGCTCTTTGCTCTCCTACTTTTAAGGCTCGCTGGGTTCTGGGAGATGGTGGGTCTGGAATGCTTTCTAATGACAATGTGTCAGTCGGCCATTCTGGCTCTCCCATGATTTCCCAACTTTCCCCCTCATTTGCCTCTGAGCTGTGACCTCCCTCAAACTACTGTTGTTAATCTATACTGTCTTCCTCTTCCTCCTCCCTGGAAGGGTCAGGATGAGGAGGCCTCCACCATTCCTCCTCTGCCCAGTCGCTGACAACACCCCTCCTTTGTGGTCACAACAGCTTTTTTGGATCTAAGGGGGCACCTTTGGCCTTCCATATGATGCTTGTCTCTCAACTCCCATCACCGTCAACTGGTATGGACAGTTGTTAGGGGTGAAGGAAGCTGGAATCCAACAACATTTGGAAGGCTACATGTTTCCCACCCTTGATTTAATGATGAATGTAGCCTGGGTTCAGAAGACTATCATTTAAACCATTTTAAATTATTGGCAACAAGTCTTGGTGAGCTTCCACCTTCCCTTTCCTCCTCTTCCTTCTTCATGCACAAGAGGACTGTAAAAACGTTTGTGATGGCCTGGGATTCAGACTCGGATGCTGAACCTGAGGGACCTCAGCCTGCACAGGATTCCCCGCCTCCAGAACCAGCTGAGCCGGGGCTGGGGCATGAGCTTGAAGGGTCCTCACTTGTGCTGGATCCTCAGGTGCAGGCACCAGCTGAGTCTGCTCTGGCTCCTAAGGAGGACCCATTGCCTGCAGGTGCTCCACTCTCAGCCCCGCCAGAGGAAGCTGAGGTTGCCTCTGGGTCCGGTAACCCTCCAGCCTCTCCTGAGCTACAGAGGCTCAGGGCAGAGAGGTGGAGGGAACTAAGTTCCCACAGGAGGAGTGCTCGCCTCCAGGCCAGGAGAGGCAAGTCACCAGAGGATCGGGGCCGCCCTATGCCTCGGGGCAGATAAAAGCCGGCCAGCCCCAGTCCCAAGTTGTGGGAGCAACATTGTTGGTTGCTAGTTCCTGCCTGAACCCTGACCTGCTTTGTTGCCAGAACTCCTGACCCGCCCTGGCTCCCTGCTTGCTTGCCTGTTCCTGACTTCACCCGACTCCCTGCCCTGCACCCAGCTTCAGCTACTACAGACTGCCTCCATGTTGCACCTTCAACCACGAACCGGACTTGGACCTCGCCTCTCGGGTAACCCACGGGACCAGCACAATGTCCACTTTCATTTTCTTTTTTACTAAGCCACAATTTCCCATTTATGTACACTCTGGGATCCAATCAGAAGCCAGGATGACCTCGGCCCAGTGGGGGTATATATCTCCACCCCCACTATTCAGCCCAGACATTGAGGTCCAGCTCCGAGGGCCTTCTATTGGTTCCCTCACTGCGAGAAGAGAAGCTACAGGGAACCAGGCAAAGGGCCTTCTCAGTAGCGGCGCCCACGCTGTGGAACACCTTCCCATCAGATGTCAAGGAAATAAACAACTACCTGACTTTTAGAAGACATCTGAAGGCAGCCCTGTTTAGGGAAGTTTTTAACGTTTGATATTTTATCATGTTTTTTAATATTCTGTTGGGAGCCACCCAGAGTGGCTGGGGAAACGCAGCCAGATGGGCAGAGTATAAATAATATTTTATTATTATTCTCATTATTATAATTCTGGGATATCCTGCTCAAATCAGGACTGTTGACGTGTATAAGAGACCTGTGGGCAGCTCTGCAACTGAGCTACGGCTTTCCTTCCACAGTGAGAAATCACTTACCTTTAAAAATTCATATCCCTTCTGCATGAACAGATTGTTGGCCACGTTCAGCTCATAGTCGTTACTGAGATTATTCAGCTGAAACAGAAGTTTCTTGATCTCTGGAAAGATTCCTTCTTCCTAGCCAGAGTATTAAGAAAAAGATTTCAAATGGGGAAAAAACCCCAAGTAGATTAATGGATGTAGAAATGTTTGGCAGCAAGAGCTCATAGCTATCTATTATTTTTAAGGGCTTGTAATGAAAAATGACAGAGGCCAATCGTCAGCAACAATTTACCAATCAGGTATCCCGAAGCTTCTAAAATTGGGATTGCCCTTCTTCAGTAAGCCTCTGGAGGTTGCTGCAGTCAGTGTATGGCTCGCCTTGTTGCGTGTATCAGCCCCTCCATTTGGATGCTTGGCCAAAGGGCCTCTCCCTCCCCCAGTGGGTCTTCAACACTTGTCACAGGATTGCTGTATATGCTTACACTCTAAAGACTTCCTGCCTAGGGAGCTATGTGGGTGTGTTGCTGTATATGCTTTCCCCCCCTTCTGTTGTGTGTTGTGCTTCAAAACAGTGCTTGAAAGGAGCATAAAGGAATCTGTTCAGAAGGATGCTCGAGGGCTTCCAGTTCACTACTGGCAGTGTCACTGGGGCTGATGGACTGGGGAAGCCATAGCAACATCGCATGTGTGGTTCAAGGGATTTGTGTTGGGGAGGGTGTCATTGTGAATTACAGTCGTACCTCGAATCCCGAACGCCTTGGCTCCCAAACAAATCGACTCCTGAACGATCGAAACCCAGAAGTGAGTGTTCCAGTTTTCAAACGATTTTCAGAAGCCGAACATCCAGCGTGGCTTCCACGGCGTCTGATTGGCTGCAGGAGCTTCCTGCAGCCAATCAGAAGCCGTGCTTTGGTTTCCAAACATTTTGGAAGTCCAAGGTACAGCTGTGATTGACTCCCTCCAAAAGTGGGCGACATGCGGCTTGTGGGTGCGATTGCTGGCACTGTTCCTGATTGGTCCATTTCCCAGGGATGCTGTGGGCCTGCCTGCCATTTTTACTTCATCTCCTGTTTTCTGTGTTGCTTGCTTTCCAGGCGGTGTGGATGTGGCCATTCTACCAGTGTGTTGATGGTATATCTACCCACCGCCAACTCAGTGCAATTGGTGTAGAGGGTCGCTTCACCTGGCTTCCTTGCCACATTTCTGGCTACAGGTCTTGATGGTACCAAAAAAATAACCTGCCACTTAGTCCTATGGCTTTAAGAATAGTTCTGGACATACCACCGAAAACTGAGCTGCAGTATCTCTCTCGGGTTCTGACGCAAGAAGACACATTTTCCCCTCAGAAGCAGCTGGTCTTGCGCTTCCCAGAGTCCTATTGAAGTGTAGCACCTATAGCAGAAACAAGTTGTAAGCAATGCAAATCATCCAGGATAGGAAGGGGCAAAAAAATCCCACTTACCTTGATTAAATAAACAAGAGACTACAATTGCTAAAAAATATTGTTACTGCTGAAACAGCTACTACATTGGTTTGTGGCGGTAGTTGTTTTAAAAAGAAAGCAAGAAATAAATATGAAAAATGAAGTACGTAGCTTACAGGTTTGTACTAATGGCTTCTTTTAATCACTCTTACAGCTACTTTGAATATATAGTGTTTCGACACTCGTTTTCTTACAAATTTTCTGCTTTGCTAACACTAGTCGAACAAGTTCTTTTGTTAAGGCAATGGCCACAGCCTATCAGGTAAGTACCCATCACCTGCATTTTAAAGAGTGAGCTCTGCTGCCATAGAGACACATGGAAGGGCTTTTCCCCATCTCACACCATGGGAATGCCATGCCATCCTAGGATAGAGAACAATAGGCCAAGGGAGCGCTGTGTATGTGTGAGTCTTGGCTGATGCTGGAAGCTGAAGACATAGAGAGTTGTCTTACACTGTGCTAGGGCGAAAGCTGTGGCTCAGGGTTTCCCTGGAAACCTAGTGGGGAAGCAAGATCTGTGGGAGTGTTAATGCTGTCAGCTCCTCCATCCTATGCTCAGGTTGTATAAAGCTGTGTAAAAAAAAGCCAGCCATATATCCTAATGACACCTCAGTCCCATTGACCTTCATTCCAGAGAAACCAAGTCCTGGGTAAGTGGGGGGATGTTATTGGGTTGTTGTTGTTGTTAATAATAATTTATTATTTCTACCCCGCCCATCTGGCTGGGTTTCCCCAGCCACTCTGGGCAGCTTTCAACAGAACATTAAAAACAGAATAAAACTTCATTAAAAAGTTCCCTAAACAGGACTGCCTTCAGATGTGTTCTAAAAGTTGGATAGTTGTTTATTTCCTTGACATGTGATGGGAGGGTATTGTTTTTATTCTGATTATATATGTACAGTGGTACCTCAGGTTACAGGCGCTTCAGGTTACAGACTCCACTAACCCAGAAATAGTACCTCAGGTTAAGAACTTTGCTTCAGGATGGGAACAGAAATCGTGCAGCGGTGGCGCAGTGGCAGCAGGAGGCCCCATTAGCTAAAGTGGTGCCTCAGGTTAAGAACAGTTTCAGGTTAAGAACCAACCTCCAGAACGAATTAAGTTCCACTGTAGTGATCTTTTCTGTGAACCCCCCTGAGACCTCTGGGTATAGGGCGGTATATAAATTCAATGAATAATAATAATAGAAGAAGAAGAAGAAGAAGAGGAGGAGGAGGAGGAGGAGGAGGAGGAGGAGCGCCTGCAGCCTCTTGCCGCTTAGAGATGCAATTGTATTTGTTGATGCTCACCTCTTCCATCTGAGTTTTGCTGCTTCCCCTGGCACCAAGTTGTACCATGGCCAGGGCGGATGTGATACTTATTGGAGAGAAGAAGATGTTTTTGCAAATGTCACTTCTGTTCAGCTTCTTGTAAAGATCCAGACCAAAAGCAATAATTGCTGTAGGAAGGGGGTCTTTGGTGAAATACAGATCCATGATGACTAGCAGGTGAAGAGAGAGATAGAGAGAAAATCAATAAATAGTTAGGTAAATGATGGATTGCTCAAGTTAGGAAAACTTGACTTCATGGAACGGGTTTAGTTCTGCAGCAGATATATGACTGGAAAGGCACACACCCAAGTGGAAAGTTTTTTCCCCCACAGACCATTTTTCCTCCCAGATTTGGATATTGAAAAGATCTCTTGAGGAACACCTTTCCAAGCCTGTTACTCAATTGTTCACTTTATATTCAAAGGATATGTGCAACTGGAAGTTTAGTCAGCAACGCAAAAAGCAGAATGCAAAAAGCTGTAAGATTCATAAGAAACTTTTGGTGACATCGTAGAGGAAAGTAGGATTGGTACCAGGCAGGACATAATGTAGTCGGGACCACATTTACATAGCAATTAAAACAAATAAGACAGGCTGAAAGGCCATGCTACAGCTTTTCAAAAGTAGTCCTCAAGCATAACAACAATCACCACAATAATAATAATAATTTGTATACTGCCCTACACCCATAGATCTCAAGGCAGTTCACAACTTGAAAAGTGCATGTTGGTTTTAATCTTCTTATCCTATCTATGCACCACAATGTCAAAATGTACAAGACTTAAATATCATGTAATCCATGCTTGTTTTCAGTGTTTCAAAAGTTAGTACCTGAGAGTAGGGATTGTTGCCAGCTTCATTAACGCATGAACCCAGAATTCTAGATTCCCCCAAACTGATGCCAAAGTTTGGTGCTAGTTCTGTGCTGTAAACTAGATGGGGTATCAGTTGCAGCACCAAGTTTCCTTCCCAATTTATATATCATGTCCAGGAGGTGGGGGGGCTTTTCATCTGGACCACATCAGGTGAGAAATAGTTAAACTTTCCCTCCCCACCCCCTGGAGTTCTACTGCTGCTCTGCCCACCCCTATGGCTGCTGTGTTATATATATATATATATATATATATATATATATATATATATAGTAATATATATTATAATTAATTGTATTCACCCAATTAAAATCATGCCTAGTTTGGCCCCGTGGCTGTAGGCATGTGAACACCTTGATTTTAACAAATTAGCCTGAATTTGTATTGTATAATGAACTGAAGGTATAAGCTGACATTTCATTTGCAAACCCACAAATTACAAATTTGGGCTTCATTTACAACCCCTAATCTGTTGTAAACGAGATGCCTTGCGAAATCAACCTTTAGGCATATTGTTATTTAAACAATAATGTTATTTAAACATATATTTACCTCCTTGTCTTCGGGAGTCAAGAGATCAGTATATACTCAGTATTCTCTTCCTCTGTCTCCGGCTTTCTGGAGGAACTGGAATATTTAAGGTGTGGTCACGCCCACTAATAAATATTCCACATGACTTCATGATCATTCCCGACTTCTGGTCTTCCCGCACTGATTATATTTTCTCAGATTTAGATTTGATTACACAGAAAGCTGCATATTTTAGGAGAATTCTCTTTCTTCTCAAACTATCCAAATCTGATGCAACAAATGACATTTGTCTCAGCTTTTTTATCACACAAAATTACCACACTCATCCGAATGTACTCAAAGCAGAGAAGCAGGAGTCTGCCAATACAAATTATATCAAGTTATATGAATGAAAGGAATGAGCAGGATTCATTTAATGTTCCATTGCCTAGAGTAATTCTCCCACTGGCTCATATGTGTATGTACATGTGTGCGTATACACACACACACACACACACACACACAGATGTCAAGATGATAAAGAACTACACAACTTTTAGAAGACAGCCCTGTATTGGGATGTTTCAATGTTTGACTTTTATTGTTTTTATATGTTTTGGAAGCTGCCCAGAGTGGGATATAAATTTTATGTTTGTGTGTGATTTAATAATAGTAAGCAAAATGAATACTAAACACAAGATAAAAAAATAAATAGAAAGTTGATAAAGAAAAGAGGGGATACAGCAGATTTGAAAAACACACTTTGATAGAGAATTAAAGTCAATACATTACAAGGCGACACATCATGTGCTCTTTCATTCCCATACTGAATAAAAATAAATACATTTATTTTGATAATTATTATTTGATTCCAACCAAGCAGCTCTTGGTGCAATCTCATACCCTCATAGCAGCTAAGAGTCTTATCTGAATGTCTGCTGTCTCCTCCCACATTCTGCCTTTAGGCTCTCACCAGATGCAGAATCATGGAGTTATCTCCAGCCAAATTTTTTACCTTGTCACCATCCCCGTAACATAATTTTTATTATTGTTGTTATCTAGTCTGATGAAGAGTTCTGTAGAACTCCAATGATAGGATTGGCCTAATAAAAGTATTGTTGTAATATGGATGTTGGGGCTGTTCTCACTTGAAATGGAACTGTTTAATTCAGACGCGTAAATAAGCTTAGGAGAGTGAGCAGCCTGCAGAAAAATTACCAGACTGCTGGTAATTCTGTCCCTCCCTATGCTGAGCTTCAAGAAGGGGTGTGGTACCCAATATCCTCCTCCACAAGTTTCCTCACTTGCTTCCCTCACTCATCTGCATGCAATTTGTTGTTGCCTGTGACTACCATCTTAGTTTTTAAATACAAGGCTGCTTTAATTGGTAATACCTCTTTGTATGTTGGGACGCGGGTGGCGCTGTGGGTTAAACCACAGAGCCTAGGACTTGCCGATCAGAAGGTTGGGGGTTCGAATCCCCATGATGGGGTGAGCTCCCATTGCTCGGTCCCTGCTCCTGCCCACCTAGCAGTTCGAAAGCACCTCAAAGTACAAGTAGATAAATAGGTACCACTCTGGTGGGAAGGTAAACAGCGTTTCCGTGCGTTGCTCTGGTTTGCAAGAAGGGGCTTAGTCTTGCTGGCCACATGACCCAGAAGCTGTACACCCGCTCCCTCAGCCAATAAAGCGAGATGAGCGCCGCAACCCCAGAGTCGGTCACGACTGGACCTAATGGTCAGGGGTCCCTTTACCTTTACCTCTTTGTATAATACCCAAAATCAAAGTCAGAATGAACAGTTTAGATATAAGATTTTTTAAAGAAAAGGAAACAGTTTAATGACAATAGACAAGGTAGCTAAAAAGGCATTTATTATCACCACTACAGTGGCCCCATAGTAAAATAGCAGAACTTCACTGTTATAGTTATAGTTGCTGCCTTCTGTTTTGGTTTGCAGTTCGGATTTAGTGCTTGCTTCACTGTATGGGTGCACAATAATTCTCTGAGCAGAATTATTTCCTCCTCCTTCTTGTCATGTGGGCGTTGCTGTGCGATTTCTCCATAGAGATACTATGCAGGCTCTGACCTGCTGCAACTTGTGATCTTTTCCTGAGATGAGGTGAGTTGCTGAGAACCTCAAAAGCCTAGCTATTCAAACTGGAAGGGTGTGGAAAAGTATATGCTTGGAGTGCAACTTAGTAGTTCACATGTACACGTAACGTTCCTTACAATTTAATGATTCACTGCTGACTCACCTGAAAGGGTTGAGTCTGCAGTAGTTTGGAGCCATAGGGAGGCTTATTCATGTATGTACCAGCCCCATGAACTGAGAGACCAGAAAACTTGTGTAGACTTCAGTTTCTAAGAGCAACCTTCTTCTCTCTCTAGGGTGTGGTTCACACATGTATGTACAGCACTTGATTTCTCATCACTTGAAGACTTGAATACATAAACTGACTCCATTGCCAAGTTAACTGAGTTTGAGTTGAAATTATATTCATTTATTTATTGCCTGCTTTTCACCCCAAGGTCCCAGGGTGAGTTACAACACTAAAACGTATTAATAACAGATAGATAGATGATAGATGATAGATAGATAGATAGATAGATAGATAGATAGATAGATAGATGATAGATAGATATTCTAAAAATATACACTTCAAGTGTCAAAAGCCGGAGTAAAGAGGTGTATCTTCCACATTCTCTGGAAGCTGTATAATGAAGGTGCCAGACACACCTTGTGGAGAGGCAGTTCCTTAGCTTAGGGCAGGGGTAGGCAACCTAAGGCCCGGGGGCCGGATCCGGCCCAATCGCCTTCTAAATCTGGCCCATGGATTGTCTGCAAATCAACGTGTTTTTAACATGAGTAGAATGTGTCCTTTTATTTAAAATGCATCTCTGGGTTATTTGTGGGACATAGGAATTCGTTCATTTCCCCCAGAAAAAAATATAGGTCGCCCCCCCCCCACAAGATCTGAGGGACAGAGGACCAGCCCATGGCTGAAAAATGTTGCTGACCCCTGGCTTAGGGGCTGCCAAAGAAAATGCCCTCTCCTGGGCTGCTGCCACCCCCAAGCCTCTGAGGGCAGAGGAGTGCTAAGAGGGGCACTAAGAGTGCCCTTCTCTGTCAATCTCAACACCTAAGAGGGTCTGTGGGGAAGGAGGTGGTCTTTCAGATATTTTGGGCCTGAGTCATTTAGGACCCTAAACACTAATGTGGGTATCTGGATTAAGCCCAGAAATCAACTGGCAACCAGTGCAGCTGTCTTAAAACAGCAGTTATATGAGATCTAATTGGATCCCTAGCCAGTACCTTGGTGTAAACCTCATGGAACACAGTGGGAATAACATACACTTGATTTTCTCCATTAAAAACAAGATTTTGGACCTCAGTTTTCATTTCCTATATAACAAACGGTGTTGCTGATTAAATTCCCTTCTCTCCTGGTATCTGAGGCCAGAATTTATGAGGTAAAGGCAGGGCCAGCCAAATAAAATTTGCTGCCTGAGGCAAAATACAAGATGGCCACTCCTCCCCATGCCATGTACAAAAGCTGACCAAGCTGGCAGCTGAATTGTATTTCAACACCCTCCACTGTTCCTGAGGGCAAAAGGTAAGAATAGGGTGCAGCATAGACTGAATGGCACACACAACTCTGTCTACCCATCACTGCTGAGACACCTCCCTCCCTCTGCCTAATGGTAGGGCTGGGCCCTAGGTGAAGGTCGATGCTTATTCCTACATAAACCATTTATCTTTGGCAATAAGAGAAGACACTCAGTTTCTGCAATGCTTTATTTGGAATGATTTAAGGTAATCTTGATGACCAAACACAGGTAGCAGGAAGGGAGTTAACAAAAGATGAAAACTTACATTTTTACTGTATTCAACTTGAATTTGGTTCAATCCCACAATAATAACTGGATTTCAATTTTAGAACAATTCTTTCCCCACAGGCAGAAAACAGCATCAAACCAAAGGCCATATAAACTTAAGATGTCAATGATTCCAGTAACATACTGGTATTTTACTTCCAGAGGTTGTTGTTTTTTTACATCTGAGGAGATGCTACAAGTATTTCCCAAGGCCCAAAATTCCAGAAAAGTAATTAATTACTGTAGATGAGTAAGAAATGAGCCACATTATTTTGGAGACATAATACAAAGTTACATGCTATGTTAATTGCTGCCTCTGGAAAGTGCATATTGTCAATTCTGCTTTGAGTAATAACTTCATGTAGAAAGTAAGTTGTACAGCCTACTCAAAATATGAAACCACTTAGATTACCTTTTCAATACTTCATACTCAGCTTTCAAAGGTTTGCAAAAAAATTGTTGTGATAGAAATATATAAATCAGGCTTCTGGTTAATTGCTTTTTTCCATTTAAGGAGAACAGAATCTGCCAGCAAAAACAATATTGCGAGTTTTGGTGTGCCGGAAGAAGAAGAAAAATGGATGATCGGCCTTAAATTCATCTTTGTGTTGCAGGATCCGGTACCCTGGTACGTCTAGGGACTCTGCCCCTTCTTCAATGACTTCCAGAGAGACTTTGTGGATGACCTGAGACAAAACTACCCCTTTGGTCTCTGACATTTCAGAGAAATCTGACGCACTCTCATCAAACATGTTGGTCATGCCAAGACTTTCTAAAATTGGCTTGAAATCATATTCCCCATCCACTTTGAATTTGGGAAGAAACACGTTGACTTTCGTGTTTGCCATCACACTTGGATTTGTCCATTGTATTAGCTTCTCGGGGGTGAGTTCCTTCTCAAGCTAAAGATATAAGACAAGACAGCAAATGAATTAGAGTATCAGTGGTCACAGTGCTCTGTTAGCCAGCCAGCCCATTAGTTGCCACAATAAACTGCAACAGAGCTGTCTAATGTCTTACAGATACATAGCTGAAACCACGTGCAACGATGCTACAGCAGTTTCTTATGCAAGAGTACAAACATAAATCTGTCTTGCAATGCTGTCCACCCGGCACAACCCCCAAGCAATTAGGATATGGTTAGAATCATAGAATCGTAAGAGTTGGAAGGGACCCAAAGGAATCTCATGCAGGA
Source organism: Podarcis pityusensis (assembly GCF_964106645.2). Lineage (NCBI taxonomy): Eukaryota > Metazoa > Chordata > Lepidosauria > Squamata > Lacertidae > Podarcis > Podarcis pityusensis. The sequence goes on from NC_138031.1 coordinate 67,767,414, forward strand.
ATCTCAGCTAAAGCATCCATGACAGATGGCCATCAAAGTCTATGGCAGACTTGTACAACTTGTGGCTTCCAAAGTTGGATGCAGCCCATCAGCCATTTATGGGAGGTTCAGGAAACCTGGTACGGCTGGCTGGTTGGGGCTGCAAAAAGAGCGGGGTTGTCAAACACCTGGAAAGGCACAATATTCAGAAGGGGTTCATTTGGCTTGGTAAGCCACAACTTAAGCAGGTCTGAGCAATGCTGGCCACATACCTTTCTGTCCCTGTGAACAATCTCTGTTACGTTTTGAGATGGCAATTGTCACCTGTTGCATTGGTGCAACATTTTAGCATCACTAAAAGAATAACACTAGTTACCAGAGATGCGCATGGCCCCACTTCCCGTGTAGTGGGCCAACCCAGGGACCACCCACCACAGGAGCCAACTCCCTAGAGAGCCAGTGTGGTGTAGTGGTTAAGAGCTGTAGACTCATAATCTGGGGAACCGGGTTCGCGTCTCCGCTCCTCCACATGCAGCTGCTGGGTGACCTTGGGCTAGTTAGACTTCTTTGAAGTCCTCAGCCCCACTCACCTCACAGTGTTTGTTGTGGGGGAGGAAGGGAAAGGAGAATGTTAGCAACTTTGAGACTCCTTCGGGTAGTGATAAAGCGGGATATCGAATCCAAACTCTTCTTCTTCTTCACCCCCCCCAATAAAATATTTGAGGGGGCTGCCCCCCAAAGTTGATGGGCAATGCCATTCAAATGGTATGCGTGCACCGCATCATGTGATCGATTATGCAGGACGGGGCTTATCTGCCCTCCGCAAAATATTTTATTCAAGTTGTCACCCTAATGTTTAATTGGAGCTTTTAAAACCCTAATGAAGCATATGGTCAGGAACGAGTGGCTTGCCTGCAGGGAACACACTGGTGAAGCAGACCCCTGTATCTTTCCTGCCCAATACTCCAAACCCTGACAGTTCTGGATGACTCTGGGCATCCTGACCCAGGGCAATTTGGAGACATATGTATTTGCTCCCTTCTCAATGGACCATTATGATGCATTTAAGGATGAGGGTGACCAATGTGTAGATCTTACTTGAGCTATCAAAGAGGGCTTTCAAATGAGTTCTCTACCTGTTCGAGTCCAGTGGTATCATCCTCAATGTCTTTGGGCAGCAAGATAAGCATGCTCATGTGCTTGTTATGACAGGGCAGCTCCAGAATCTTGACTTTTAAATCGTTTACGTAACCGAGGCAAAACGTAGCTTCCAGGTTCATCATCTGCACCGGCTTGGTTTCCGTCTGTTAAGAATGAACAAAAAATTAAAACGAATTTGCTTGAACGCTCATTGTGGATGATCCCACAATGGGGATCCCCGTTGAGCATGTTCACATTCGCCTTCCTGCATTAGAAATGTGCCTGGAGAATGAGTTCTCAGACAGTTTCCAGGCAAGGTTTACCACTAGATAAAATGTATTACTGCTCAACTATGTGAATGCATATGAGACAACCCTTTAATGGTGCAATCCTAAACCATAGGGGGCCTAGGGGGCAGTCGTAAGGTGGTGGGAATTATGAAGGCTGTCGAACTCTCTCACCCAGTAATAATAGTTGTTGTTGTTGTTGTTGTTGTTGTTGTTTTTATTTATTTATTTATTTATTTATTATTTGTACCCCACCCATCTGGCTGGGTTTCCCCAGCCACTCTGGGCAGCTTCCAACAAAGATGAAAAATACATTAAAATGTCACACATTAAAAACTTCAGGTGTCTTCTAAATGTTAGGTAGTTGTTTATCTCTTTGACATCTGATGGGAGGGCGTTCCACAGGGTGGGCACCACTACCGAGTAGGCCCTCTGCCTGGTTCCCTGTAGCTTTGCTTCTCGCAGTGAGGGAACCGCCAGAAGGCCCTCGGTGCTGGACCTCAGTGTCCGGGCTGAACGATGGGGGTGGAGACGCTCCTTCAGGTATACTGGGCCAAGGCCATTTAGGGCTTTAAAGGCCAGCACCAACACTTTGAATTGTGCTTGGAAACGTAATGGGAGCCAATGTAGGTCTTTCAAGACCGGTGTTATGTGGTCTCGGCAGCCACCCCCAGTCACGAGACTAGCTGCCGCATTCTGGATTAGTTGTAGTTTCTGGGTCACCTTCAAATGCCCTGCCAGTTTCTCACCAGCACGGCACAACTGAGGATGAAGGGACTGTCTGCATTATTTCATTCATTTCCAGCCCGGGGGGGGGGGGGGGCATTATTTTTTTTAACCCTTTCCTTCTCACATTGGAAACAAGGGGAGAGAGGGAGAAATGCTCAATTCAATATATAAATTGTATTCTGCGTTGGGGGCAGGTCAGGACAGCATCTTGGGGACTATAGGATATTTCAGGTGATCCTTTCTGATGCTGAAGAAGGAAGTCCAATGTCAGTAAGGTCAAAAGGGCAGTGTGCTAGGATGCAGCTGGGATCCAAAGGATATCCTGATCCGCCCCCAACTGGGATAAAATTTAGATATGCTTTTCATATGTCTAAAACCCTTGTTCTCATTTCCCTCCCACTTCTTCCAACTGGGAGGGGGAAGGGGGGTAAAGTCATCGTCCCTTAAGATAAAAAATGAGGCAGTTAGAACCACCTCGATAATTTATACCATCAAGACTTTAGGATTGCAGTGATACCTTGGTTTACAATCATAATCTGTTCCAGAGGTCTGGTTGTAAACCAAAGCAGGTTGTAACCTAAGGTGTGCTTTTGCCAATGGGGCCTCAAAAAAAAAAAATTGGATGTAATCCAAAAAAAGGAACACACACTTCAGGGTTTGACGTGGTTGTAATCCAAAATGGTTGTAAACCAAGGTATCACTGTACATCTTAAGTCAAGGTTTGTGGAAATGCTTTTAAAGAACACAGACCTCTCACTGGCTTTCTGGGATTTCTGACAGAGCTTTAAGCAATGTGAACAAAAAACTTGTCTTTCAAATCATAGAGTTGGAAGGGACAATGTAGCCACTCCACTAGTACAGCATCTCTAATGGGGGGCCATCTGCCCTATGTTTTAAAACCTCTAATGAAGAAGAGTCCACCCCCTTCTGAGACAGCCTGTTCCACTGCTGAATGGCTCATTTTGCCAGCCTGCTCTTCCCAATGTCTGGTCAGTTATTGTCATGCAAACAAGTATGTTAATTCCTATGTTTCCAGGAATCCAGGATCAGAATGGAAGGGAGGAGAGGTGGTGGAGAATCATTAACCAACTGGATGATGGAAAAGTGGTTACTTAGTCATGGTATCTATGTAAATAAATTACGGCTCAATTGGCATGACCCCAAAACATCTCTCTGCTACACCATCAACTGCAACATGCTAAGTAGTCATCTTATGGTCAATCAGCTTTAACTGCATTATAAATATCTCTATGTCTTCTAATCATGTTGCCCGTATGCTTAATACTGGTCTGTCTGTGAAACAGTGCCTAAGGGAACATTTTGCCATAGAGCACTGCTTGAATTAGGTGGTGTGGATAGAATCAAAGACTGCTTTAAAAGCTCAGAAAGAAGTCAGGGACTTTTGTGTAATATTTAATTTCTGTTTTGAATACGGGTTCTATCTGATAAATGATATATCATTATTTTAAGGGGGGAATGCTTTCTTCCATACCTTGTTTATCCTAAAAGGACATTCCTTAGTTTGAGCCTCAGGAAATCTCTTCATCCAGTTGGTTACAAAATAGGCAGCATTTATCAAGAGGATCTTTGTCTGGTCATTGACAGTCCCCTCAATCAAAATGTTCTCCATTTTACCTGCAGATGCATTAGAAATAATACTTCATTAGAACAGTATTCACACACACCCCAAATGTCACAGGTGCAGGGTCACAGGTACATTCTGCCAAAGTTAACACTTTAGGATAATTGCAGTTCAACAATTTCCAAAATAATTGATGAGGAACAACCAACGTGGTGACTTCCAGATGTTGCTGGACTTCAGCTCCCATCATCCTTGACCATTGGCCATTCTAGCTGGGGCTGATGGGAGTTGTAGTCCAACAACATCTGGAGGACACTATCTTGACTTTCCCTGAACTAGATTCTTAAAGTGTCAACTTCATGTCATAAAACAGGCAAATTGACTGCTTGCAGAAAATGTTGCCTATGGAAGGTGGATCCACAATCAGATCTTCCATCTCTTTTTTTAAAAAAGTGTGTGTGTGTGTGAGAGAGAGAGAGAGAGAGCGCAAACTTGATCAGGATTGCAGAGCTAGGGGAAGGAGAATAAGCCTGTTTCCAGACTGTTAATTGCCTTTTTAGGAAAAAATATGCATGCACTCATACTTTTGCCCTAACAGGACACCTGCTATTGACACTTATAATTAAGAGCCCATTCATGCAATCACTAATTGGATGAATGAAATCACATTTAGTTTAGTCTGCAGTGTTTGCTTGCAAACAAGCACACACATGGCCTCAGGGGTGAGGTACCTCATTTACCTCCACAAAAAGGGTGTTTGAGTGTTATTGCTATGTTCTTGCCACATGGGGGCACTCAATACAAAAATATCATGCAGTGGTTAAGGCTTCAAGTGAACAGCCTTAGGGTTGCCTGTCGACAGCATAATTACTCTCTGCCAGTACAAGGTATGGCAAAAGCACACCTAATATCAAACATCTGTTTTCTTTTGGAGTAAAAAGGAAGGTGTGCTTCCTTTTGTCTGTCCGGAACCTACCAGTGATCGGCTTCATTGGGTGACCTGAGTTTTAGTATTGTGTAAAAGGGAGAACAACTTCTTTCTATCCACATTCTCCACAAAATGCATATTTTTATTCAGGTGTGTCGTGCCTCCCAATACTCACATTTTCTCCAAATTAACAAGCCCCAAGTGTTCATTCGATTTCTTTTTTAAAAAATCCTGAGGTATAGCTAAGTTAGGGTGTCAACTATATTACAAGAGAGATCCAAGTGCATATTGTAAATTTAGGTTTGCGCAATTAGTAGATTAGAGCATTTTGTTGCCAGAGTGCAACAAATTCACTTTTTAAAATAATCAGAATTTTTTTATGGTTTGGAAGGTGAAAATGCATTGAAAAGTGCAGGATAAAGAAGTGATAGAAGGGAAGACAAGCTGAATGCAGAATTTAGGCTCATTGTCATATAACTGTCCTGCAAACAAATCAGAATAAAGAACAGATGTCTAACCTCCATGTAAGCTTTGTGCAAGCAAATCAGGACAAATGCTTAATGAATAGTCATCTGGATGAGCCCTGTGTCTGTTGCAGCAACAACAACAGAGCCTTAAGGCACCTTAAGGATTTAACAAATATATTACGGCTTAAGAAACAATCGTGAAGTAGAGATCACTTCATCAGCTGCATGAGGTGTTATAGATCAGTTGGGAGTTAAATGAACTGATGGCAACATGTACTAACAGCTCACACAACTTAACTGAAACTACTGGGGTATTTTACTTCAACTCTAATGGAGTCAGGATTGGAATTGCTGGCTTTTTTAAAAAAAAGTTAAAACATTTCAATGCAATATAGTATCCTTGGCCTCTGCATTCACAGAATTTCCTTACATGCATCTGGGATGTACCCAATGGCCTTCCATCAACCAGACCTATTACTGTATTAGGTAAAGGTAAAGGGACCCCTGACCATTAGGTCCAGTCGTGGCCGACTCTGGGGTTGCGGCGCTCATCTCGTTTTATTGGCTGAGGGAGCTGGCGTACAGTTTCCGGGTCATGTGGCCAGCATGACTAAGCCGCTTGTAGCGAACCAGAGCAGCGCACAGAAACGCAGTTTACCTTCCCACTGGAGCGGTACCTATTTATCTACTTGCACTTTGATATGCTTTCGAACTGCTAGGTTGGCAGGAGCAGGGACCAAGCAACGAGAGCTCACCCCGTTGCGGGGATTTGAACCAGCGACCTTCTGATCGGCAAGTCCTAGGCTCTGTGGTTTAACCCACAGCGCCACCCGTGTCCCTGATTACTGTATTAGGGGACTTTAAACTGCAATTTTATCACAGCGACCCAGGAGGAGAGCTTTTCCTCTTTGTGGTCCTGCCAGGTTTTGGGTGCTTTTGCTGCTTAAAATGATCAAAGAGGGCAAAAGGACAAACCTGGCCCTCATATATTATGGAGAGGAAAGGAAGGATCAAGCTAGCAACAGGCAGAGGGGTCGGAACAGGAAGAAGATCCTTGTGAGAGGGCCAGGTGTGAGGTGCAGTTGTGTGAGGAGCTCCAATCTGCCAAGGGTTTCTCAATGCTGTGGAGAAAAGGAGTTCAGGGGTGGAAGTGCATCAGTGGGGGAATGAAAGAGCCATTGCTGGGGCTTAATAAAATATGGAGCAAAGCAGGCTGGGAAAGAAGTCAGACCCTCCAAGTGTCCCTGTTTCCAAAGTACAGTCCTGGATTAACAGAAGCCACCCCAAATTCTGATTTGACCCTGGAATGTCCCACTTTTCCTTAGAACATGCCTATTTTCATCGGAGAAATGTTGGAGGGTATGATATGTGACCCCCCAAGCCGAGCAGATAAGTAACTTTACAACCTTTATAAGATATCTGAAGGCAGCTCTGTATAGTGAAGTGTTTTAATGTTTAATGTTTTATTAAGTTTGTATATATGTTGGAAGCCACCCAGAGTGGCTGGGGCAACGTTGTCAGATGGGTGGGGTTTAAATAAAAAAAAATTTATTATTATCATTCTGGGACAGGACGTCCCTATTTTTGTTGGAGAAAGGTTGGAGGGTATGAGAAGTTTCTCTGAAGATCCCTGGCAAAGTGGAAAGTGCCATTTTAATAATTTGACCTATGGTAAGCTCCACTCTGAGAGTTCACTTCTGTGTTTAAGGATCTTGAACAGAGCACTCTGTTAAGATACGCTTACCATCAGTAAGATCAGAAACAGATTTGTTGATTTGCAGTCTGGTGTCTTCTGTTTTCTCTTTGAAGTCCACTAGTTCCAATTCCGATGGGAAGGGTCTTTTCACAGAACTTACAAACTCCTGAAAGGCACGAGGAACCAAGTTAAGTTCTAATGCGTAATGCTGAACCAAACTTCCTAACAGATATGCCCAGTGGCACTGACACCATTTCAAGAAAGTGGATTTTGTATAACCATTTTTCTTCTGCTGGAAGTGAAGCTTTTTTCAATCACTGATGAGAGTGAGGGCTTGCTCCATGTGGCAAGCTGTAATGCCTGTGCTGAGGGAAAGACCATAATAGCACAAAGTTGAATTCCACCCATTATTCATTTTAATCCAGTGTACAATATAAGCACGTACAACTTAAGGCGATCCCCCTTAACAAAAAAATGGTACGGGGGGGGACTGTATTCAAGAACCACTTTCTCTCCTTCTGAGCAGGCTGGAGCAAATAGCATGTTTTCGGATGCAACAGTAACTCTGTCACACCATTCTGCCCTGCTGAGCCCCAGTCAGGAGATAAGAGATATTTATTTATTATGGTATTAAATTTATATACAAGCTGCAACCATTTCATGCAAGAGTTCTGTTTCCAGTCCCCACTTGTGTCAGTGGAGTGTGTATAAGCATACTGCACTACACCCCCTTATGCCCTACCCCCATTCTAACCCCACTCCACCCCCATTACGCCCAGTTACACACACACACACACACCCTGATCCACCCTCGTTTTGCCTTCTTCCAGGTCCAAAAGGATCCATGTGTCAGCAACTGTGCATCAAAAAATGGTTGCCTTTCATCCAAGGATCATATGCTGATTTACAGTATAAAGCAGGAAATTAGGCTCCAATCGAAGTTCGAAAATATTCTTGGATTAGCACAAGCTGTCATATTTGTGCTTAAATCACGGACTGGGTAGGATGCCTAGTGGCCATTTATTAATTGCACTCCAATAAGGGTAGGAATTTGAATTGAAAATCTGTAAGTAAGGGCTTCCTGTTTCCACCAGGAATGGAGGTCTCATTTGTCTGGGAGAAACAGATGGAGATAAACAAAGAATGATGGGGGGACATGCATTCTTTGAATTCCTCTCTGGGTGGGAGAGGAATGGGCTTTCACCCACAGATTGCCCTGTGGTCTGGGCACTCGCTTCCCTACAGAATGCGAAGGCAGGCAAAGGCAGTGGGCGCATGGAGAACTCCGACTGCCATGACCCCCACGATCCCATTCCTGGAAGCAGAGGATATCCTGCTAATTGGACTTGTGCTAGAAGTGAAGAGACAACAGACTGCAGAACATCTCGGATACAAGGATTTAAAGGTTGGAATTGAGATAAGGTTCCATTCGGTGCCAGAACGGTGGGGGGAAGGGGAGCCCACCGTTGTTTTTTCCAAGTTTTTCTTCTACATTTCTCATTCGGCCACCCTCCTCAGAATGCAAGGTTAAAATATAATATAAAAAGTGAGGTTGGAAGAAACTGGATTAATAACATGAAATTTAACATCAAACTGGAACTGCATGTGTGAGAGGAATGGAATGGAGAGAGAGAGAAAGGGTGGGAAGTTTCACCCCTTGAAAGGACTATGTTGGAACATAGAATGAAACCAACCCTGCTCTCCGTTATTTTCAAAGGAATGCTAAGGACACTGAGACAATTTGGAATGTAATCTAACTGGAAGGGTAATTGACTATAAATTTTCAGCTGGAAGGAGGAAAGGAGTCTGCCATCTGCAAGGTCAGAGGTTTTCCTATTAATCATTGGCAAAGAAAAAAGTACAGAATGTGTTTGAATAAAGTGCAGGTATTATTATTATTATTATTATTATTATTATTATTATTATTACATTAATGCCGCCATGTAGAAACACTATTTACAGTGAGATTTAAACCACCATAGTCAACCAGTTGACCCAGACAGAAACAGCTAGAATTTCTTAGCAGCTTACCATAGTGGGGTTAAGGGATTTTTCTACAAAGAGTCGCTTGACCATTTTCAGAGGATAAAAAGAACTAAGTTTGGCAGCATCCGTTGTTATTGTTTGGAATCCGAAAGGAACATCTTTGACATCTTCTAAATGTAGGCCCTGTTAAGAAATTTGTTTAGATTTTAACATTGCTTCCATTATGCATTTCTGAAAGTACTGATCTGTCAACACAATTGTTTCAAATATCTTGTAACACATAATTCAGTGTGCATAGAAACTTCTTACACGCAGGTGGGGGCAAGAAGTGGACTGGTGGAGGGAAGGGGAGACTGGCTCTCAGTTGTCCGTGGCAGAGGAAGGTGTGCAGAAGTGTAGAGGGGGGAGAGGGTCCAGCAATCGGGGAGGCCCCCCAAAAAAATTTTTGTTCAAGTTAGTACCTATATTCCCAGGGCTGGCCCTATCATTAGGCAGAGTGTGGCAGCTGCCTTGGGTAAGCGATACTGAGGAACTTGTGTGTGTATCACACAGCCTGCCCTGCGCTCTCTAAGCTAGCCCACATTCAGGTATGTGGGACAATGCTGTCCCATTGGCAGCACTGTCTGTCTCACTGACTTCTGCAGGTGGAATGGGGGAGGCATCATGTTGCCCTTTGCCTCGGGCGGCAAAACGTCTTAGGCTGGTGCTGCATTTTCCTAATGAAAATCACACCACCCCCAGCTGCTATTTGCCACTTAGGAGGAAACTTACAAGTACCAGCTGTATTTTGCAAACAACTGCAGGGGAATTGAGAATAGAGATGAACTCCTTTGCAGCAAGGCTCCCTCCCCAACACTCATTTAGAGCAAAGTTTATGCTTTGCTCCTGGCTACAGGGCATTATGATCTCATCGCATATGATTCCTGATTGGTTGGGTTCGCTCTGCCTGGGACAGCAGGAAGAAATGGCGCCGCCACGACAGCAGTGGAGGAGGAGGAAAACAAATACTATAAACAGCAACAACAACATACTGTATTTTTTGCTGTATAAGACTCACTTTTTCCCTCCTAAAAAGTAAGGGGAAATGTGTGTGCGTCTTACGGTGCGAATGCAGGCTGCACAGCTATCCCAGAAGCCAGAACAGCAAGAGGGATTGCTGCTTTCACTGCGCAGCGATCCCTCTTGCTGTTCTGGCTTCTGAGATTCAGAATATATTTTATTCTTGTTTTTCTCCTCCAAAAACTAGGTGCGTCTTGTGGTCTGGTGCGTCTTATAGAGCGAAAAATATGGTAGGTGATATTTAAGATAACTTTTTAGGTTCTCCAAACTCTCTCCTTAACCCCAAATATGTTTACAAGCAAATATCTAGTGCAACCTTAGGCCATTTGTGTGTGTGTGTGTGTGTGTGTGTGTGTGTAGTCTCATGTTATTAAGGGGGAAATGTACGTTTTTAAATATAACACACAAGCACATTTTGCACACACAGAGAGAATTCTGGAATTCTAGTTTAGTCCTCACAGAACTACCCTTTGAAAAACTACAGTTCCCATGATTCTTGGGGGAGGGAATGTCCTTTGAATGTTCTTTAAATGTATGTGCTGCGTTATCCTACATCCAAGTTGGAAGCGAAAACCTACCTGTTTCATTTGGCTTGCTGTGTCACCCTTGGCAGCTTTGTATGCAAGAGCCAGTGAAGTTGAAGTGCAAAGGGGAGCGAAAATAATATTAGCAGTTTTGTCCTTTTCGGCCAGTTTCTTTAAAATGTCAACCGCAAATGCAGTGTTTGCAACTTGTAGGGCATCCATTGCTGTGGTTCTGAAACAGAAAACACACATTGACCATACCAACCAATCCTGCCTATAAAGAACTGCTGTTTTGCCTTCCTAGTTAAGGGTGCTTAACTTCATTGATTTCAACAGGCCAAAACACACTTCATTCAGCATTGGATTGTGGCCTTAGCGTCTATTTTCTTTTTTTTAATGCTTTTTTATTAATTTTTCCACAAACAACAAATAAAACAATCTTTTACAATCAACATTTTGTGTCATCTTATTTACCGTATTTTTCGCCCCATAGGACGCACCTAGTTTTTTGGGGAGAAATAAAGGGGGGAAATTTTTTTTTTTCCCAGGCGCGGGGCTGGGGCGGGGGATGCCCGAGCTTCCCCCAACCCCAGCCCCCAGAACAGGCTGCTATCCGCAAGCCTAGGGAGCCCGGCGGGAAGTCGCGCCGGTCTCCTCAGGCTTGTGGATATCTGTCCCCCGAGCTTGTGGGGCTGGCTTCTCCCCACCGCCAGCCTCCAAACCAAGTCGGGGAATAGCTCCGCCTCCCCGCTGTCCCCCGAGCTTGTGGGGCTGCCCGATATCTGCACGAAGCCCGGGGTGCGCTGTGCAGCACGCCCCAGGCTTCGGGATGCAGGCTGCTATCCGCAAGCTTTGGGAGCCTGACGGGAACTCCTGCGGAGCTCCCAAGGCTTGCGGATAGCTTCCTGAAGCCTGCATTCACCCCATAGGACACACACACACATTTCCCCTTCATTTTTGGAGGGGAAAAAGTGCGTCCTATAAGGCGAAAAATACGGTACATTGCGTATCTTCACACCGCGACTTCCTTCCTTCCCTGCGTCGGTTTTCTTAAAACATATCTTCTTCTTCTTTTTTAAATGATATTTATTAAAGTTTCACAAAAATACAGAAAACAAAGAAAAAAGTATAAATTACAGCAAAAAAGTAAAAAGTAAGAAAAAACATACAAAATAAAACAGTTAAAAACACAATAATGTTCCATAACCTATCTTCCTTACTCTTATTTCCCCAGACCTCCTCATACCTCCCTTCTTTGTATTCCAATTCAGTTTGTTGGTTCAGCAAATCCTTACCATTAATCTTTTACCCAATTGTTAACCTTTTTTTTTCCATGTCTTTTAAAGCATTACAGCTAAAAACCTCTTAATTTCTATCCAACATCCTTCTAAAGTTCCTTAATTTTACAATATTTCTGTAAATAGTCCTTAAATTTTTTCCAGTCTTCTTTCACCGACTCTTCTCCCTGGTCTCGGATTCTGCCAGTCATTTCCGCCAATTCCATGTAGTCAATCACCTTCATCTGCCATTCTTCCAAAGTGGGTAGATCTTGTGTCTTCCAATACTTTGCGATAAGTATTCTTGCTGCTGTTGTAGCGTACATGAAAAAGGTTCTGTCCTTCTTTGGCACCAGTTGGCCGACAATGCCCAAGAGAAAGGCCTCTGGTTTCTTCAGAAAGGTATATTTAAATACCTTTTTCAGTTCATTATATATCATTTCCCAGAAAGCCTTAATCTTTGGGCACGTCCACCAAAGGTGGAAGAATGTACCTTCAGTTTCTTTACATTTCCAACATTTATTATCGGGCAAATGATAGATTTTTGCAAGCTTGACTGGGGTCATGTACCACCTGTATATCATTTTCATAATATTCTCTCTTAAGGCATTACATGCCGTAAACTTCATACCTGTGGTCCATAACTGTTCCCAGTCAGCGAACATAATATTATGTCCAACATCTTGTGCCCATTTAATCATAGCAGATTTCACCGTTTCATCCTGAGTATTCCATTTCAACAGCAAGTTATACATTCTTGACAAATTTTTAGTTTTGGGTTCTAACAATTCTGTTTCTAATTTTGACTTTTCCACTTGGAAGCCTATTTTCTTATCCAAATTATATGCCTCCATTATCTGATAGTAGTGGAGCCAATCTCTCACTTTATTTTTTAATTTTTCAAAACTCTGCAGTCTCAATTTATCTCCTTCTTGCTCCAAAATTTCCCAATATGTCGGCCATTTGGCCTCCATATTGAGCCTTTTCAGAGCTTTTGCTTCCATTGGTGACAGCCACCTTGGGGTTTTATTTTCCAATAAGTCTTTGTATCTTATCCAGACATTAAACAATGCTTTCCTAACAATATGATTTTTAAATGCTTTGTGTGCTTTGACCTTATCATACCATAAATATGCATGCCATCCAAATACATTGTTAAAACCTTCTAAATCCAAAATGTCTGTGTTTTCAAGAAGTAGCCATTCTTTCAGCCAGCAAAAAGCTGCTGATTCATAATAAAGTTTAAGGTCTGGCAGGGCAAATCCACCTCTTTCCTTGGCATCAGTTAATATCTTAAATTTTATTCTGGGCTTCTTGCCCTGCCAGACAAATCTAGAAATATCTCTCTGCCACTTCTTGAAACAGTCCATCTTATCTACAATTTGTAATGTCTGAAACAAAAACAACATTCTAGGCAATACATTCATCTTTATCACAGCAATACGGCCCAGCAATGAGAGTTTCAAATTTGACCAAATTTCTAAATCTTTTTTCACTTCCGTCCAACATTTTTCGTAATTATCTTTAAATAAGTTCCCATTTTTGGCTGTCATATTAATCCCCAAGTATTTCACTTTCTTTACCACATTCAATCCTGTCTCATTCTGAAACCTCTCTCTTTCAATCGGTGTTAAGTTTTTCTCTAAAACCTTAGTTTTTAACTTGTTCAATTTAAAACCTGCCACCTGACCAAATTCCTGAATTAATTCTAAAACTCTTTTAGTACTAGATTCTGGCTCCTGTAACGTCAAAACTAGGTCATCTCTTAAAACATATCTTCTCTTGTAGATTCTTATTGACCTTCTATACACATCACAGGATTTATGTTAACCCTGCCGTAGTTTTTAAACTTCTAGTTATTTCTTATATATACCACAAATTTACCCCACTCTTCTTCGAACTTTGTACCTTTTTGGTCTCGAATTCTATATATCATTTTAGCTAATTCTGTGTACTCAGAAAATTTGGCCTGCCATTCTATTATCGTTGGGGTCTCCTGTAATTTCCATTTTTGGGCCACAAGTATTCTGGCTGCTGAAGTAGCATATTGAAATAATTTATGGTCTTCCTTTTTTACTTCCTTCCCTATTATCCCTAATAAAAAGATTTCCGGTTTTTTCGGAAATGTGTACTTGAAAGGTTCATTATATATTAGGTCCCAAAACTTTTTCATCTTTTCGCAATCCCACCACATGTGGTAGAGATCCCCATCTTTTAATTTACATTTCCAACAGGTTTTATTGTTCAATTTATACATTTTGGCCAATTTGACCGGGGTAATATACCACCGGTACATCATTTTCCCCAAATTCTCTCTTAAGGTTGAGCATGCTGTAAATTTCATCCCTTCGTTCCATAGTTTAGTCCATTTATCATATTCAATATTATAGCCAAAATCAACAGCCCACTTTATCATAACTTCTTTAACCATCTCATCCTGGGTATCCTTAGTGTCTATTTTCATAGGTGGTGCATTACTCATGTGGTGACTCTACCATATCACCATCTAGGACAAGGTGATTTGAAAGCATTCCCTTGTGGAAATTATGACTCACATGGAAACTTACCATGATAGAAAGAGGGCTGGGCTAGGAATGGAGAAGGAATTTTGTACAGTTCCAGGAGCGTCAACTCCTTGGGGCCCAACCCAGCTCCTCCCAATGCCATGATATCATGTCACACATGACATCACACACACGACGTTTCCCCCAGTTTTGCTCACAAGTTGGGACCTCTGTTCAGTGCTCATTTGAAGCTGGACCAAAATTGGAGTTTCCAAAACAAGAACCGAAATGCAGCTATCCTTCAGAATCTGCACTTCTCAAAATTTTGCAGTGTCGCTCTGCAGCCAATTGATGTGTACAGAAATGAATATGATGAGGTAAAGTGTCCATCAAAATGCAAATATTAGTGGAAAATCACATACAAATTGGTATTGTATTATGGAAAATTGCTTGTGTTATTAGGCTAATTGCATATAAACATTTATATTAGGAAAAAATTACACTCAAATGCAGATGAATCTTCATAATAACATGGGCTGTTGTTGTTGTTTTTATAAACTGATGTAGAAATCTGGAGGACTCAACAGAAGATTGGAAAAATGAGAAGCTGAGAGAAACCAAAGTTGACAGATTCACCCATCTCTATGTCGGTCTGGAAGCATTTGCCCTGATGTGGTAAATTTTGACATAGTGCCTGCTTTTTGCAGGGGAATATTCTTAAGTGACTTCTCCTGCGAACACCACTGAGTTATAGGCCTCACCGGTGGAACAACTTGTACTTCTGAATCAGCCATACAGTTTTCCAACGAGACAAAGAAGTGTGTCAGAAGCCAACAGAGAGTGATCAACAGCAGGAGGAAAAGAGCTGGAGAAAACTACATTCAGAAAAGCCCAGTTTGTTCCAATGGTACACCAAATTTGCCCAGCCTTAACCTTCCCATGGGAAGCAAATAGCCGTGTGAGGAGGGCTAGGACTTGTGCCGTGGGAACAGTGACGCTCTGCAGTAGACCTAGAAGCGCAATTTTAATATTGATTCACAATGAAGCAACATCTGACGATCACTACCCGCTCTTAGGCGCTGGGAAATCTCAGGCGGGGTGGAGTCAAGGAAAAACTGAAACATGAGTTGAGGAAACTGCTGCTGTACAAGCTCATACCACATTCTTTCTTCCCTACAGAGGAGAAATGTTAAGTCAGCATCTAACCAATTGCCCATGGCATAGCGGTATCCTTGAAGTGAGACATTACCCTTATTAAACTTTCTGTTTGGAGCTTTCTTAAGAAATCCGGATTGTTCATGTTTAAGCACTGATGATGCCTCCAAAGACGTCGTGGGTTGTTAACGTGCATTGTTAAAAAGATTAATGAAATAAGGAAATGTGCATATTTATACAAATACCTGGGTGAACAAAACACGGGTAGTAGGATAGGGAGCTCTCAACTTTTTAAAGTCAGCTTAAGAGTTTTCCTTATGCTAGGAAGCAACAAGTCATCCTCCATTTGTGTGTAATATGTGGTCAGTTGGACTGTAGTATGTGGCAAGATAAATGTGGCATATATCTGTTGCATCACATCTCAATATGCGATTAGGTCATATTGTGGCAAGGGCGGGGAACCTGTGGCATTCCTGATGTTATTGAGCTCCGATTCCCATCACCCCCAATCAGCATAGCCAATGGTCAGGGATATTGGGAGTTGTAGTGCATGATAATATCAACCTTAACTGTCAAAGGGTTGCACCCCAAGCAAACCTCTCAGTTGTTGTCCATGTGGTTTGATTTAAAACTACATAGGCTAGGCATGTCCAAAGTCCATTTGGGGGGCCTAACCCAGCCCTTGTGGGGGTCAAATCCTCAAAAAAGCTCATCAAGTTCAATCCTAAGAAAAGCTCAACAACTTTGGGTAAAATTGTAAAAAAAAGGTTGGCCCTCACACATGTTCACTTCATCAAATCTGGCCCTCTTTGAAAAAAGTTTGGGCACCCCTAACATAGGCAAAGGAAAATCCTTCACTTGACAACATGGTGTCATCAGGTTATTGATAGATGGGCAACTGTGCCCACTGGTCAGAAAGGCCCAAGGCAGTTGGGTGAGGTAAATAACTCACCCAATAGCCAGATCCAGTTGCTTTTGGCTGAGTGGATTGATGGCTGAGTGGGAAGTATCTAGTCTGACACTCCGACCACTAAACCACACTGAGGGTGACAGAATGATTCCAATCCATTTTCTGGGAAATGTTTGGATTTAAAATTATTTGACAATCAGAACAAATGGGGGGCAGGGATTTATAGCTGGAAAATGCTTTAACCTTAATGTCACAGCAGCCACAAAGGGACAGAGACAGAATTTCCTTAACACTCCAAAGTAAACACCATCTACTTAATACCATTTCCTGTAACAGTTGCAGAGACAGAGATAGAGAACCAGTGACTTGCAGCTTTCATATCAAACACAGATGTGAGGCAGGCCTCCGCCATTTGCAAGTCAGAAAGCTGAGCACAGCCTACAAGGTACACACTGTGGATTGCCTGGTGCTATGGCAACCTGTCTCTTTTTGCAACCCCGGGAAGGCAGTGACCAAAGCAAGAGGTTTATTAAGTCCTTCATATGGCTGGTGGGCTGGTCTTGCCTTGATGGGTTCCAAATTGTACAATACCCTCCACCCAACACTCCCAGCACTCTTTACTGTAGATCTGCCTCAGCACCCTTCCTTTGTTTTTACCAAGGCAATGTTAAAAGCCCTGGACCGTATGCAGGAACCCTGTGGCTTTCCCCGCCCCCCTTCCCATGGCAGCATCAACCAAATTTTTTAAAAGGTTTACACCGGCTTGGAAAGGAGTCACACCACAGCCTTCTCCTGTGCGGTCCTGGGATTCTCATGTGATCTTGCCAGCATAGGCCATGAGAAAATATGAACACCTTGCATTTAAATGCATTCATTATACTCATATAGTGACACTATTAGGCCCTTACTACTGGGCACAAGTCTTAGACCTCAAAAGACTCTGGAGAAGGCAGCACTCTTTGAAAGCAGAGCAAGGTTACCATAACTTCCATCATAGAGGTTCAGTATGCTGATGACAATGTAGTGTGTGCACACTCAGAGGATGACCTCCAAACCATCCTAAGTATCTTTGCAGAAGCTTACAGAAAGCTTGGTCTATCACTCAACATCCAAAAAACCAAAGTGCTATACCAAAAAGCACAAAACAACCACTCTGCAGCACCACCGATCCAACTCAATGGTGTAATGTTGGAAAGTGTCAATCACTTCACCTACCTGGGCAGTTATGTTTCCACAAGGGCTGACATTGACGCCAAAATCCAGCATCGACTGAGCTCTGTGAATGCAGCTTTCTCCCAATTGAAGTGCAGAGCGTTTGAGGACTAGAACATTCACAGGGAAACCAAAATGCTTGCTTACAAAGCTATTGTACTATCAACCTTACTGTATGCTTGTGAACGTGGACCACTTATAAATGCCATCTCCAACTCAAAAGATTCCATCAATGGTGTCTCCAGGAGGGGGGGGGATTACATATCACTTGGGAAGACAGGCAAACTAATGTCAGTGTACTGGAAGAAGCAATGATCACCAGTGTCGAAGAATTGATTCTTCAACATCAACTTTGTTGGACTGGTCATGTTGTTCAGATGCCTGATTATCGTCTTCCAAAGCAACTACTCTATTCCAAACTTAAAAATGGAAAGCATAATGCTGGTGGTCAACAAAAGAGGTTTAAAGACTCTCTCAAGGCAAATCTTTAAAAAGTAGTATAAACGCCAACAACTGGGAAACACTGCCAGTGCTCCAACTGGAGAACAGCCTTTACCACAGATATCATGGACCTTGAAGACGCTCAAAATCAGGACGAAAGGGAGAAACATGCTAAGAGGAAGGCACATTTGGCAAACCCTCACCACGATCAACTCTTATCTGGAAACCTATGTCCCCACTGTGGAAGGACGTGTTGATCCAGAATTGTCCTCCACAGTCACTTACAGACCTACTGTTAAGACTGTGTTCATGGAAGACAATCTTACTCAACTATGAGTGATGCCAAAGAAGAGAAGAAAAAGTTCTCCCCTTGCTTTTGGAGGCCTTTAAATACTAGTTACTGGGAATTGCAGGTGTGGAGAGTCGTGTTTTACTCATCTCAGGATGCTGTCAGTGGCTCCCGGATGGTTGCCCAGGAAAGTATAAAGACAAGGAAAAGTTTCTTACAGTCCTTTTTTATTTCAAACTTTACAGAGAGAGGCTATAGAACCCAGCCTCTTGGATAATGGCATTGTCTTGAGTGACTCTCCACCCCCCCCCCATCTCTCTCACTTCCTCATTCATCATCCTCATCACCTCCTCTACGGATGCTGCTAAGTGCCCTCTGCCTTCAAGCTCTTTGCTCTCCTACTTTTAAGGCTCGCCGGGTTCTGGGAGATGGTGGGTCTGGAGTGCTTTCTAATGACAACGTGTCAGCCAGCTGCTGCTCCAGCTTTGCCTACATCCTCTCCCATAATTTCCCAACTTTCCCCCTCATCTACCTCTGAGCTGTGACCTCCTGCAAATTCCTGTTGTAAATCTATACTGTCTTCCTCTTCCTCCTCCCTGGTAGGGTCAGGATGGGGAGGTGGTCTCCACCATTCCTCCTCCGCCCAGTCCCTGACATCTCGGTCCTATTTGTGGGCTTCTCATAGGCATCTGGTGGCCACTGTGATGACAATGGTGCTAGACTAGGTGGTTCTTTGGTCTGATCCAACATGGCTGTTCTTATGTTCTGGCAGCGCTCCTGAACTTATACCCTGCTTTTCATCCACGAACAAAGCTCAGAGCAGCATACATGAGGTTCTCTGGTGGTCTCCCATCCAGAAAAAGGCTAGATCCAGATAAGTTTTAGCAAAGCTGCTACATCAAGCCCATGCCTTGGCATCAGAGTCCTAAATGTTCATAGTGCTATCAACTGTAACTGAACTGAACAATTTCTGGAGCTCCTTGAAAACAAGGAGAATAGGATAATTTTGCCTTCAGAAAACCCACAAATGGCTGGTGAAGCACATAGGGACACAGGCACAGTTTTGGCTGCCACTTGTTGGATGCTGTGACAGGGTGGGGTAGAACATGTGCAAGCACTCTTGGTGACTCACTCCATCTCTTAACCCAACTATATCAAGGTGGAAGATCTAGCAGACCTTTTGTGAAGGTTTTCAGACAGACTCTTGGGTTGAGAAATAAGTTCGTGATGTAAAGAGGACCCAAATCCGGGGGTGGGTGGCTGTCTACGTCTGCATCACAACTTTTGCCAACCCGGCGGCTTTTAGATGCTGTTAGATGATGACTCCCATCAAGCTTATGGGAGATGCATTCCAAAGCAGCACACTGGCAAAAGGCTGCTCTGCTGCCAGCTTTTAGCTATACAAAGCAGCAGCCCAGCTATGCAGTTCCTGTGGAAGATTAGTTTTGAGTTCTGTATGGGGTAGGGATACATTTTTAAAAGTAAAGGAGAATAAAAGTTGAAGAGGAAAGCAGTTATTCTCCCCCCTCTCTTGTGACTGAAGTTCACATTCAGAGACACAGAATCATAGAATCTTAGAGTTGAAAGGCACCCCGAGAATGGTCGAGTCCAGTTCCCCTGCAATGCAGGAACCTCAGCTAAGACATCCATGACAGATGGCAATTCAACCTCTGCTTAAAAACCTCCAAGGAAGGAGAGTCCACAACCTCCCAAGGGAGGGAGACCGTTCCACTGTCAAACAGCTCTGACTGTCAGAAAGTTCTTCCTGTTGTTTATTCGGAATCTCCTTTCTTGTAACTTGAAACCATTGCTTCGAATCCTACCCTCCAGAGCAGGAGAAAACAAGCTTGTTCCCTCTTCCGTGCGGCAGCCCTTGAGAAATCTGAAGATGGCTATCACATCTCCTCTTTTCCAGGCTAAGATACCCAGCTCCTTCAACCACCGCCCCCCATACACTCACACAACCAAAAATCCATGGGTCCCACTCAGCCTCAGACTCCCACCAGCTACCTCTCCCCGTGATAGCAGCTCTTTGGGAAAGAGCTAAGATAAGAGGGAAGGGAACTCTAGGCATATGGGAGATGCCCTGTTGGTGCACGCCCAGGAATCCTCCTCTCCTCTGCCCTCTAGCTCAAGGGGGGGGCGAGGACCACAGCTCAGCAACAGAGTGGCTGCTTTGCATTCAAAACATCTCCAGGTAGGGCTGGAAGAAAGCCCTCTCCGAAATCCTGGGGTGTCTTTACCAGTCAGTGTAGACCATACTGACCTAGATGGACCAATTGCCAACTTCCTATGCTCACCCTCTCAAGCTTTATATTACATCTATTTGGTTGAACAATGTGAGATCATCACATGGGCTATTTATTTGCAGCGTCCTATTTATAGAGTCACATCGGAAGGCAGTAAACCCAGCCAGGCTGAAAGCGAAGTTTGTTTCTAGCATTCTCTTAGCTGGAGCAAGCATTAGTCATTTGATTAACTGCACAAAGAAAGCTGAGTGGGTGATCCACACCCATGTGGAAAATTCTGCCCTGAACAGAGTCTCTTCTAGCTCTAGTCTCTCCGATCATGAAACACACGCCGTGCACAAAATGTGCATTCAAACTACAATACAGTTGTCTGGGTAAGGAAGCTTATCATTCTTGTGTGACAACAGAAGGCCTGACTTTTTTAAAAATAATTTGTTTAGAAATTTCTCTGTCATCAGGAAACAAAGGAATGATACAGTTCTGGGTCATTATCTTGTCGCAGCAGGAACAGTCACAAATGTTCTTGCAACTAGGCAAGGAAACTGCAGTAACCTAATAAAACTTTTTTATCTGCCCGGGACTGAAAGATCTAAGCTCAGGCTGAAAATGAGACTCACATCTTACACGTGCTCAAGTTTCTCCTATGCTAGTTCAACTTCTACAATTTTCACCCCACCTTCTTCCTTCTCTTCTTGCTTCAGTTCCAAAGAATTCAAGGCACTTCCTAGATAAAGGCAATTAAAAAAAAACTGTGTACATATTCAACACTCACCTCTCTGTGCAGAAAGTCCACTCACGGAAATGGCGGAAAAAAAGAAAAAAGGTTGAAAGAGGCAGAGTAAAAAGAACGGGTGTTGCTGGTGACACTGCGGAGCAGCAAGAATGTTTCGGCTCACCTGAACTCTGACGCCACTCCCTCTTTTGCGATTGTGCTTTCTCTCTCTCTCTCTCTTAATCATCCCTCTTGGCAATTTATACATGATAGAAAAAAAATGGATTCAGGCTGAACTTGCCAACTACAAAGCTTCACAGGGCTATAACATGCTTCGGCAGGAAGCGGCCACCTTATGAAGATTCCTCTCTGAGGTGAATTTCACACAGGAGGTCTGGCACTGAGGGAGACACTCATGTGTACCATCCCAAACCACACAAATTAAGAGCTGCCTAGAAGAATTATTCCACATTTTTATCCGGGTCCGTTTTGGGAATAATTCTACAATCATATAAGCTGTCAGTGACATGCATTTTGAGAGTTTGTGGTTAAAAGATTCCTGAAATGTAATTTGGGTAAACGGTAGTCAATCAGCAGGACTTTGCTTAAACCTGAATGATTCTGGGTAGCGTTTCGGGATGGAGGGGGGTTCAATTTTGCTTGCAAAGAAGCACCCTCATTAGCATTTCTTCCAACGAGCATGTGAACCAAAACCCAATTATCTTTTGAAGTTTTCAGTTCTCTTAATTTTGCAACGCCATTCTCCTTCCATTGTGTATACAAAAACATGTACTGGTGAAAATAGCAAGACATTAAAGGGGTAAAATTGCTTATAAACTTGTTTACATTAGTCAAAGCTGCATAAGAAAATGTGCATACAGTGGTACCTCAGCTTAAGTACTTAATTCGTTCCGGAGGTCTGTTCTTAACCTGAAACTGTTCTTAACCTGAAGCACCACTTTAGCTAATGGGGCCTCCTGCTGCCGCTGCGCTGCCAGAGCATGATTTCTGTTCTCACCCTGAAGCAAAGTTCTTAACCTGAAGCACTATTTCTGGGTTAGCAGAGTCTGTAACCTGAAGCGTATGTAACCTGAGGTACCACTGTACTGAGAAACTTTCACATGAAGATGCTGGTGGACATTCATGAGGTTTTTTTAAAAGGAGAAAAGAAGATGGCGGGTTGGTGCAGAAATTTGGGGAACTGAATTTAAGACTGGAGAAATGAGAAACTCAGAGAAACTAGAATCAACAGAGTCATAGTGTTTCTGTGTAGCATTTTAAGGAACATCGACGTAGGGGTAGGAGATTCTTTGAGGCTTCGTTCTCCTTGGTCTGATTCGTTTTAACACCTATAGTACTGGTACTTGTGATGTCTCCTACATAGCCAATAGCAGCTTCAAGAAAGCAGATCATCATCCAGGAAACAGCATGAGCTAAGGAATAAAATGTCCTCCCTCCGTTCTGTGGCCTGAACCCACCTTCATGGCTGCTCTCAGCAAAACTTTTAAAAAGACACCAGAAAATATGATCATGAATCTCCTGTGCTGTGTCTAGTATGGTGGAGAAATTCCATTTAGTTCACATTTCAAAGCAAACCTATCTAATTCTCACTGCCCAAACCAGAAACACAATTATCCTTTGGCATTCGTACATGGTACAGATTTTGTCATGTGGTTCTCCAACCCCCAAATGTGTTTTAAAATGTGTATATTAAGGGGGACAGTGCGTATTAAAACACACATATATTCTTGTGAAAATTATGTACACAAACACATTCTATTATGGAAAAAGAAATGTGTATGTTGGACAAAACTGCAGGCAAAATTGTATGTGTTAGGAGAAATGCAACACTGAAATATTGCAGCATTCGAGGAGCTTCAGTAATAGTTGCAAGTTAGACATAAGAGTTAAGATATATTAAGAAAAAGGGTGTATTGGCAATAAATAATATGAAATTGAAATAAGGAATAGATGGGAGGTCGGGTCTATAGACCAACTTATATTTTTATTGTTTGTTAATAAAATTTATTGTTTTTCCTGTGTGTAATTCTGTATCTGTGTTTTCTCTCTTTTTTTTCTCTTGCTGTATCAATAAAAAAAAAAATATTGCAGAAGTTTAGTGAGAAATTTTTAAAAAAGAGGAATAAACTGATGCAGAAACGGACTTCTGACTGGAAAACTGAGAAACCGAAACTGACAGGTTTGCCTATATTTTAAAAAAATTAAGGTGGGGGGGAGAATAGAAAAAGAGGGTTACAAACAAAACGCAGCCACAGAACATGATGTGCCAAATCTTTAAAAAGCAAAGCAAATGATGGTGTTTCTGGGACTGAATATCCAAAGGTGCTAGACACAAAAATGTGTCACATTCCAATGTAACAAATTGTTCAGCTGGAGAGCTGGCACTGCATAAAACCTGTAGCCCTATAATCAGCATGTTCAGCTATAATCTTCAACTAAAGCTCTGCCACGCCCTATACAGAGCCGAAGTGGTTTGTTCAAACATGTTGTGAAATCATTCTCTTCTTCCAAAACTTGCTTTAGCAAAATCCCCAGAGTGTTCTGGATATTATACGGTATTCATTCAATGGGACTGTCCTAAAATAGCTCAGCGTTTATTTACACCATATCTATACAGTGGTACCTCGGGTTACAGACGCTTCAGGTTAAAGACGCTTCAGGTTACAGACTCTGCTAACCCAGAAATAGTACCTTGGATTAAGAACTTTGCTTCAGGATGAGAACAGAAATTGCGTGGCGGTGGTGCGGCAGCAGCAGTGGGA
Organism: Podarcis pityusensis; assembly: GCF_964106645.2. Lineage (NCBI taxonomy): Eukaryota > Metazoa > Chordata > Lepidosauria > Squamata > Lacertidae > Podarcis > Podarcis pityusensis. Next base: position 67,791,323 of record NC_138031.1, read on the forward strand.
GGCCCCATTAGCTAAAGTGATACCTCAGGTTAAGAACAGTTTCAGGTTAAGAACGGACCTCCAGAACGAATCAAGTTCTTAACCCGAGGTACCACTGTATAGCTGTGTGTTCACTCCAACGTACACGCTATTTCCAAACATACAAGGCACTCTGATTTCAACCTAATCCACCTGCAACTAATCCTTGGGCAGCTGCTGGACCAGGCACAAGACTGGTGCTGATTTATTATCAAGTACAACAGCTCGAGCCTGGATCCCTCACGACTGCTCTTTGCTTCTTAGACTTAGCATCGTATGCACACACAAAAAACCCCACCATACACTTGCATGTAAGTCATTACAGATTAATCACCACAGATATAATGTCCTCCTCATCCAGCATTAGCACAAATACACTGAACGACAAGTCGATGTGTCTGGCAGAGAGTCATCAGAAGCAATCAGGTAAAGGCTTGCTTGTGTAAACCAGCTTCAAGAGCAGACATGGCCGAAGACATTTTGGTGGCTGAGGCAAGAAAACCAAATGGTACCTACTGCATCTGTGGTATATTAATAATGTTTTAGTTTTTAAAAACTTTTGTATGTTTTTAAATATTGTGATTTTTCTCGATTTCATTGTTTTATCTTTTTGTAAAATCATCTCTAGGTGTTTTTGTTTTTTTTTCAATCAAGTGTCCAATTGGTTAGAGCTTGGTGCTGATAAGGGACACGGGTGGCACTGTGGGTTAAACCACAGAGCCTAGGACTTGCCGATCAGAAGGTCGGCGGTTTGAATCCCTGTGACGGGTGAGCTCCTGTTGCTCACTCCCTGCTCCTGCCAACTTAGCAGTTCAAAAGCACGTCAAGGTGCAAGTAGATAAAGTAGATAAATAGGTACTGCTCCGGCAGGAAGGTAAACAGCGTTTCTGTGCACTGCTCTGGTTTGCCAGAAGCGGCTTAGTCATGCTGGCCACATGACCCGGAAGCTGTACGCTGGCTCCCTCAGCCAATAAAGCAAAATGAGCGCCGCAACCCCAGAGTCGGTCACAACTGGACCTAATGGTCAGGGGTCCCTTTACCTTTTTTTATAGTGCTGATAATACCAAGGTTGTGCAGGTTCAATCCCCATACGAGAAAGCTGCCTATTTCTTCATTGCAGAAAGTTGGACAACAATACAGTTCTAAGTGGTGCATAAATTCTATGGAGTAATTAAATAAATGAAATAATTGATCATTTGCTTTTCCCATCTGAAATTATATCTCAAATTAATTCCAACCTGCCCAATGGTAGGTTTGCTGTCATTTTCTATGTGAGCAGCAGGGAGGCGTCTTTGGCTGCAATCCTAACCCCATTTTTGTGGAATAGATCTCGTTGAATTGAATAGGACTTACTTCTGCATAAATAGGTTTACAGATGTGCTGTTAGGGAAGGCAGCTGGATATTAATGGACACGTGATTAGGCCTCCAGAGATTTCTGGATCATCTTGTTGCCATTCAGAATTAGATCTATTCACAGAACAAGACTCTACAAGAGACCGAAATAAGAAGCTACAAGGTATTGCAATAAAGCACACGTACATATTTTCCCTTGACTCGCAAATCAGTACAGTGGTACCTCAGGTTAAGTACTTAATTCATTCTGGAGGTCCGTTCTTAACCTGAAACTGTTCTTAACCTGAAGCACCACTTTAGCTAATGGGGCCTTCTGCTGCCGCCGCACAATTTCTCTTCTCATCCTGAAGCAAAGTTCTTAACTCAAGGTACTATTTCTGGGTTAGCGGAGTCTGTAACCTGAAGCGTATGTAACCTGAAGCGTACGTAACCCAAGGTACCACTGTACTAATATCAAAATCTTTGGCAGTGTAAATAGTCTCTTACAAAATGATAAAATGTGTAACTTCTGTGACAGCAGCAGTGATAAATTCAAGCCATACATTTTTGGTTGTTATGAGGGGAGTAGAAGTAACTACAACAAATGCTTCTAATTTGAATCTTGAATATATCTGAGAAGTCATTGAATTTTTCCACAGCGCTTGCTCCTTTGCTACTGAATCATTTGCCTGACTTGCAACAGATAGCAAAGACTGGCTGCAATCTTATACAGAGCTGATTTTAAAGTGCTTAGGTGTAATTTTGCATAAGATTAGGTAATATGTCACCTTGTTAGAAAAGTCCTGCTTGGGTGACTGTAGAATGAGATCCTGGCTACACAGCAGGGAGGGGGAACCTGTGGCCCTCCAGATATTGCTGGACTGCAACTTCCATCCAATAAGCCATTTTGGATGGGGTCAAGGGAAGTTGGAGTTGTTATACTTAGGGCCTTCTCGGTAGTGGCACCCACCCTGTGGAATGCCCAACAATCAGATGTCAAGGAGATAAGTAACCTTTAGAAGACATCTGAAGGCAGCCCTGTATAGAGAAGTTTTTAATGTTTAATGTTTTATTATGTTTTTATATATGCTGGAAGCCACCCAGAATGGCTGGGGCAACCCAGTCAGTCGGGTGGGGTACAAATAATAAAGTTGTTATTATTGTTTTTGTTGCTATTGGAGTCTAATACCACTTTTCCCATTCTTGGTATGTGGAATTGAATGCACTGTGCCCATTGACATCATTGGACCTGGGCAAGCCATAGATCTTGGCTTGTAAGGTGACCTAGAAATTAGTAGTGCCTTCCTTCCTTTACAAAACTCATTGACTCTGATTGACTCCCATCCTGGCTTCCAGATGGATTTTGACTGGGAGCTGTGTATAAACTGATCAAACCCCTAGTCCTATGCATTCTGCAACCGGCTGAAGGATACTGTATCTGAATACCAGATGAGGAGAGCATTGTCGCACTCACATCCTGCTTCCGGGCTTCCCATTGATATCTGGTTGGCCACACTGAAAACAGGATGCTTAACCACTTGTGTGTTCTTATGACCTGTATAATCAGAGCCTCCATTATGGAAAACGGAAAACTGTCTCTTTTAGTCAGTCCAAATGACCATTTCCATTTTTTCTTGCTTAGGTCGGACTGTCTCACAGATTAACACTTTGCAAATGGTCAGCTAAAATTACACCTCCCAGTAGCCTTTGATTTTGTTGATTATATGGTGCTGGTGGTACAAATGGACGGCTTGAAAAGTATTAAAAGTATTGCTTTAGAATGATTTATGTGGCTTTAAATATGGTAAGCAGCTGGCTGTGAAATATGAGCCATTTACAATAGTAATAATCTTCCCGGCTTGTATGGCTACCTTTGTGAGTATTGGCAGTATGATGGTTGCAGGGCGAAAGAGAAAATTACTAGGATTAAAAAGATACTTATGCATCAGAATGTCAACCGGAGTGATCCTCCAAACACCTCTCCATTCTGTGATGATGACACCCATTGGTCTAATGGCACAAACATGCAGCTTGGTTATTATTACACTGATCTTACTTACACGATGACATGTCCATTTTTGCACTGTAAACAGCACACCAGCTTATTACACAGCAAAAAAATAAATAAACTACTGCAGGCTTCACAGCCTACAGTAAATACATGTATTTAAGTCACTAGTAATGGTTACTTTTAATGCAGGAAAATCGCACAATGTTGTTGGATGATTTAGGGATATAAATAATAACGATCAGCTAAACTCGGTTCTCCAGGAGCAACGAGGTATGCATTGCAACTTCAGCACAACATCTCCAACCCTTGTGTTTCAGTGGTGTCCAAAGGATGCTCTGCCAATTACTCAGGCATATCTTCTGGGCAGGATGGGTGCATTAGCAGAGTTGTCGTCTGGCGGCATAGGAGCTTGTAGCTCGTTTGCGTATCCTCCCCAAAGCCTCTGCTGAAGACACCAGAGATCACTGTTTAAGATGACTGGAGCCTGGGTTTCTTGCCACTATCTGCACCAGAGGGACAAAACTGCTGATGTCTGATGACCTAGCAGTTGGTCTGCATACCCTCCTAATAGCCTCTACTGAAGAAGCCAAACAGAGGATGGCCACTTACACAAAACTAACCAGAAGGAAATGCATAACAAAAAAAGGAAGGACACCAATATGTGTAAAATCCGCACATAAATTTGTGCAAATAGATGCAAATTTACGATTTAAATAGAAATGCAATGCAATATGACCTATATGCCCACAGAGTCTGCTGTCCAGGTGCTGATTGTTATTTTTGAGTAGAACAGTAGAAGTATTCATAGGTGACCTTATAAGGTTATCCCATATTAAAACTCATTATGGTGTCACTTCCTGTTTTTTTATTAAAACAAGAACTGGGTCACCTGATGATTTTTAAAAAGTTTTTTATTTATACTCTTCAAATTTATATATTTCATTAGTTTCACAATCAAATTGACACTTCAAAATTTGACTTCCTTCCCCCTGTTTCAGCGGTTCCTTAAATTTATTTCTTAATCTCTTCTGCATATCCAAGTTCATTTAACTTGCTCATTTAATAATCCCCTGTAAATATATACTCTTACAAAACTGCAAGTTATTACACTAATCCTGCTAATGTTTTTATCTGTTTACAATTAACCTGTCAATATTCAATAAACCATTTCCATTCTTTTATTAAAAGTTTGTTATCTTGATTTCTTATTCTTCTGGTAAGTTTCGCCATTTCTGCATATTCCATGAGTTTTTGTATCTATTCTTCCTTTACTGGGACTTCTGCTTCTTTCCACTTTGGGGCAAGTAACATTCTTGCTGCTGTAGTAGCACAAGTAAAAAAAAATCTTTTTAAAAATATTTTTTTATTAAGAATTTCAACACAATAATTTTAACAAAAGTACATCATCCACATTGCTTTTTTTCCCCATTTCCCCCCTCCCCCCCTGAACATATGCCCATCCTCCCATCCCTACCCCCAACTTCCCTCAGCTCCTATCTCTGGTTTCTCAACTTATATTTTTATCTGCATGTTATAAAATTGTAGAGATCCTCAATTTATCTGTCTGTATATTACCAATAAAGATTTTGTGAGTGTTTATTCAAAACCTGCCAAAGAGTCCACTTCGTATTGTTGTTTCTTCAAATATTTCATAAAAGGTTCCCATTCATCTTTAAAGTCACAGTTATCCTTGTCACGTAGTTTGTGTGTCAGTTTTGCCAATTCCGCATAATCCAAATCCACATAAGTCGGGGTTTCTTTGTTCTTCCATCCTTGTGCTATTAAGACTCTTGCTGCCGTTGTCACATACATAAAAGTGTTTTTAAATTTCTTTGGCAGGTCTTTCCCCATAATCCCTAACAGGAAAGCTTCGGGTTTTTTCACAAATGTTAAATGAAACATTTTCTTTAGCTCATTATATATCATTTCCCAAAACGTTTTGATTTTACTGCAATCCCACCACATATGGTAAAAAGTCCCTTCTTTTTCCTTGCATTTCCAACATAAGTTTGAGCCTGTTTTGAACATTTTCCCTAATTGTACTGGTGTTATGTACCATCTGTACATCATTTTTATGTAATTTTCTTTCAGTAAAGAACAGTCTGTAAATTTTAAGTCAATTTTCCATAACCTTTCCCAGCCTTCCAACATAATATTGTGTCCTACATCTTGTGCCCATTTAATCATAACTGCTTTCACGTCTTCATCTTTAGTCTCCCATTCTAACAGGCTATTGTATGCACCTTTCAACAGTTTTACTTTCCCTTCTATCACTTCTTTTTGATACATAAATGAATTTCTATGCAATTTAGGTAGTTCTGTCCCTATAATTCCTAAGTGACCGGGTCACTTGCATACCCCTAACAAAGTTTTTCACTTTTCACCTGCTCCTGAGTCAGTCAGTTTCCCATAAATAAAGTAGTGGGTGGGAGAGCAAAGGGGGACAAGGCCTGTCCGTGAGGCCACTGGCATGGCTGCGAGGGGCACCAAGTGGTTACAGGCACTGAAAAGCGGTCATTACAGTCGCTTGGCTCCAGCTTGCTTTGTTTGGGTCTGCATCTGTGTCCCTGCACCAGACTTTGAGTAGGAGCTGGGGGACTGGTATAAAATATGTCCCTATTTTCATCCGATAGATGTTGGAGGGCATGCAGATGTTTATCATCAACTGCTGCCTGGTCCTTTCAGCTGAAGACCCCAATAACTGAACCTGGAGCCTTCTGCATTCTAACTCTGCTGTCAGGGATTGGCCGGATGGAGAGGAGAGGTGGGAAGCACCAGCTGGGGACCCCCAAGGGAAGGAGGGGATTGGTGGTTAGGTGACAATAAGGAGTCAGAGGGAGAAGAGGGAGCAGACTGGGAGGAGAAGGCTTCAGAAGCTGAAAAGGCAACAGGGTTTAGTGAGCAGGAAGAAGTTGAGGCAGAGAGCGGTGCTGATTCAGAGCTGGAGAGGAGGGGAGCCAGGAGACAGAGATGAGGTCGGCTGCTGAAGAATCTAGGGCAGGGGTCAGCAAACTTTTTCAACAGGGGGCTGGTCCACTGTCCCTCAGACCCTGTGGAGGGTCAGACTATATGGGGGAGGGGAATAAACAAACTCCTATGCCCCACAAGCAACCCAGAGATGCATTTTAAATAAAAGGACACATTCTACTCATGTAAAAACACGCTGATTCCCAGACCATCCACGGGCCGGATTTAGAAGGTGATTGGGCCGGATCCAGACACCGGGCCTTAGTTTGCCTACCCATGATCTAGGGAGTCTCCCCCTCCTGGGAGTCTCCCAGAACACAGAGAGATATGAAAAGAGCAGAGGAGAATTGGGTTGTGCACAGACACAGTCTCCAATTGCTTGGAAAAAAATACCCTGGGGAGCAGGAGACTCAGGCAGCTGTGAGAAGGCAGGGACCTTCAGTCCTTGCAGCTGCCTCATTGAGGCAAGACCTACCGGGAAGACCAGCTGGGACAACCAGGCCTGTGCTGTTTTTGTTTCTTTGAAGTTAACTTCATTGACACCTGTGTTTTTTATTGCTGAATTACACCTGACTCCGGCTCCTGACATCTGCATTCCACCACTGAGCTTCAATCTCTTCCCTAAACAGAGCCTGTCCTTATCTGTGTCAGAGTTCAACCACTATGGGGAAAGGATGAGGGCATAGGTGCCATCTCACACCAAAGATTGCGGATGCTTCAATTTTGCCCATTGATTTTGTGGGGGCCCAGCCCCACAAATGTATTATTGTGGGAGCTGAAACACCCACAACCCCCTGGAGTTGGCTCCAGTGGATGGGGGCATGTATGGCAAGGGCAGGAACCCATTTCCAACCCAAGGGCCATATTCCACTATGGACAACCTTCTGAGGGCCACGTGCAAATGGTGACTGGGACCAAAAGCAAACATGGACAGAGAAACGTTACCTTTGTACAGCGGGCTAGTTTCTGCACACACACACACGCACACAATCTATCCTCCATCAAGACAAGGACCTTTAATAACGTAAAGGCCAAAACCGACATTTTGATGCATTCAAAACAGAATGGCAGTACATTTCCAGGTTCTAAATGAATTGCTAAAAATGAATAACAGATAACTCATATAAACTTGCCATCAGAATGTAGGTGAGGCTAAGTTCGTGCCACAACTTGCATCTTCCCTTAGAGGTTGGCAACACGGTTGCAAGCAACGAATACAACATTCTGCCTTTCAAACTTTTCGCTGAAGGGACACACCCTGCATTCCCACATGCATGTCTGTTTAATCATGCCCAATGCAGCTTTCCAGATTTGAATGAACTAATAAGCCCAGTCCGCAAATGGACATGAGCCGTGGAAATGGCCACACCTTCAGTGTCAAGAGAGCCGAATACATCACAGCATCCCAAGGGTGCCTTTGCAAAAGCATCCTCCTCATCCGTGATTTGTTCACTTTGGGCAGAGCAGCCAGATGATATCGTTTCCAAATTGTTAACTTCCAGTGTTTCATTTCATGGCACCATCAAATGAAAAACATCCTCTTTGCAGAGCCAACCCTTCCTCCTGAGCCCAACTGGAATAACAGCTCCCCCTTGAATACCTTCCCTCGGAATTGCCCTATGCCAGGTTTTCCCCTGGAAAGGGAGGGATGGGTCTTTGCTCAGTAACTGCTTTGCATACGGAAAGTCCCAGGCAGTGGTGGAGGAACCCTCTCCATCACCCAAGGCAGTACACACAACATCCCAATCGAACTGTGCACACGCGACAGCCCATACGGACACAGTGTGAGCGGCAGCCGTACAAAAGCCTATCATAGATTCCTGTATATTTTACAAAAACTAAACCATTCAATATTCCATTAATGCATCCATCAAACCTTATTTACAGTGTTGAATTTATCTTAATGCTGCCAACGTTTGTACTCAGTTTCCCCCCATATATTCAATAAACGTTTTCCAATCTTCTCTAAACATACGTTCTTCTTGTTCTCTAATTCTGTATGTTAAATCTGCAAGCTGCACATATTCAGTCAGCTTAAGTTGCCATTCTTCTTTAGTTGGGACCTCGCTCGTTTTCCATTTTTGGGCTAACAAAACATGAGCCATACATAAATAACCTAGGAATTTCAGTCTGAATTATTCCCAATAGAAAGGACTCTGGTTTTTTGGAAAAGTACTTTTAAACATTTTTTTTTTCAGTTCATCATGTATTATTTCCCAATACTCTTTTACCCTTTTACAAGTCCACCACATGTGAAAGAACATTCCCTCCACCTCTTTGCATCTCCAGCACATGTCTGAGTCAATCTTATGCATCTTTGCAAGCCTACTCAGAGGCTGTAAATCATTTTCAAGTAGTTCTCCTTCAAAGAATAGCATGCTGTAAACTTCAAATCACTTTTCCAGAGTTTTTTCCCAGAGGTTAAAATATATATTGTGTCCGTGGTGGGGCGCTTTCTACCAGCTTGGGTTGGTATGCCAGCTGAGATCCTATCCAGAGGATTGAACCTTGCTAGAGTTATTCACACACTACTGACTCCCAGGCTCTATGCACAGAGAAAATTGCCTCCCCTCTTCTTTTGCTAGGAAACACCTCTGCTGGGGGGGGAACCATCCCACAAGCATCACCACTGCACTGGATTTCACCAAGAGCAAATCACCAGTGCTCTGACATCACACGGAAAAGCTTCCTTGTAAAAGATTCCCTGTAAAAGATGGCCCTTTTAAAATATGATGCTCCTCGGGCAAACAGGGAGCCTGAAACAGTTTGTTTTCTTTAAAAGGGAGGGAAAGAGACATAATAAAGGAAGCCAGTGTTACTGAAATAATGAATGACAAAGATCCTAAATCTGCAGATGAGCAGAGGAATTAAGACACTGAATGAAGTCTTTAAACAAATGCCAGTGAATCAACAAAGTGCACTCACGCTGCCTTCATCAGCCGTAGTTGTGATACTTTGCAAAGGTGCATGGTTTATTCAGTGATATTAAAATAGTTGTCAACCCTGTTTCTCTAGGGAACCGAGATTTGCAGTTTTACAAGAGCGTTGAAAGCCCCAACGCTTTCACATAATTGCAGCCCCGTAACTCCAGGGGGTGAGGGAGACAAGTTAATTAAATCAGCTTAGGTCTGGAGTGCAGATGCAGGCAAAGGTGCTTTTCATAAGTGATGTTAAGAACTCTTATTAGCCTGGAACGTATAATCTCCTATGAATATTATTGTGCAATATAGACAAAAAAAGAAAGCCCTATTAGAACCAAAAATGCAGTCTTGCCCATGCAGATTTTTTTTTTCTAGTTTGTATTGCAAACTGCATAAAGCGAAGAAGCATTTTAAGTGTCACTTTTGAAATCAGCACAATAATGCAATCCTCAAAGCCTCTGTGTGAATAATTGTAGGACTTTAAACATGCAACGTGATGTGAAAGGATTTTTGGGACTGTTGGAATTTGGTATACAATGGTACCTTGGATTATGAACTTAATTTGTTCCGGAAGTCCGTTCTTAACCCGAAACCGTTCTTAACCTGAGGTGCGCTTTCGTTAATGGGGCCTCCTGCTGCCACCACGGCAGCGCCACGTGATTTCCATTCTCATCCTGGGCAACCCGTTTTCAAGTTCTCAACCTGAGGTACTACTTCCGGGTTAGCGTAGTTTGTAACCCGAAGCATTTGTAACCCAAGGTACCACGGTATTTGGTCTGGTAAGACTGCAGGTTGAAAAAAATTAAGAAACTTAAGGAATCAGTAAGGGGCAAATTGGTTGGTTGCTTTCTATCTGTCACCCTCTACTGATCCAAGTAATTTACTGCAAGTGTTATTGCTTCATTCCTAACAGGGACTAACCGTGAAATCAGAAGCAAGTCTTATTAAGTTAAATGAGACTTAGTCCTAGATAAGCAAATAGGACTGCACACTTACCTGACAGAAAAGCTGCACTAACTCAACAGAACTTACTTCTGAATAAACACTGTATATTTATTACCATTCATTTAAAATGAAAAAAACATAAGAAGCCATTTAAAAAAAAAAAAGAATCAACCCCTCCCATGCCATCTTGCCCAGACTTCTGTTTCCAACAGACGCTGCCTAGAATTTTGGGTGCTGTCATTTGTTAACAGTTGCATGGAATTGTAACTCTTTGAGGGATAAACTACAGTGCTCAGAATTCTTTGAGGAAAAGAAAGTGCTTCAAATGTGTTTTAATAGTGTGACTTCTTCTTCTTTGGTGATTACTCGTAACTGAGTAAGATTGTCTTCCATAAACACGGTTTTGACAGTTCTGGATCCACACATCCTTCCACAGTGGTTCCCGGGCGGGAGCTGATCACAGTGAGGGTTTGCCAATCATGCCTTCCTCTTAGCACGTTTCCCCCTTTCATTCTGAGTTCGAGCGTCTTCAAAACCCATGACACCTTTGGTAAAGGCTGTTTTCCAATTGGAGCGCTCGCAGGCCAGTGTTTCCAAGTTGTCGGTGTTTATACTACATTTTTAAAGATTTGACTTGAGAGAGTCTTCAAACCTCTTTTGTTGACCACCAACATTACACTTTCCATTTTTAAGTTCGGAATAGAGTAGTTGCTTTGGAAGACGATCATCCGGCATCCGCACAACATGACCAGTCCAATGAAGTTGATGTTGAAGAATCATTGCTTTGACACTGGTTGTTGGTACTAGGACACTAGTGTGAACATAGCCAAAGTCATCTAAGCCAAGGAGCACTTCACATCTTGTGGCGATGAATTCTACAAGCTACCTGTGCAATGTTCACATTTTCAAGGTAATAAAAAACATGGTGGCAAAACAGAAATACAATACTGACAATACGGTTATATAACATTTTCAGTTGCAGAGACATTTGTCTTTATGTAGCCATAATCTAGATGGCTTAGGGCAGGCATAGGCAAACTCAGCCCTCCAGATGTTTTGAGACTAAAACTCCCATCATCCCTAGCTAACAGGACCAGTGGTCAGGGATGGTGGGAATTGTAGTCCCAAAACATCTGCAGGGCTGAGTTTGCCTATGCCTGGCTTAGAGTCTAAAACTTACAACTCGCAAGTTTTATTACAGGCTTCTCAAAGGACACATTGTTTCAGGGTGGATTTTAAAGGAAAACCCTTTTTTTCTACATGGTGACAGCCAGTGGAGTTGCATGGGTTTCCAGAAAGTGTTGCACCCCCTAACACGACACTGTGCACCCCCCCTCCTTGGAGAAGGTTCCTTCTTTCACATTGAAGATGTAGCTCACTTCTTCTCCCTGAGGAGGTTTTCTGGAGGATGGGGTCTCCCAAGGCCTGCCCCCGAGCAAATGGGCAACTGTAACAGAAGTGCAGGTAGCCATATACAAGGAAGAGGGACCAACTCAAAGATTTTTGCCCACATACTCCACCTCAAACCTAGAACCAGAAATGCTTCACATCCAATAAGTGTGAGAAGGGACGCGGGTGGCACTGTGGGTTAAACCACAGAGCCTAGGACTTGCCGATCAGAAGGTTGGTGGTTCGAATCCCCGCGACGGGGTGAGCTCCCGTTGCTCGGTCCCTGCTCCTGCCAACCTAGCAGTTCGAAAGCAAGTCAAAGTGCAAGTAAATAAATAGGTACCGCTTCAGGGGGAAGGTAAATGGTGTTTCCGTGTGCTACTCTGGTTTGCTGGCCTCATGACTGTACACCAGCTACCTCGGCCAATAAAGTGAGATGAGCGCCGCAACCCCAGAGTCGGCCACGACTGGACCTAATGGTCAGGGGTCCCTTTACCTTTACGTTTTTAATAAGTGTGAGAGAGGGGTGGTGGTGTAGAGAGCAATTCACTTTGCTTGAATGTTGCTTATACATTTAGCAAGCAGTTCAGAGAGGCGGTACATTATTCGATTTCACTTTTGAGCTGCTCCCATGCCAACTCACCAAATGAGGGAGTTTAGAAAGCAATTGCGGGAACAGGGCAATGTGGGGAATCTGTACAGGCAGCTCCTGAAAAGGAAAATACCAGAAAAATTGTGGCACATGCAGAGTCAGTGCACACAGAGCATTGAGGGTTCACAGCCAATGTTTTTTTTCCTTCTGTATAGTGGTACCTCGGGTTACATATGCTTCAGGTTACATACGCTTCAGGTTACAGATTCCGCTAACCCAGAAATAGTGCTTCAGGTTAAGAACTTTGCTTCAGGATAGGAAGAGAAATAATGCTCTGGCGGCGCGACGGCAGCAGGAGGCCCCATTAGCTAAAGTGGTGCTTCAGGTTAAGAACAATTTCAGGTTAAGAATGGACCTCCGGAACAAATTAAGTACTTAACCCGAGGTACCACTGTATTTGAAGATGATTGAAAACACAAGCCATAAACACAGGAATTGTTATTCTCCTTCTGGGCACAAGATGGCATTATTACTTCACTGGAAACCCAAAGAAGGTCATATGAACTCCCTATGCAAAGTGATGCCTGTCCCAGGCAGGTATTTGCCAGTGTCCCAAAACCAGCAGAGGGCCTGTCTTCCCCATATTTCACATGCAAACCTCAAGGCCACAGGCAGCTTGAGGGATCGCTTAGCTTGCACACCCCACCTGTTCCACCTTCCCTTGCACAAAGGACCCTCATAATCTTGGTAACCCTTCACTAAAAACAAATCCTCTCAATAGGATTACATATTTATATTCAAAGTTTTCCTCGGGCTAGTTTTTAGTTTAACTTACTAAAAAGATTTACAGTGGTACCTCAGGTTGCATACGCATCAGGTTACAGACGCTTCAGGTTACAGACGCTTCAGGTTACAGACTCCGCTAACCCAGAAATAGTACCTCAGGTTAAGAACTTTACTTCAGGATGAGAACAAAAATCATGCAGCAGCGGCATGGCGGCAGCAGGAGGCCCCATTAGCTAAAGTTGTGCTTCAGATTAAGAACAGTTTCAGGTTAAGAACGGGTTAAGTACTTAATTCGTTCCGGAGGAAGTAAGCTCTTAACCTGAGGTACTATTTTTGGGTTAGCGGAGTCTGTAACCTGAAGCATATGGAACCTGAAGCGTATGGAACCCGAGGTACCACTGTACCGCATATGCAGGATTGCTTCGACTGTCAAATATATTATTCCATTAGGAAGCGGAGCTAAGCTTTGGGCAGGAGTATTCAATATGGGGCCCTCCAGACTACAATTCCCACCATTCCTGGCCAGAGTTGTAGTCAAACAACATCTAGAAGGCACCACAGCATCTATCCCTCTCCAAAGGTATTGCTGCCACCATCTTTATGACCAGGTGCTGGAATACGCAACAGAGGTTTACCAGCTCTTTTAGAGACCCTGGCCATACTGTGTGAGAGATAGCTCAGTCGGTAGAGCATGAGACATTTTAACCTCAGGGTTGTGGGTTCGAGCTGCACGTTGGGCAAACGATTGCAGGGGGTTGGGCTAGATGGCTCTCATGATCCTTTCCAGTGCTTCCCCCCCCCCTTTAAAAATGTTTAGGGGTACTCTCATTTTCCTACCCATATTGAAATAACTGCCCCTCAATGAGGCCAAACTTAGAGTCACAAAATGTCTACCCTCTGCGTCCCCCCAAGAAAAAAAAAGCACTGGTCCTTTCCAACTATACCAATCTAGGATTCTATTAAGATACAAATGCAATTTTAAACCAACAAATAATGGACCAGAACCTTATTTCCCCAATCTTTGATAGGTGGGTAGGGCCCGTCTCTGTCTCCCTCCTTCCTGGCTTCCAACACTGCTGCAGTAATCCAGCAGCTCTGAGAGCCCAGTTTGTCATTATTATTATTATTATTATTATTATTATTATTATTATTTATATACTGCCCTATACCCAGAGGTCTCAGGGCAGTTCACATTAAAAAAAAAACCTACATCATGATGTAGTTCAAAGTACCACCTGTTGGAGGCGTTTTGAATTGCAGTGTGGTGACATCCACACTGAGGCCTTTTTTTCTAACTCCCTGGATTTACAGCACCAAATCCTAGGATAATTTTTCAGTTTCCACTTCAGTAGGATTTTTCATAACTCAAATATTTAGTCTGTTGTCTGTGGAAAAAACTATTCATGGACAATGGCTCTCAACTGAGATGTTCCAAGGCATGAAACTAACATTAGTTGAATCATTACAGTACCTTACGTAACACACCTGTGAAAAACTTCCTTGAGTCTTTTAATCACGGGGCATGAGACTGCCACTTGTGCATTTTACAACTGACTTCAAAGCACTAGAGTAGAGAAATATTTAGGAATTTAGTGACAGGCACGTTCTACAGAAGGCGGCGATGACCAACTCAGATAAACACTGTTGTCAAGTGCTCAGAATGGAAGACAAGACGGTGCAACAGGTTGATGTTGTTTACATCTGAAATGAGGCAGCATTCATACGAAATGAAGTGTCTCGGGGAAATAATTATTTAACTCACGTTGTTCGTCATAGATAAGAATCACAGGTGATGTTAACAAAGGAAGAAGTATGTCTACAGATAAACTCTGTTTTAGGTGCGACTGATATGTGCACAATCTTGCACATGCGCTCAGGCCGAACCTGGAAGTGACCTGGAAACATCATAAAAGATGTCGCTAAAAGGGCAGAATGGAGGTGGGGCAGAGCGGGGGGGCAGAAAGAGGTGTTTTAATTGCACACTATTTCACGCAAGTGTGTAATGACCCAGAATTCAACCCCCGCGCAAATTGAGGGTTGTGTGTACATTTTTTAAAAAACGCCTCTGTACATATTTCATTAAGCACCAAATGAGCAATACACCAATACTGCAACACATGTGCTATGGAGCTTTTACATCAGCACCATAGCATCAACCATTGCCTTCCTTCTGCCATGGATATGGGATTAGTGTATGGAACATAGGCATAAATTGGTACGATTCCCTTCAGCCCTTCTGCAGAGCATTTTTGGAACCATCCTAAACCTGTAGCCTAACAAAACAACACCGTTAGGTGCTCTTCCACTGTGCCCAGTTACATGGCGGTGCTGTTGCTAAACGCCAGGCCAATATGTGATGAGAATACATGATTTGATCCTGGATGAGAGTTCCAATCCGGCATGCTGCCCTTATCAGGTATAACTCGTGGAAATAATGTGTGTGATCCTGCAGCTGCTGGTAAGAACATCTTGCCAAAGATTATACAGATTTTCTAAGCCTGAGTAAGAAGGGAAGCAACTGAGGTGACCAGTTGCTGGAAAGCAATTATATAGTACTGCAATTAAAAAAACAGTTGAACTGTTTACCACATCTGACATATACTTACTGGCGTTTTTTACAAGTCTATAATTCGGCTGCCTGGCCTGAGTCATTTCCTCTACATACGGAAAGGCAGCAACCAATTCTCTTGCATTTCACGGGACCCAGCTCTAGCAATGTAAAATTCTGTTATTGTTTTCCCCTGAAACAGAGCTGATTGAATTCAAGTTCCTGTATTTGCCACTCCAAGCAGCAAATATACTATGAACGAATAATGACTCTGGATTAGGGACTATGTCACTTAATGAGCTTTTAGAATACCTGTAAATTATATTTGTCATCATTGGCAGCAGCATCCCCAGCTCTGCTCCCGGCAGCCCACAAAACGGCAGACGTTAATTGACTTCTGAGGTCACTGCAACATTTTGAGCATGATAAATATTAAATCGCTGGGCATTAAATAGGAGGCTACTTCAGAAATGGGACGCGGGTGGTGCTGTGGGTTAAACCACAGAGCCTAGGACTTGCCGATCAGAAGGTTGGTGGTTCGAATCCCTGCGACAGGGTGATCTCCCGTTGCTCGGTCCCTGCTCCTGCCAACCTAGCAGTTCGAAAGCACGTCAAAGTGCAAGTAGATAAATAGGTGGGAAGGTAAATGGCGTTTCTGTGCGCTGCTCTGATTCACCAGAAGCGGCTTAGTCATGCTGGCCACATGACCTGGAAGCTGTACACCAGCTCCCTTGGCCGATAAAGCGAGATGAGCGCCACAACCCCAGAGTCAGCCACGACTGGACCTAATGGTCAGGGGTCCCTTTACCTTTACCTTTACCTTTACTTCAGAAATACATGTGGAACTCGTAACATAATTGTCAGGGAACTGCCATCAGTGCCGGAGGGAGAGAGCAAAATCCAGAGGGATTCCAGAGAGCGTCCCGGGATTGGGAGAGGCAGCCCATCTTCTGGGGAAGAGAATCAGCGTAGCACCAGTGGAGAAGGGGGGCAGATGGGGGAAGCGGCGAGGCGGTCCCATGACTCCTTGCCGGGGACCAGCGGGGAGAGTAGAGGTCCTCCGCTGCCTACGCCCTCCTTGCGCAGAAGGCTTTCGCGCAGAGAGAGTAGGAGGAGACTAGGCGTCAAAGAGCTTCTTTGCTGGAAGAAGTTTAAGAAACGCCCACTGACGGATTCTGCCAGCGATTGAGACAGCCACGGGTGAGTGGCTGTCCGGACAGAAAAGGTTCACTCAGGCAACCCAGCCAGGTGTTTGCACTGGCTTACGCACGAGCAACCCCTAGAACCACTACAATAAT
This sequence comes from Podarcis pityusensis, assembly GCF_964106645.2. Taxonomy (NCBI): domain Eukaryota; kingdom Metazoa; phylum Chordata; class Lepidosauria; order Squamata; family Lacertidae; genus Podarcis; species Podarcis pityusensis. The sequence goes on from NC_138031.1 coordinate 67,808,131, forward strand.
GTTACAGTGTGGAGGGCTTCCTCCTCAGGATGGTGGTGAACCCATTCTATTCTCACCCTCCAACACACACACAAACATGAGAGAGACAGACAAACAGACAGAGACAGACAGAAAGACAGACACTGTCAGGAGCTGCCATCAACAGCTCACAGGTTATATGCCTAGTGAAATGAGAGACACAGAGAGCTTTTTTCAGTCCTTTTATTTTAATCCACACAGAAACACGGGAAAACTTGGAATGTACAACCTCATGTTTGAGCCAACGTTGCTCAGAGTTCCAGTCCACCCCCCTGGCACTTACTTTGTGGTGCTCAGACTCTTCCAGTTGCCAGTGGTGGCTATTAAGGGAATCTCTCTGTCTCTGTTTGGCTTTCTGCTCTGAGACACGAAGTGGGGGGAGGGAGGGGGCTGTAGCATATTCTCCAGAGACAGTGTGTCACTTGGCTGCTGCACTGTTTCTAACGCATCTGACTCCTGTCTCTGTTCACTGCTATCTTACTCCTTTTTAAATATATTGTCAATATTTGGCCTGGAGCACAGCTGCTAACCTTTGAACTCAATTGTTACTTGGGAGGAGCTTGGAGACACAGCCCCTCTATTTCGGACAAAGAAGCCTAGAGCACCCTCAAGGCTGGAACCTATCCATTTTGGGCAGGCGCAGGGGAAGAGACAAGGTGCAGCATTTTTGACTGGGTCTGTGGGCAGAGCTTAGTGGTGTTTAGCAGGGCTAGGAGCAACCATAGCACTTCCTGATAGGTCTGTGGGTGTAACCCAAAACAAACAGTGACTGCATTCCCACTTTCGTTTATTGTGGGCACAGGCGCTTCCAATGTTGGGTTTTTTATCTGTGTTCACAAGATGTTATCCAAAATGCATGTACTGTGCATTCTGTACTTTGTTGTGAAATGCTACTTTTTGGGGAGCTGTGGTCTAAACTACTGAGCCTCTTGGACTTGCCAATCAGAAGGTCGCCGGTTCAAATTCCCGTGACAGGGTGAGCTCCCGTTGCTCTATCCCAGCTCCTGCCAACCTAGCCGTTCGAAAGCATGCCAGTGCAAATAGATAAATAGGTACTGCTGCGGTGGGAAGATAAACAGTGTTTCCGTGCGTTCTGGTTTCTGTCACGGTGTTCTGTTGCGCCAGAAGTGGTTTAGTCATTCATGCTGGCCACATGACCCAGAAAGCTGTCTGTGCTGTCTGGCTCCCTCGGCCTGAAAGCAAGATGAGCACTGCAACCCCATAGTCACCTTTAACTGGACTTAACCGTCCAGGGGTCCTTTACCTTTTACTGTTTGATGCATTGATTCTCAAAGCAGCTTCACACTGATTGGCTGGAGACAAAATAGGAACAGCTTAAGGATTTCCATGCATGGGTAAAAACACCCTTACCCTGTCAACACCCTGGTGTACACAAAAGCAGAAATGAATCTGACACAAATTAAGCATTGTTGATGTGAACAGCTGGGGTGGGGAGAAGCACCTTGAAACTGGAAAATACTATAGCTTCACTGCACTCTTATGATGGTAATCTGAGCACACCCGCGGTTTCAAAGAAAGAGCAGATAGCCCCCAGCCTTTGAAACTCCCTCCCAGGGAGATACATACGGTCTTGTTACTGTTGGCTTAAAGAAAAGACCACCCAAAAAACCTCTGAATACATTTTTATTCTAGTTTGTATTTGGTTGAATATGTGCAGTACTTAGGAAACAACAACCAGGTAAGGTTGTTGTTCCAGGTAAGGATATATAGGACTGCAGCCTTAATTTTGAAGATGGCAATTGGCTGTGCAAATGTATAGGCAGTTCTCAAAGGGTGGTTCTCAAAGGGTGTGTAGCGCCACCAGTGCAGGATTTATGTATAGGCTAAGTAGGGAGCCTCGTCTGCCCACCCGCTCCCTAGCAGGCAGTCTCCCCTCTCCCAAAATTGCAAACCCAAGGCTTCATGCGAGGGCAGGGCAACTCGGGCCTCTAAATCTAGGGAGCCTTGTCAGTCTGCCCACTCCCCAGCGGGCAGTCTCCCCTCTCCCAAAATTGCAAACCCAATGCATCATGTGATGGCAGGGCAACTCAGGCCTCTAAATCTAGGGGGCCTCACCAGCCTGCCCTCTCCCTAGTGCCGCAGTCTCCCCTCTCCCAAAATTGTAAACCCAAGACTTCATGCAAGGGCAGGGCAACTCAAGGCTAGCCAGTGGGGCCCAATTTGAAGCAGTGGGGCACAACTTATAGGGCTCCAGTTCACAGCCAAAGTCTGCAAAATCTTATAGATATAAATAAAATCCATCTAGATTGCCCTGGTGCGGGGCCCCCCTTAGGAGCAGCCCACGGGGCCCAATTTGGCCAAATTGCTCCAATTGCCTTAAGGTCAGCCCTGATGAGGCTGTGCAGGGGTTGGACTGACAAGCCCTGCACCTTCTAGGTCCCTGGTGTCACTATTCAGAGTACAGACTCAAGGACTTGTTATAGAAATAAAGGGAGGGGGCACTTATTGGAAATCAGTTTTGTCACCTCTTCTCCCCCAAACCCTGAGACAATGAGCCCAGCCACCTTTTATTCACAATCGCATAAGCACTACACTACAGTATGGCCATAACCTGTACGTTTAACCGCTGAAATATACACCCAATATGTAGCAATGGAGATTTATGTTACTGCTTTATGAATGAACACTGTGTTTTATGAATGGACTCTGTATTTTGTGAATTACCCAAGAGCCACCAATAGGGAGCTCTAGAATCTGACGGCTAACCAATTGGGTACTACCAAACAGTAGTACCTATTGCTGAAAGCAGGTAACCAGCAGGGAATGCTTCAGCTCAGCCTTTGCACTGTTGACTGAACACCCCCTGCTGTGCAGATAATGAGAAAGCTTGTAAAGTGTATCCCTTCTGGCATCCTGGCCAACTCTATTACACTGGTGTAAACCCTGGTGCACCAGAAGCCCAGAATAGCCGCAAATAAAATCCACTCATATATCAGCAACTGATAAGACTTGTCAACCAGTTCTTCCAAAGTCTTCCTAAATTATAAAGCTCCAAAATACAGGCCAAAAGAGAGCAGGTCTGGGAAGAGCGAGGCATACAATGGGCACCATCAGTGAAAAGGCCCTGCTCCGTATAGCTCCTGTCCTGTCATTTGATAGGGTGCCCACTTGCCCTCCTTCTTAACATTGAATGCTCTCTATTGGAGTCTCCAGGTCCTGTACAAAGGCCATAAGAAGGGACAGCAGGGTCTGGCAGGAGAGGCTGGCAAGTGTTGCAGGAAGATTCAAGGGCAATCAAAGAAACATTTAAGCATTGCAGGATAGTCTTAGTCTAGTGTTATATATTTATATCCAGAAGCAGTATCTATGCCTCTTCAAGAATACCAGCTATTCTTCTACAGTTCTCAGTATCTCTTTGTGAACTGAGATTTTCAACCAACAAATATGAAAGACTGGAAATGTTTCTTTGTGTTGATGAGTTTGTCTTAAATTAGACCTAGTGTATATATGAGATTACCATAATAAAGGACAAAAGTGGTAAGGACCTAACAGAAGCAGAAGACATCAAGAAGAGGTGGCAAGAATACACAGAGGAATTATACCAGAAAGATATGGATGGCTCGTACATCCCAGGTAGTGTGGTTGCTGACCTTGAGCCAGACATCCTGGAGAGTGAAGTCAAATGGGCCTTAGAAAGCACTGCAAATAACAAGGCCAGTGGAAGTGATGGTATTCCAGCTGAATTATTTAAAATTTTAAAAGATGATGCTGTTAAGGTGCTACACTCAATATGCCAGCAAGTTTGGAAAACTCAGCAGTGGCCAGAGGATTGGAGAAGATCAGTCTACATCCCAATCCCAATCCCAAAGAAGGACAGTGCCAAAGAATGCTCCAACTACCGCACAATTGCATTCATTTCACACGCTAGCAAGGTTATGCTTAAAATTCTACAAGGAAGGCTCAAGCTGTATGTGGACCGAGAACTCCCAGAAGTGCAAGCTGGATTTAGAAGAGGCAGAGGAACCAGAGACCAAATTGCAAACATGTGCTGGATTATGGAGAAAGCTAGAGAGTTCCACAAAAACGTCTACTTCTGCCTCATTGACTATTCAAAAGCCTTTGACTATGTCGACCACAGCAAACTATGGCAAGTTCTTAAAGAAATGGGAGTGCCTGATCACCTCCTCTGTCTCCTGAGAAATCTCTATGTGGGACAAGAAGCTACAGTTAGAACTGGATATGGAACAACTGATTGGTTCAAAATTGGGAAAGGAGTACGACAAGGCTGTATATTGTCTCCCTGCTTATTTAACTTATATGCAGAATTCATCATGCAAAAGGCTAGGCTGGATGAATCCCTAGCCAGAATTAAGATTGCCGGAAGAAATATCAACAACCTCAGATATGCAGATGATACAACCTTGATGGCAGAAAGTGAGGAGGAATTAAAGAACCTTTTATTGAGGGTGAAAGAGGAGAGCGCAAAATATGGTCTAAAGCTCAACATAAAAAAAAGAAGATCATGGCCACTGGTCCCATCACCTCCTGGCAAATAGAAGGGGGAGAAATGGAGGCAGTGAGAGATTTTACTTTCTTGGGCTCCATGATCACTGCAGATGGTGACAGCAGTCACGAAATTAAAAGACAGCTGCTTCTTGGGAGAAAAGCAATGACAAACCTAGACAGCATCTTAAAAAGTAGAGACATCACCTTGCCAACAAAGGTCCGTATAGTTAAAGCTATGGTTTTCCCAGTAGTGATGTATGGAAGTGAGAGCTTGACCATAAAGAAGGCTGATCGCAGAAGAATTGATGCTTTTGAATTATGGTGCTGGAGGAGACTCTTGAGAGTCCCATGGACTGCAAGAAGATCAAACCTATCCATTCTTAAGGAAATCAGCCCTGAGTGCTCACTGGAAGAACAGATCGTGAAGCTGAGGCTCCAATACTTTGGCCACCTCATGAGAAGAGAAGACTCCCTGGAAAAGACCTGATGTTGGGAAAGATGGAGGGGACAAGGAGAAGGGGATGACAGAGGACGAGATGGTTGGATAGTGTTCTCGAAGCTACCAGCATGAGTTTGAACAAACTGAGGGGGGGAAATGAAAGACAGGAGTGCCTGGCGTGCTCTGGTCCATGGGGTCACGAAGAGTCGGACACGACTAAACGACTAAGCAACAACAATATATGAGATTACCCAGCAGAAGCTCACACCTCTCATTGAGTCTGTATACATACTTAATGTACACATATTAAGAGGCTCGTTCTTATTAAGCTACATTGCTTTAAGGCTTCCTGGATGCCCTGTGATCATATTATAAAGTGGATGCATTCTACGTCATAAACCAAGCACTTCTAGTTGATGTTTATTTTTGTTTTCCAATGTATTTCCTTACCGATTAAAAAAAAAATTCAAATTTTAATTTTGAAAGCATGGCCAAGAAAAAGAAATTTTGAGAACCACTGGCTTAGCATCTTCAGACCTAGATGCGTGTTAAAATTAAAATTAACGTGCTCATTGGATTGGATCCCAAACAAAGTACAGTATCTGCCTTGTCATCACCAGGGTGGGGAGACGAAAAAAAAAACTGTCCTCTGTTGTGGACGAGCAACAGTTAAAACTATCGGCAACACAAGCTTAACCACGCCCACTCGAAGCAGGGAAGGCCCGCTGAAGTCAAAGTGTAACAGGCGTGGTGACGCTTGCCAGAACTACGACACCGCGCCGCGCATGCGTAGCAACGACTCCACCCGCCTCGCCTCGCCTCAACTTCCTCCTTCTGGCTTGGCGCCGTTCCTCGTCCTATTGGCCGTCGCGGGCGCACAGCCATGACGTCAACAGGGCGTCACGGAAGCGGAAGAGCTCTTCGCTTCCTTTCTCCGGCCGGCTGTGGGATTCGCTTGCGGAAGTAGCGTGAGGGGTCTTTTTTAATCGTCGTTTGGCGGCGGCTTCCTTGCATAGCCGGTATATAGGCGAGAAGGAGGAGAAAAGCGCGAATTGTCAACGTAACTTTGTCCTCTCTCTGTTTCCGTTTCCCCGGGAAAAACCGTCCCCGTCAGCCCCCGCCCATCATGGCGGCCACATCCAACCTGCAGGTGAGCACCTGGCGCGGGGGTTGTTGGGCGCGTGACGGGGAGCCGCGCCGGAATTCCGAAGTGTGTAGGGAAGGCGAGGCAGGGAGGGCGAGGGAAGGAGTCCTTCCGTGAGGCGGCTCACCTTGACTCGGGCTACATGGACGGTTACCTCTTAACTGACAGGAGTCCCTGGTTCCTACGAGGAAAAGAGCCTCCGTGTTTCCCTCCCTCTTAAGCAGCACGACGTGGGAACGAACAGCAGGGGGAGACGCTCCGCCTCGCCTCACCTGACCTGCCAGCGCCCCGGAAGCGTCTCTCTCTCTCTCTCTCTTGGAGCTGTCAGGATGGTGGCTGGCTGCTGAGCTACTACTGCTTCGGCCTTGGCCTCACACAGCGAGTCGTGGAATTGAAAGGGACCCTGAGGATCATCTAGGCCAGAGCTTTCCAAAACTAATCGTGATTATTGTTACAGTGGTACCTCGGTTACGTTTCAGGTTATAGACTCCGCTAACCCAGAAATAGTGCTTCAGGTTAAGAACTTTGCTTCAGGATGAGAACAGAAATCGTGCTCCGGCGGCGCAGCAGCAGTAGGAGGCCCCATTAGCTAAAGTGGTGCTTCAGGTTTCAGTTTCAGGTTAAGTACGGACCTCCGGGCCGAATTAAGTACTTAACCCGAGGTACCACTGTATTGCTTTTTAAAAAGACCTGCATCATTTCGCGACACAGCTGTTCGGTTTGGCTAGCAAACCCGAAGTGAAACTCATCCCCTTTCCAGGAAGCGCTCGCGCGACGTGCCTGCATGCTGCCGCCAGCACACTTAACATATTGCAACACACAGTTTGGAAAGCTCTGATCTAGTCCAACCCCCTGCGGTGCAAGAATGTGCAGCTGTCCCCATACAAGGATTGAACCAGCAGTATTGGCATTATCAGTGCCACACTGTAACCCAGCTGAGCTATCCAGACACCGCCTTGGGAGAAGCACTGGGATGCCTCTGGGCATGTGCAGAATGCATTTCTGTTGCTGCGGAGGCAGCACTGCGTTCTTAATCTATTTTGTTAGTTTCTTTACTTAGAGAATCCTGGAATTGTAGTATTGGAAGGGGCCGCAAGGGTCATCTTGCCCAGCTCCTTGCAATGCAGGAATTTGTCACCCAATGTGGGGCTCAAACCCACAACCCTGAGATAGAGTCTCATGCTCTACTGAGCTCAAGGTGGCATGTGCTCAGAACCCTGTGAGGTGGGTTAGGAGAATCACTGTTTAACCATGGTTTTAAGGCCTTGGTTATACAATAAAAACTAGCTGGACAAATAATTTTTATCTGACGGGCAGAGCAATGCAATCCCATTTGTGTCCATCTCCATGTGTGTTGCATTAAACAGACATGATTATCTGCTGGCCCTGCCACCCTTGCTATGAAATGGTGTTGGTGTGACTCCCCAGGCACAGATCTCCCCCCTGCTACTTACAGACCATGTGGGTAGAAGTGATGTCAGTGAAGAGCTTTGTGTAAAACTTCTCAAACACCTGACAACTAGTTGAATGCTTAGCATTTGAGAAATGCTGTGCAGAGAGCTTAGGAAGCTTTTTGAACTATGTCCTCCACCTCAGTGGGTCAACTGTGGTAAGTCACCTGATGCCAGATGCTTGACAGATGGTTGGTCCCATGCACTACAGATAAATCTCTGCAGATAAATATCTACAGATACTACAGATAAATATCTGGACTACTTGGCTAAAAGGTTCCCAAACCCCTGATGTAACCTCTGCCACCTGCCCCCTTACATAATCTGCACATAATTTGTCGGTTTCATTTCTATTGTGCAATATCTCATACACTTCAGGAACTAGAGAGTAGATAAATTGCCATTTTGTCTTATTTGCGCAGATGTTTTGTTGACATTTTCTTGCATACAACTTGAAAGAGCAGATACGTGATGGGTTGACTTTCAGGCTCTTAAATTTTTGTTTACTAATGTAGTTTCTCAGTTTCATTTGTTGGAAAGTAAGTAGCTTAGGGATTCACTAGTCATTTATCCTAATTCAAGATTTCAGTGCATGTATTTTTGTTTCTTGGTAACTTTGGAGAAAATCTTTGTACACTCGCAGAAAGACCATAGCTCAAAATACATGATATTGGTATGGCTTTATTTGGATTACTTTATCCAGGTGTAACATACATTTTCTGTACTCACCTATAGTCCTGTGTAATATACTAAGTAATGTTTTATGCAGTGGAAGTTTTTCTGTAATTGTGTGAAGTGTCTGAACATTTCTGAAAGCAATTTTGGGCACAATTGTATCCACAAAGACACACCCCAATTTTTTTGCAGTGTTTTTAAAAAGATCTGCATTAATAAATGCTAAGAATTTCTAGCACACTTAATTTACATATGCACAGATATTGAAATACCTTGTGTGGTGCATAAGCCATTTCCATCTTAGTGGGAAGCATTACGTCCATGGTAATTTGTGTTGCCCATAGCTTGGCAGCTCCTTGTAACTGTCCTCTCAAAGGGAACAACCCAACATGAAAAGCGAACAAAACACCTATCTCTAAAATGCCTACTTTCCAAGTGGCGTGTTTAAAATCTGAAATCATAATGAAGATAATAGCCTGGAGCCTAAGAGAAATAAATGGAAGAAAGTTCATGAAAGAGAAGTACCACATCTGTTGCTCCCTACCCACTGGAGTAATCAGAGCAGACCCATGGAAATTTAAGTTACATGGATTTCAGTGGGTCGACTCTGCTAGTTGGATTATTATTTTATTCTTTTTATTTATTAAATTTGTATACCGCCCTTATACCCCTTGGTCAGGCATAGGTAAACTCAGCCCTCCAGATGTTTTGGGAGTATAACTCCCATCATCCCTAGCTAACAGGACCAGTGTTCAGGTATGATGGGAGTTGTAGTCCCAAAATATCTGGAGGGCCGAGTTTGCCTATGCCTGCTGTAGGTTTTAGGGTGGTTCACAACACAGGTTACAATATAAAAGCACAAAATACATAATACAAAATTAAAACAATTAACATACTGATGTATACAAGCTAATAAAAATACACTCCCCAACAAAAGTTTCATGCTGTATCATGCTATATTTAAAGTTTCACTGGTCTCATGTTTGTTTCTATTAGTATTGTGCAAATCATCTCCATGAGATGCTTTTGGACACAGGAATGACTCCCAAGAGTGATTCTGTGGCTTTTAATTGTAATGTGATAACTGTTTAAATTGTACTGAATACAGGTAATTATCCACAGAACTGCAAAACTAGTTTGGAGCATCTAAGGGGGCTTTATTTCTGTTGTCCAATGTGGCAAAAAAAAAATTTTTACTGTGGAGAGTTTCAAAAGCAGTGTGTAATATTGTAGGGTTAGGGTCTATTGTATATAGGGGAGGGAGTCAAAACTCCCACTATGAGCACACAGATCCTTGGGTTTGCCTACATTAGTTGCCTGTGGGGATGTTCTTCAATATTAATTAATTTTATAATGAATGATTTTAGAGTGTTGTTTGTGCTGTACTTTTGTACTGTTTTATTGTTGTTAGCCGCCCTGAGCCCGGCTTCGGCTGGGGAGGGCGGAATATAAATAAAATTTATTATTATTATTATTTGAAATAAGAACTACTAGCCTACCTAGCAGGGAGAAGTGAAACGGAAGTGAGGTTGACAATACAGCATTAACCATGGCTTACTGTAGCATTCTAATCCAGCCAGTATAAAGCCTCTTGACTATTTGAAAATGAAGGTGTCATTTCAGCATATAATGCAGTCCTATTGTCTTCTTGCATTCCCATATTACAAACACTTAGGGTTAACTTATTTAATTGTTTTAACCTTAATCGTGTTTCTTTCTTTTCCTTTTAAACAGAAAGCAATAGACCTTGCTAGCAAGGCAGCACAAGAAGATAAAGGAGGAAACCTTGAGGAAGCCCTCCGCTTGTATCAACATGCTGTACAGTATTTTCTTCACGTTGTCAAATGTAAGAATTACCACGTTAAGTATAAGTAGCTGAGATTTTTATGTTTTTAAACATTCCTTCACATTCTTGGAAATTACAGCAGTAGGTTCCAAATTACATGCCATGGTCTTGCTAATGACATTTTGATCATAAATTAAATCAGTTAATTGGGACTCAGAAAGGGAAATGGAGATCTTTTGGAAGACTGACCCATCTGTCTTATATAAATGGAAGGCTAATGACCGGTGATGATGTATTTGGAAACTGAACCTCTGCACTGAGAAAACTGAGTACTGTACAAAACTAGTCATACTAATTGTCTCAGAAGATAATGCATTCTGTGCACTAAAATAAAAAAGGAGCACCTGGAGAGGGTAATTGTGACTATAACATTTTTTGTTATTTATAGGGAGGGAGGGGATGTCTAATTATGGTTTGTTGTTCTGTAACTTGGATTATAACGCAAAACAAAATACTTTCCATTCTCAGATGAAGCACAGGGTGACAAAGCAAAACAAAGCATCAGAGCAAAGTGTACTGAGTATCTAGACAGAGCAGAAAAGCTGAAAGAGCATTTGAAAAAGCAAGAAAAAGCTCCCCTCAAACCAGTGAAAGAATCTGGTTCTACTGATGTAAAAGGGTATGTTAGTTTCATGTACTACAACATTCTCCAAGTTTGCTTGTTTAATGCTTTCAGTGGTGGTGGATCAGTGCGTGGAAAACACCATATTTCAAGACCCGTGGGCCTACAGATTATTTTATGACCTGGTCATCACACTTTCTATATTAGATACTAAAAGTAGTAGAGTTAAATGATACAACATGGTATCTGTTTTAAGCATCCATTCTTTCTTGGGATGAAACAGGAATGGCAGGAAGAAAATTGTATTCAAATAGGTATCATTCAGCCCACTTCACTCACTACTTCCCCATTTTGAGGGCGGTGAAGCACAAGCCTCATACTGGGTAGGGAGCTCCCTCAGGGACATAACTTTCAATGACTGTGTGGTTCTTTCCTGCATCAGCAGTTTCTGTGCTATAGCCACAGACTTCCTTACTGAAAAGGAAGTGCATGGAAAAATTAAAGGGCTTGCCTTCCACAGCATGTTGGTGATCAGGGGTTCCAAGGACTATTGTGTGCTGACACGTCCTATATTACTTTTGCTCTAAGTTCTCTTTCATAAAACTATTTCACAGCAAGATTCTATCTTGTGCGGGGGTTATGTTCGTGGGATGGCACTTATACGGAAAAATGTGTATACTGAAGCCATCATCTTGGAACTGTCCCTGCATGAACATTCTTACCCTATCCAGAGCCATGTGCTGAGTGGCCTTACCAGACTCTGGGATGCTGTCATGAGATCTTATGGGGCCATAAGATGGGGCCATCCAAGTTCCCATGAGGTCTCATGAGACCCTCCTGGAGCCCGGTAAGCAAGTCTTAGAGCTTGAAAGCTCTTTCTGCAAAACAAGCTTTTTAAGCTCTTCCTTCCATGCATTTAACTTGTGTGAAATTCAACCAACTGACCTTCAACCGCGTAAAGTTGAAACCACACATGTTACATGTGCATAAGTTATACAGTGGTACCTCGGGTTACAGACACTGCTAACCTGGAAGTAGTACCTCGGGTTAAGAACTTTGCCCCAGGATGAGAACAGAAATCATGTGTTGGCGGCGCGACAGCAGCAGGAGGCCCCATTAGCTAAAGTGGTACCTCAGGTTAAGAACGGTTTCAGGTTAAGAAAGGACCTCCGGAACGAATTAAGTTCGTAACCAGAGGTACCACTGTAATTGTATTACTTTTGATTAATGGGAAATTACCATGGGCCAGGGTCGCACTAATAAGCTGTATAAGAAAAATCTTTTTTGTAACATCCACCTACAAAAACACAACTATTCCCTTAATCTTTTGACAGTTATATGCTTCCAAGTTTTTTGAAGTCCCAGTTTGCATGTTATGAGAATGGGTTCTTTCATTACAAATAATGTCATTTAAAGCAGCAACAACTTGGCTGGAAGAGCCTGTCTTTTAGCTGTGCATTATTTTTTTTCCTTATACCCAAATTAGGAATGATAGTGATGGGGAAGGAGAATCGGATGATCCTGAGAAAAAGAAGTTGCAGAATCAACTCCAAGGTAGCTTTACATCAAGCGCTTAATATCTCGAATAAAGTCTTTTTATCAAATGAACAGGGCAGAAGTTGCAAGATAGATAACTTGAAACATCTAATTAATATCAGCCTAATAACGGGACAAACGTTACAGTTTAAAAGGGAGAGTGCAAATGTACCCCCTTTTTTCCTCCTAGCTGATTGCAGCCACTTTCCCCCTCTGCTTCTCTGGAGTAATTGTCTTTTCTCTCTCCCTGCTTGATAACAGACATTCAAGATTCTCTTGCAGAAGATACATAACTACATAGCTAATCAGATTGACTGCTTAGCATTGCCACTGAGGGTAAATGAAACAGGCATGATGCTCCAGGGCCAAGGGAGGTATCCCTGCTTCGCAGAGGCAATCTGTTCACATTCCCTTCCTTCTGCTGTTATGCTGCAAGGACAGTGTCAGTACCAGTCTTTTTGGCCTGTAAGGGATGATAGTGCTACCCATGCAGTACAGTTTGGGTGAAGATACAGAGCTCAGCTCTGTATGGTTATATTCCCTTGCAGATACTTTCTTCCGTGTTCATTCCTCCCCCTTCCCAAAAGATCACCTGAAGGTCATGAGAGAGAGACTTTATGACCTGGCCACCCCAATCAAAATCATTCTACAGATCAAAGAAAATGTAAAAATTCAGATACTTCAATTGTTGTCTGTTTAGCCCTAGGTTAAGAATAGGATAGTTTTGTCAGTGCCAGGATGTAAACTTAAGTTTTCCAAGTACTGGAGCCTTTGAAGAAGCTCTTCTGTAAACGTTAGACTAGAAATGATCAGTGATCTTCTCCAGTGGTGATACTGTTCTTTTTTTGAAACTGGAAAAGAATGAGGCGTTTAAAATGATTTGATAGTTTGAGGATCTCGCAGTGGAAATAATTTTAAAATATTTTAGTTGGACTATGATGTTGCTTCTAGCTGCTGCCAATGTGTCAAGTTAAATCGTTGTTCGATTTTATTCTGTTTATTTTTATTAATTGTCCATATATTGTAAGCTGCCTTGTGAGGATTTCAGTCTTAATAAATCAATTTCATAGGTGCTATTGTCATGGAGCGACCAAATGTCAAATGGAATGATGTTGCTGGGCTAGAAGGAGCAAAAGAAGCTCTCAAAGAAGCAGTAATATTGCCTATTAAATTTCCTCATCTTTTCACAGGTATTTCTTTATATATTGTCTTTCAGTTACAAAACCCTAAAATGTTTAAGCTGTAGGGCAAAGTACCCTGCTTGAACATCTATGTACATGGGTGTCCTAATCTTTCAGCTGGTCAGGAATAGTTGCTGCTGCCATACCAGTCTGAACTGCTAGGAGGCACTTTATGCCACATTTGTGCATTCCTAGTCTGTTTGCATGTTTGTGCTTCCCTAGGCAGGGAATTTGGTGCTGAGTTGATAGATGGGAGTCCTAGACTGAAACAGAATGTAACATTTTCAACATACATGTAAAAAGGGTGCACCAGAATTAGTACCTTGTATTGATTTTTTTCTGGTACAATCCTGTGTGTAGCTGTTGGCAGGAATCTAATTTCCTGCTGACAATATAATATTTTATTCTGATAATTCCAAAAGCATACATATAGAAGTAATTTATAAATGATAATAAAAGCAAGAAGTACCTCTCTTAATTATGTCACAAGTGATTATTTGCAGGGGTTGGGTGTTATTTTGTACCATAATCAATTCCAAATTGATGCTTTTTCTAATTAGTCCCCCCCCCCACCATATTATAAATACACTTTATATTTCTTAGGGAAGAGAACTCCCTGGAGAGGCATCCTTCTGTTTGGACCCCCAGGAACAGGAAAATCCTACTTGGCAAAAGCTGTTGCAACAGAAGCTAACAATTCTACATTCTTCTCCGTATCTTCTTCTGACCTTGTCTCAAAATGGTTGGGAGAGAGTGAAAAGTAAGTATTAAAGCTATAAAGGGTGGAAGCTTCCAGTTCTTCAGGTATTGTGAACCCACATGCCAAGCCTTGATTTCTGTTCAAGTGACCCCTTTGCTCTTGTATGAGAACCAAGGGATAAGGTAACTGTAATTTGAGTATTCTAATAGGTGCTTTTCCTGTGTTATATAAAATATATTGTCTACAAAACCTCCTGTAAAAAAAAAGCCTTTAACATTTTTTTAGGACGCTGCGATAGATCAATGTGGCTACCTATCAACAATCTCACAGGTTTCAAATTCTGTGTTTAATCCCCCCATGAAATGAAAAATTATGCAACTTGGAAAAAGTGTGTTTCTGCTCTGCTAGGAGAAACAGACTGAAGGGAAATGCATAAGAATGGGGAAATACATGGAAGGAACTGATTGACTGGTCCTTTGAACGAGAGCTGTGTGGTTCTATAGGAAGTACCACCCTCTGCTTCCTAGTTTTTAAATTGCTCACTGGCACTCCTTGATACACTTCTCTGTGGGGTGTCTGGACCCAGTATGTCTGACTGGTTTGGAAAATGCAATATCGTTCCTGGGCTATTCATACGTAGTTCATGTATGAGACTTGGATATTAAAAAGTACCTTCATGAAATAAAGAGGGGGGGTCCTGTTTTGTGGGGTTGGGAGAATAAGAAAGAAAAGAGGAAGAATTGGGGATTGAGGTATGTACCAAGACAAAATTGCTTCATGCATAGTTGCCCATTCTAAGTGAATGAAGCCAGTTAAATTTCAGACAGACAAATGCAGTGGTTTTAGGTTTTTTAAAGGGGATAACTATAACATTTTAACTTCTTAGTGTTACATTTGCTGGGTATTGCCTCTTCTGAATGAAGGAAGCATATCACATTTCAGATAGAAAAGTTCAGAGGTTTTATTCAAAAGGAGCCTTTAATATTTGAGGGTGAAGGAGTTTGCTTCTGCACCCCAACTTGGTGGTGCAATTTGTATGAAAATGGAATACATTGTAGAAGCACCTGTATGCTAAATAGCCTACAAAATTTCAGGATAAGTGCAGGAGTTAGGGAACTGTCAGGAAAATCAGTTGAGGGTTTGTTTGCTTTTTCCTGCTCAATTGACATGAACTAAGATCATTCCCAAAGCACCGTTGTTGGAAATAAAGGTGGGACCTGGTCATTTGCTTGTTGGAAGCTAGCAATGTCAGTCAGAAAACTAAGCTCCCTCCCCCTGCCTGGCATTTTCTTTTTATGGAGAGCTTGGGAGGAGGAAACACAACCATTTTTAACAGACAGTCTGGGATTGCATGCACCAAATCTATGAGTTAGATCTGAGTTTGCTTTTCAGGAAGATCTTCACCTTGGACAAAGCCTGAATAGCTATGCGGCAGCCTAGTTTGCTTCTAGATTTGTTCTTTGCCCAAAGCAGATGCATAGTGACAGTGAGGGACTGCAATAGCATTCAGGCATGTAGGCCTTCAGACTAACTCTCAGCTACATCATCTCGAAAGTGTAATAATCTGCTCTGCAATTTACTACCCTGTGTTTCATGTTTCTCTATACTATGACATCTAGAAATGTTGTTCTTCAGCTATATTGCAAAGAGTCCTGAAATTATAGTTACTGGGCAGTTGGATAATGGTTCTAATCAATGGAGAGATGACCAAGAACTAATAACTTTGCTGTTTAATTTCTCAAACTTTGTATGAAGCAACTGGATAAAAGGCAATTCTTATATGAAGTATATACACTTAGTTATAAAGGTTCTAGTATCTCATCATCTATGGAAGATTAACAGCTAAGAACTTTACTGAATTTCGGAAAACAGGTGAAATACTTCCGTGTTGCTGTCCTGCTGTAATGTAACTTAAATTGTTCCACAGGCTAGTGAAGAATCTGTTCCAGCTTGCCAGAGAAAACAAACCTTCAATTATCTTCATTGATGAAATAGATTCTCTCTGTGGCTCCAGAAGTGAAAATGAGAGCGAAGCTGCCAGACGAATTAAAACAGAGTTCTTAGTTCAGATGCAAGGTAAGATCATTTTCTTGGCATGGCTACTTAAAGTAATATGATAGCTTATATAACATGATTGTCTGTGGCCTAGCATTCATTAGCCGGCCTAGGAAAATCTGTGGAGATAAAAGTTTATGGTGTTTAAAATATGCTAAGTTCAGTGTTTCTCATTCTCCATGCTATACATTGCTTAGAGGTTGTTATTATTATAGTCACTGATTAAATTCACCTGTTCTGATTAGGAGTTGGAACAGACAATGAAGGAATTTTGGTTCTGGGAGCTACTAACATACCTTGGGTTCTAGATTCTGCCATCAGAAGAAGGTAAGGTATAATAACATAAATAAATTCATTATTGTCCTGGTCAAAGTGACACTGCTTGCAGCTTAGTCAGGGTTGCAGGATTACTTGTCCACCTCTGGTATAGTAACACCTCTCTCCTGGTGCTGACAAAGCACTGCAGCCCAAGCATGTAGCAGTAGCAGTAGCAGCAATGAACACCACTTGCATCAGTATCAGAATATAGTGGGTGACAGAAAGCACTGGACAGTTTTGCTCCACTTTGCAGGCGTATTTTTCGCTCCATAAGGCACACTTTTTTCCTCCTAAAAAGTAAGGAGAAATGTGAGTGCGTCTTATGGAGCGACTGGCGCTGCGCAGAGAGGGAGAACTGCGCAGCGCCCCTTCAGCGAAGCGGAAGGAGGAACAGAGCCCCTTCTGTTCCTCCTCCCACTTCGCTGAAGGGGCACTGCGCAGCTCTCCGTCTCTGCGCAGAGCCTGTCCTGCGAAGCCGGAGGAGGAACAGAACGGTCTCCTTCTGTTCCTTCTCCAGCTTTGCTGAAGGGGCGCTGCGCAGTTCTCGCTCTCTGCGCAGCGCCTCTCCTGGCTTCTGCCTTAGCCGTGTGCAGCCTCTTCGGGCAGGGGGAGCCTTCATCCCGCTGCCCTGAAGAGGCTTGGTGCGGTTAACCCAGAAGCCAGAACAGCCACACGGTATCCCAGAAGCCAGATCCCTCTTGCTGTTCTGGCTTCTGGGATTCAGAATAATTTTTTCTTGTTTTCCTCCTCCCAAAACTAGGTGCGCCTTATGGAGCAAAAATGCGGTACTTCAGTTAACCTACGATGGCTCTAGTTGTTTATGTCGGTGCAGCGACACAGTTTTATAGGATTGTGCGGCCACATATTATTTAAATGCATTGGTGCGGTTCACACACCATGTTAAGCCAATATGTGACTTGGCCCAAGTGTGTGGGCTCCAGGTGATGGAATTGCAGCCTTTTGCTCCCCCTCTTCCCTGGTCATTCTACTGCTGTGCTGAGCTTAGCCATGGCTTTGCCTACTGTGCTATCTGAACCCAGGCTCATGGTTTAGTTCTCTCCAGGCTAACTGTGAACTGTAATTAAGGATTGCCCTACCTTATGGTTCATCCAGGAGAGCTACAGCACGAACCTGGATTCAGACGACTCGCTAAATCAAGCCATGGCTTCATGCCAAAGCGGTACAAACAGAGAGATGCAAAATGGCCACAATCTCTTTCCTGGAAGCTTGCACATTGATACTAAGCCATGGTTCGGCTTAGTGTGATGTGGAAACCAGGCTGCTGTAAACAAAATGTTTCCTCATTCTGCTCACAGAAGTAATTATAAGATCTTTGAGTAATCTTGTCAGAAGAATAAACAAACAAGGATTACTTTGTACGGTGAACCTATTAGTTTGGCTTTGTTTACTAAAACTGGGAGCAAGCACTATACCCATGCATCCTCCGCTGTCAGTTGCTAAGCAGATTCCTGTTTCTGATATAATGCACAGATTGTTAAAAGAGACCAGGAGTGAAACATCAAAGCAGAGTGCAAGGGTATGCATGCAGCCTCAACCCTTGTGGCCAGACCATACTTTATGAAGTCAGAACTACTGCATCCAATACATGCCTTAGTATGTCCCTTAATGGAACAAACTAATATTGTATTGTGAAACATCTGCAATACTTCTTTAATCATCCATGCAATTTTTTTGCTTTAAGAACATGAAATATGTTGGCTATGATTTAGTGTGTAAGCAGTTCTATAAATATGGCATACAGTGCACTTTTATGGAATTTTAAAACACAAGTTCCTGAATTTTATTCAAACAACCAGTAACTTTTAGTTATTTTATTATTTCTCCGGACCGTAGAAAATAATTTTGTCACGAGCGTGAAAAGAAATGGACAGCTCAAAAGGACCTGGATTCTAATACTTGCTTTTAAAACTCTCAGTCTGGGTGCTGTTAATGTTTCACAGCTTACGTTTCATGGTTGGATTTTTCAAAAACTGTAGTATAAAGATAGGGTTATAGTCAACTGTGTTTTACAGAGTAGACCCATTTAAATTAATAATTTCCTTTCTCCAGGAAACCCATTGTTTCCTCCCTAGTTGTGCTAGAAAAACAAACTTGAATTTGCATGAAATCTGTTATGGGCAGTGGTATTTTTCTAGGAAAAGAAATGCCGGAACTTACCATAAATGCCTCCCTTGTTCTTTTATAATGGCTGTGGCACCTGAGAGGTGCCATAACTGTGTTCCGGTAAGTCCTGTGTGGGAAAAAAACCCTGGTTATGGGTATGGATGAGCATCACTGTTTGTGATTTTTCTAATAAGGTTTGAGAAGCGCATTTACATTCCCTTACCTGAGGATCATGCAAGAGCTGCAATGTTCAAGCTTCACCTTGGGACCACTCAGAACACCTTGACTGAATCAGATTATCGAGAGCTGGGGAAGCGAACCGATGGCTACTCAGGCGCCGACATAAGCATAATAGTACGAGACGCCCTAATGCAGCCGGTTAGGAAAGTTCAGTCGGCCACACACTTTAAAAAAGTGAGTAACTGGAACTTCTAAATTCTTCTTCTGCATGCTCATCGGAGGTCAACAGGTGGTTGTTTTCAGGACTCAACTGCAGGGTTTTGTCCCAGGTCACGTGTGGTGTCTCTGTAATGCAGCACAAAGTTTAAGGGGAAGCCTCCTGCACCTCTCGACTTGCAGCTGGGGAAGAAAGGGCAGAAAACAAAACACAACTCCAAACAGTTCATAACAAGGTGCCTACTTTGGTGCCTGCAGGTGCTCTGGCAAACCAACGCATCTCTCCGTTCCAGTTACAAGCCAACAAGGAGAAAGTGCATGAAAATGATATACAGGTGGTACATGACCCCAGTCAAGCTTGCAAAAATCTATCATTTGCCCAATAATAAATGTTGGAAATGTAAAGAAACTGAAGGTACATTCTTTCACCTTTGGTGGACGTGCCCAAGGATTAAGGCTTTCTGGGAAATGATCTATAATGAAATGAAAAAGGTATTTAAATATACCTTTCTGAAGAAACCAGAGGCCTTTCTCCTGGGCATTGTAGGCCAATTGGTGCCAAAGAAGGACAGAACTTTCTTTATGTATGCTACAACAGCAGCAAGAATACTCATTGCAAAGTATTGGAAGACACAAGATCTACCCACCCTGGAAGAATGGCAGATGAAGGTGATGGACTATATGGAACTGGCAGAAATGACTGGCAGAATCCGAGACCAGGGAGAAGAATCGGTGGAAGAAGACTGGAAGAAATTCAAAGACTATTTACAGAAATACTGTAAAATTAATGAATGTTAGAATGATGTTGGATAGAAATTAAGTGGTTTCCAGCTGTAATGCTATAAGGGAATATGAAAAATGGATTATTAATAGGTAAAAATTTAATGTCACAATATTTCAAGACCAAAGACTAGGATAAACAAAGAGGGTAAGGATTTGCTGAACCAACAAACCGAACTGGAATACAAAAAAGGGAGGCGTGAGGAGGTCCGGGAAACAAGCTAATGAAAAATAAGTAATGGAAAGATTGAGTGGTTTTTAATCATTTTTATTTTGTATTTTTTTTCTTTTCTTTTTTTTTTTTTTTTTTTGTAACATTTTGAAAATCTCAATAAATATCTTATAAAAAAAAAGAAAGAAAGTGCAGCACAGGTATATCAGCTTGCTCGGCCTTTTCACTCAGATTCTCTGAGCCCCCATTGTGTAGAGGGAAGCCCATATACCTGTGCCTCCCTTCTCCAGTGGTGAGCTGAAAACAGGAGGTATAAGCATGGTACTGCTCTGTCTTTGTACACACAGTTGGCAAGTGCAGAGCCAAAACAAATCCCAGGCTTCAGCAGAACTCTCGTGCCTCATTGATCCAACAGGAAAATGACCACACCTGCAGGCAAGCTGTCGAGGAGAGAGCCAACACCATATCTTGGTTCTTGCTATTCCCTACCACTGTCTTTAAAGTCATCTTTAAATACTATGGTTTTAAGATTTTACTTGATGGTTGCAGTGCAGGTACTGTATATGAGGAAAGTGTCATCCCTGTCTATTTGTCTGTATCCTCTCCTATTTCATAAGCTGTATTTATATTTTAAAAGTGATCCTTGCTTTGCATAAAACTTCTATCCCAAATTTTCCAGAAGTCCTAGGATACCTTTTAAAACAACAACAGTGCTTACACACAAATGTCCTTTCCTATTATAGTTCATCACATTTGGTTTTAAAGGGCTGCAAGTCATGACATGATACCAGATTCTGCCTGAAATTCGACATGCTTGAGAATGTAGACAACCGACTGTCTGTCCCAGAAAGGAGAATCATGAATATTGGTGCTAAGTACTGTGCAGAGAAAGGGGCTCCTTTTTTTTTTAAGTGATGTTATCTTGGGCAAATGCTTTCTAAAATCTGGCTTGTTTGTTTAAAAATATATAAACATGTTTTCCGTATTTGGATTATATACACTGTCTTTTCATCAAAAAATTCTGAAAGTTATAAAGGCGGGCAGCAGAAAAAGAACTTTACTAGCAGGTCTTCTTGGCAAAGCATCAGAAGCTTATATGCAGTTGAATTCTGATTGCCAAGTAAATTTACTGTTTTCTAGTGGCGCTGTGGGTTAAACCACAGAAGGTCGGCGGTTCGAATCCCCGTGATGGGGTGAGCTCCCGTTGCTCAGTCCCAGCTCCTGCCAACAAAAGCACATCAAAGTACAAGTAGATAAATAGGTACCGCTCCAGCGGGAAGGTAAACGGTGTGTCCGTGTGTTCACCAGAAGTGGCTTAGTCATGCTGGCCACATGACCCGGAAGCTGTACGCCGGCTCCCTCGGCCAATAAAGCGAGATGAGCACCGCAACCCCAGAGTCGGTCACGACTGGACCTAATGGTCAGGGGTCTCTTTACCTTTACCTTATAGCTCTCCGCAGAATGGATTTGGTAGTTGTTGAAATGTATCCTGAGAATGCCCCATCACAAGAACGTAACAAGCAGGACAGGATGTGCTGGTTATGATACTAAACCAAGTTTATTTCTCTCATGTGCTACATAGCATTAATGCTTTTCTTCCTGCCTGGTATGACTTGGTCTGCCAGAAAATCCACAGAACATTGCTAGCCAAGCTTTTGGGCAAGTACAGTGGTACCTCAGGTTAGATACGCTTCAGGTTACAGACTCTGCTAACCCAGAAATATTACCTGGTTTAAGAACTTTGCTTCAGGATGAGAACAGAAATTGTGCTCTGGTGGTGCGGCAGCAGCAGGAGGCCCCATTAGCTAAAGTGGTGCTTCAGGTTAAGAACAGTTTCAAGTTAAGAACAGACCTCCAGAATGAATTAAGTTCTTAACCCGAGGTACCACTGTATGGCAATAGCCAAGTCTAAAGAAGTACATAGTGCTACTCTTAAGGCACACTATAAGTACAGGTGCAACCCTGCCTTTCCATAGATGTGGGTTTGGGTCTAAAACTTGGCGAAGTAAACAGGGAAAATAAGCTTAATTATGCCACATAATTACATCTGTGGGTTCTCTTGCTCTTTCAAGCTTGCTATAAAGTCACATTGCCTTTGGCACAGAATGCCACTTATGTTCTAGATTCACAAAACAAAACATCCTTGTTCACTTGTTTCCTGTTAAAGATAAACATGTATGCCTTTTACCATTGACCTTGTTTGACAGAACCTCCAAATGCATTTACTCCTGCAACTGAGAAATTTTGCTTCTTCCAAAGGTGAAAGGACCATCACTGTCTGATCCAAACGTTCAAGTAGATCTGTTCACTCCATGTTCTCCGGGAGAACCAAGTGCCATTGAAATGACGTGGATGGATGTGCCAGGGGACAAACTACTGGAGCCTGTTGTTGCAATGGTTAGTCTTTGTTTTGCTATGGATGTTTTCACCTTGGACTAGCTCTGCCAGAGGTCACAGCCTTATAATTAAACCAGTGTCCTATTTCCTGAATACCGGATATAATTCCGATGGCTTAGTGATGGGTGTGCTCAATTGCAAAGTACACTTGCTCATAAGAGAGATATGTCCCTTCTTCCTGCAACTTCTCTCCAATCAAAAAAGCTCCTCCCTGTTGTGCTTTGCCATCCTGGAAGGTATTGTGAAAGAATTCTGAGAGTGTGCCCTTGCATGCACTCCTGAACTAAACCTTCCTGCAGTAGCTGATATTCTTTATGTGGACCCTTCTTGCTTTGTGCATCAAATGCTTAGGATGTGGTTGTTCCTCATAAAGATGATAAAGGTGAAGGGTTTCAGTATCTCCTCACTGCCTTGCATTAAATACTTGGAAAATGACACTCAATATAAGTTGTGTAGAGTTATATATGAATGGTTTGCTGCTTTCCTCTGAAGTTCAACCACCACTATTACAAAAACATACCTGCTACTGTCGTAAAACTTCCAGGCTGGAGGTGGTTTATGCAGAGTGACAAAGTTGAGTATATTGATTGAAGAAGGTGGTGAGTGCGCTAGAATGGGGGATGTGAACTATTTATTAGATATTTTATAAAATTATTGAATTCAGTATACAAAACTGCATATAATTTTATATTTGATCAACTCTGCTGCCTCCGCCCCCTTGTCAGTGTAAGTCCGTGAAGAAGTACATCCCAAAATCAGTTCATGTGCTTTATTTTACATAATTAGAATCAACAAAACCAAAAAACTACAGCTCCCCACTCTGGAGCTTTTTTCGCCGTTGAAATAAATATCAGTTCCCACACAATAACAGCAGACATTTCTATAAATAAATTTGAAGTTTAGTTTAAGCCCCAATACCCCTTCCACCACATTATTAAGGGTGTTATTCATTTATGGTAGTACAAAATTAAAACCGCTTGCACACAAATAATATTGTCTAAGGCTGAAAGGAAATATATAATTTGAGTGTGCCCAGTGGATTTGTGCCTCCTTCCTGTATCCTAAAACTGACATTGAAAGTATCCTTCTCCAGTTTCAAAAACAGTTTGGCATGAGATATAATTAACAAACTTTACCCTATGAAAATACAGGATGAAAAACAATTAGTCATTAGTTGTGGCTCTCGACTGCCATATTTTGTTGTCAAGTTATTCTTAAGTGATATGGAGTAGCAACATCATAATAACAATCAAACATTTAATATTAGGACAGCCGCCTTATTGACCTGGTTTTCCAATAATGGTAAGCCAAACAGTGGCTTACTGCAAACAAGCAAGCATGCTGGTTTTATTGTTATCATTGCTTTCTTTGCTGCGAATTATTTTGTATTGTGAATTTTATTGTTACCAATCTTTTACTGCCATTTTTGTCTGAAAACGTAGGGAATAAATGGAAATCTCCTGAACTGCAAATGAGTAAAAAAAAAAGAAAAAAGGCTCTAAAAGTTGCTTGCTGCTTCTAAGTATCTGTGAAGTTTTTGCATTTTCTTTCAACTCTAGCATAAAAGTTACATCCCGTATGGGGCTCACTGACAAAAATCCATGTGCCCAACAAGCTTTGTAATTTCTCTTGAGTCTTTCTTTCTCAAAAGAGGAAGGCTTGCAAGTATTTTTGAATAATGACTTCATTACATCAAAGTCTGCTTCCCACAACCTGTCCAGTGGTCAAGGGAAATGAAAGCTTGTTTATGCCCATAACACATAATTTGCTCTCATTTTCCTTCCTAAACCTTTGTTCAGCGGGCAGGCATATGGTGGATATTGTTTCTGGGATTATACCCTTTAACAAGTCTAAACTTGCTGGTGGTACCTTTTTTTGGCAAAATCTCATGGTTCCGCCTGGTACTTTAGTCATCCAATAGTAATGAATTCCTCTAACAAATCTGTGTATGTTGTGTTTACGAAAGGGTTTGTTATGTCCGTTTTAAAAATAACAAAGAACATCCTTAGGAGATAAATATAAAAATACGGCGAATGGGGGTCAAGGTGAACACCTTAACCTACATTGTTGCCTACCCATGAGGCTTCAAGATTCATTGGGTATAAATAGTTATATCACTTGGAGGATCAAAACTTAATAACTTGCCCTGTACTTTAATGTGGGTTCCTAACAATTACAGGCTTCAAAAGGCAAATGCATGCTGATTCTGCAGGTGAGTGATGGTGGAATTGTAGTGATTCTGTCATGTCAAGAATTGGTGTGGCCTAGTAGCTATGGGTCAGAGCTGGGACCTGGGTTGCCATGAATTTGTTAGGTCCGCACATACCCTTAGCCCTTTGGCAATATGAGGGCAATACTGATCTGCTTTACATGATTGCTGTAATGGTTGTTATATACGTTAAATGCTTTGAATAATGAAGTTGTTAAATACTGAATAGATTTACTGAATAACAATCTGTTCTCATATCTGTTCCCAACCCTTGGAGTGTGCGAGGAAGTGTTCATTCACTTTTTTATCATTATGTTGTCATTTCTCGAGGCCCAGAAGTCATTCTAAACGTTTACTCAGGGTTTGATTTGATTTGATTGATTGTCAATTTACCGTATTTTTCGCACCATAGGACGCACCTGACCATAGGGCGCACCTAGTTTTTAGAGGAGGAAAACACACAAAAAAATATTCTGAATCAAATGTTGCACTAAACTATTTAAAGCAGCAAAGCGGGCGGCTCCTGTCCGCTTTGCTGCTTTAAATCGAGCCTCAGGGGAGGGTAGGAAGGGGAACCATGGCTTATCTAAGTCCAGTTAATAATGCTGAGCCTGACTTATGGCCATCGAGATTAGCCTGGCCGTCTCAGTGGAAATCTGGGGAGGCTGAGGTGGACATTCCAGTGGTCAAAGTGTGGTTGTGTCTTCCTGCCCGGCATCTATTTCCTGCCGTCTTTCCCCCCTGCACCCCCGCACCCTGCTTCGAGGGAAGGAAGCGGAGCCATGGATCCTCTGCTCGCAACTGCAGTGGATTCCCTCCACTTTGAAGCAGGAAAGTGGGAGAGGAGCTGCTTACACAAGTGTAAGCTGCTCCCCTCCCACTTTGCTGTTTCAAAGGGAGCCTGGGAGGAGGGAATCCGCTGCCTTCGCTAGCAGAGGATCCATGGTCCCCTTCCTTCCGTCCTCCGTAGTTGCTTTGAAGCAGGAAGGTGGGAGAGGAGCTGCTTACACGAGTGTAAGCTGCTCCCCTCCCACTTCGCTGCTTCAAAGGGAGCCGGGGACTAGGGAATCCGCTGCATGGATCCCCTTCTTTCACTCCTCCGTGGTTGCTTTGAAGCAGCAAAGTGGGAGAGGAGCTGCTTACACGAGTGTAAGCTGCTCCCCTCCCACTTTGCTGCTTCAAAGGGAGCTGGGGAGGAGGGAATCCGCTGCAGCTTCCCCCACCTCCCGCAAAACCGGCAGAAGCCGCCAGCTCTTTAAAGGGGCTGCACGGCTTCTCCTGGCTTTTCTGGGAGGTGGGGGGATTCCCCCACCTCCCACAAAACTGGCAGAAGCAGCCAGCTCTTTAAAGGGGCTGCGCGGCTTCTCCTGGCTTTTCTGGGAGGTGGGAGAAGGGACTGATGCAGCTTTTTCCCCTCCTGGGGAAAAGCCCGCAAGAGCGCACGAAGCTTGTGTGCGGCTCTTGGGGGCTTTTCCCGCCTGCCTCCCCCTTGCATTCGCTCCATAGGACGCACACACATTTTCCCTTGCTTTTTAGGAGGGAAAAAGTGCGTCCTATAGAGCGAAAAATACGGTATTTACCTTCCTTCATCCAAGGGTCACAGGGTGGTTTACATTAAACATGCTTCTGAGTAAACATGCGTAGGATCGTGTTGTCAAGCAGTAATTGACATGCGTGGGTCTAACTACATGTAATTTAAAGTAGGTGTGGTGACATAGATTTCCTGGTCTCAAGTATCATGGTTGCTTAATAATATTGGTAAGCTTCCATCTTTGGCACATGAATGATTGGTAAAATATATGTAGAAATGTGTTGGCTCTTCTGTATCTTCATGGCTGCTTCTGTATCTTCATGGCTGCTTCTTATATTTCCCCCCTCTATTGTGTCATTGAGCTGTGAAGTTGGCAAATGTATGTTGGTGACATTTCTTTTTAATTGCACGTAGTTTGTTTACACAGAGAAATATTTGGCTCTTGACTGTTTGCTTTTCTCTATGTGGCAGGCGGATATGCTGAGGTCATTAGCCAACACAAAGCCCACTGTGAATGAACATGACCTGGAAAAACTAAAGAAGTTCACAGAAGATTTTGGACAGGAAGGCTAATCCAAAGACCATTGAGACCCTAAATTTCTTTATTTGGAATTCTTGCCTCTTTATTGCCAATAAATGAATTGCGCCTTCCTTCCTTTCCATATGAACTGATGAGCCATTTGCAAGGACCCTTGAGCTTTTATATTATCACTTTCCAGAAATATCTATTAAATGTCTTCTTCTGAGAGCATGATACTGGGATCTTGTGGCGAAGAAGAAGGAAAACGTGGTGAAAACACTTTAACATGTAACAGCCCCTTTAGCTATTGCAGTTTTTTAAGTTTGGATTTCAGGTAATTTATACTAGTCCTAGTTTATCAATATTATAAAACTCCTATAGACGAAAAACTGGGATGGGGTATTTGTGACATTCCAAATGTTATAGAACTCTCAGCTTTCATCAGACCTGGCCAATATTGGCAACGGTTAGGAATGATTGAAGTTGTGGTTCAACTATATCTGAGGGTTACAGGTTCCCCACCCCAGCCTAAAAAACAAAACAAGTTGGGCAGAAGACACATTGATTGCCTGGTGTTTTCAGTGTCAGTCAATTTTGTCTGCAAAGAAATTCTCCATTTGGAATTATGCAGCATTTGGTAATATATGTAGTTACATGGGAGTTGATTATAAAGAATAGCGAAAGAAATTGGGGTTGGGAAGTGAGAAAGAAGAACTTGCATTTTTTAAAAGGCCAGTACTTAACCGAGCGTAATGTTGAACTGGTACTTTGTATTTTGTTTTCTGCTGTGTGGTATTCAGACATTGCCTTAAAAGCAGCAAGCATTGTTTTTAACACCAATAGACACCTGTCACTGTGCAACCTACCAGAAAATAGCTTAAAAAATAAATAAACATTTTGGAGGAACTTTCCCTCCTCCCTCCTGTTTTCATGGAACATTTCTGTTGGGTAAGAATCCATGGACAACCCTGCAGACCAAATTTTAGCAAGCCATTCATTGAGGGAAGGATAATTCTGGACTCATTTGCAAAGAAACTTTGGGACCAAGTAGGGAACGGTGTAGCGAACCTCTCTGAGGTGCCAAGGGAAGTTGGTCTTGTTCAGAGTCTACCTACAAATATCTAGCTTATTAGTTCAATAATTAAATATATTGGGAATGGGTTGACATTTCTTTAAACACAGTATAGGGGTAGTGCATATGGGTTCCCCGCCTCCCAAGGCCTTTGCTAAGAATTATTCATCTTAGAGAAGTGCCTGAATGTAACTTACAACACTGCGGTCACAGCACTGAGTTGTGCCTTGCAAGTTTGCCCCTGTTGTAGACAAGTGATAATCAATAATGTAACACATTGCATTATTGTTAATAGAATTGTACCTTGTAGATGCTTTGTGCTTTACAAGATTTCTGAGTTTATTAAGTACTGTATGGTTACTCTCATGAGATTTGGTTTTGTTTTTCTGTACATATTCTGTGTACTTTCTGAAATCATAGGACTGGTGGAAATTTGCTTATGAATGAAGTAAAAAGTTGCAATACAACACTAGCTTATGTTTCTTTAGTTTTTTTTTCCCTTTGGGGCAGCTTTATATGTTAAAATATTTGTTGCATTAAATTTTGCATATGCTCAGAAATACAATTCAAATGATATTCTGAAATCTACTCAAAGACATTTTTGAGAACACATCTTTGAAACTGCACTTTACTTTTTATAGTTCTATATTGCAGTGCTTCATTTTTCATTTATTGACAAACATATTTCAGAGCACTGAACTCTTTACTGTCATATGCATTGTGTAGACCCAGCATTTTCCATACCTACTTTCTTACCGCTTGCTTCTACTGCCTGCTGCATTATATCTGCTTTCAAAATCAAGTGGATTTGAGACTTGGGTTTGACATGTTGAGCTTCACCTTATGTTCATGTTATGATGTGTGCACTCTTAGAACATTTGGCACTTATATCATGGAGACCGTAGGTCATCAGTCAAAGCTCTTCTGTAATGGTTTAAAATCCAAAATAAAATAATGTTCATGTTCTGATTCCATTTGCTTGAATAACTATTTGTTAGGGGTTTTGCAGCAATTACCAATTTCTGCAATATTTTAGTTAGGTAATTCCCAAAAGATGGTTTACAGAGAATGAAATCCAAAATCTTCTTACACCTGCAGTATTAAAGGTAAAGGTAGCCCTGACCCTTAGGTCCAGTCGCGGACGACTCTGGGGTTGTGGCACTCATCTCACTCTATAGGCCGAGGGAGCCGACTTTTGTCCGCAGACAGCTTCTGGGTCGTGTAGCCAGCATGACTAAGCCGCTTCTAGCTAACCAGAGCAGCGCACGGAAACGCTGTTTACCTTCCCACCGGAGCAATACCTATTTATCTACTTGCACTTGACGTGCTTTCGAACTGCTAGGTGGGCAGGAGCTGAGACCGAACAACGGGAGCTCACCCTGTCACGGGGATTCCTGTAGTATTAGAATAGTATTAATTCCTTCAATTTAAGGTGGTGAACTGCTGCCATTATCACCATGTTTTAAAAGTAATTTGACTATTCCTTCTTTCAAGGAGGAACATCACAGTTCCAGATAAAGTATTACCTGAAAAGTATATTGGAGGGGAGGGACATGGGTGGAGCTGTGGTCTAAACTACAGAGCCTAGGGCTTGCCAATCAGAAGGTCGGTGGTTCGAATCCCCGTGACGGGGTGAGCGCCCCCGCTGCAACCCCAGAGTCGTCCGCAACTGGACCTAATGGTCAGGGGTACCTTTACCTTTACCTTTATGTTGGAGGGGAGCTTTGGGGGAAGGAATTATAGTTCTCAATAATGACAATTATTTCTTTGATATTTACTACTTTCACCAATACAGTGGTACCTTGGGTTACGAACTTAATTCATTCTAGAGGTCCGTTCTTAACCCGAAACCGTTCTTAACCTGAGGCGCACTTTTACTAATGGGGCCTCCCGCTGCCGCCACCGCATGATTTCCATTCTCATCCTGGGGAAAAGTTCTCAACCCGAGGTACTACTTCCGGGTTAGCGGAGTTTGTAACCCGAAGCATTTGTAACCCAAGGTACCAATGTATTTTCATTAATTTGGTATTACCACATATGGGAGTCTCATATTTCCCTTTTAAAAAAAATAATTAGCCTATAATATAACTGGGTGGGAAAAACAGCTGGGAGAGGTTTCGCAGCAGCAAATTGTCTACAGGGGAAAAGGTTAAGCAGCAACACCCTCTTACTCTTCATTTACTCAAACTTGCAGCTTCCTATGGCTTCCTTTGTGCCAGGTGATATCTAACTGGGCCCTTTTCCCTGGAAAGTGAGCATAGTAATTGCATCCTTAGCTTTACAGGAAGGAGAGACAACCCATTTTTTGTTTGGCTTGCCAAACTGGCTTGCCAGAACAATGGGTAGGATTTACTTGCTCGGGCTATTTGGAATCAGGGTTGTATTAGACATGACTAGCAATGACCTGAATCTTGGAATGTGGTCCATGCCAAGCAATGGTAGAGTAGATGTGAATGCTCAGCATATTCCCATCTTGCCTCAACTTCACTTTTGGAGCTCAGAAGAGATGGAAAGGGTCTGAGAAAGCCACACACTCCACCACCACTGCTCCATTTAAAATTCCTCCCTTCCACTACTTTACACAAGTCACATTCTCCTAGGCCTAGTTTAACCAAACTTTGCACCAAGGTGCTAATCAAAGCCAGAGTGGCACAGGTGGCTACTACTGCCTTGCTGGCAATATTCTTATTAGTGTGGCCTATAAATATTTAAACAAATAAATACTAATTGCGGTTCAAATTGGCCAGGTGATTTTTTAAAGGTCAGGTTCAGGTCCAGTCGCTTAAAGAAAAACACCCCCACTCAGCGGCTTGAAGGAGTGGGTGTGTCAAATTTTGTTTGACAGGTAGAACCTGCATCTTTTTCCATTTTTCATTTATCAGGCGAAATTGGATCCTACAGCATTTTACAATTAAAATCCGTCAAAATATAATGATATAAGCACATGGGAGTGTGGGTGTGTTTGTGTACGGGGAAGTGGGTGTTGCAGCTCACTGCCCCATTTTTATGGTTTTTCTTTCACAAGTTTTACTATCTTGCAAGTGCCACTTGTGGCTATCATAGGTAAAGGTAAAGGTACCCCTGCCCGTACGGGCCAGTCATGTCCGACTCTAGGGTTGCATGCTCATCTCACTCAAGAGGCCGTGAGCCGGCGCCGTCCGAAGACACTTCCGGGTCACGTGGCCAGCGTGACAAAGCTGCAGCTGGCAAGCCAGCGTCAGCGCAGCACACGGAAACGCCGTTTAGCTTCCCGCTATAAAGTGGTACCTATTTATCTACTTGCACTTAAGGGTGCTTTCGAACTGCTAGGTGGGCAGGAGCTGGGACCGAACGACGGGAGCTCACCCCGCTGCGGGGATTCGAACCGCCAACCATGCGATCAGCAAGTCCTAGGCACTGAGGTTTTACCCACGGCACCACCCGCGTCCCTAGGCACTGAGGTTTTACCCACAGCGCCAGCCGCGTCACCGTGGCTATCATATCCATGTTTAAAGCTAATTGCAGAATCTTCCAAACACATGTGCCATCTTTCCTGATGAGTACAACAGATATGAGGATAGTTTTTCTTGCATAACAAAAGAAGCTATGTATGATCTAGTTGAGATTCCTGTTTTGCAGGGGGTTGAACCAGATGACCCCTTGGGGCTCCCTTCCAACTCTGATTCTATGAAGCTTCACCAAATATTCCAATGTTTGTTAGGTAGCATACTGAAAAGATGGAGCTGTCCATTGCTGGAAATGAAGATTTCAGGTGGGGAGAGATCTGATCTTTGGCGATCCCTCGTAGCCGAGTAAGATTGTCTTCCATAAACACGGTTTTAACAATGAGTCCGTAAGTGACTGTGGAGGCAAATTCTGGATCCACACATCTTTCCACAGTGGGGACATTGGTTTCCGGACAGGAGTTGATCACGGTGTGGATTTGCCAAGCGTGCCTTCCTCTTAGCACGTTTCTCCCTTTCGTCCTGAGTTCGAGCGTCTTCAAAACCCATGACACCTTTGGTAAAGGTTCTCCAATTGGAGTGCTCACAGACAAGTGTTTCCCAATTGTTTATACTACATTTTTTAAAATTTACCTTGAGACAGTCTTTAAACCTCTTTCGTTGATCACCAGCACTACGCTTTCCATTTTTAAGTTCAGAATAGAGTAGTTGCTTTGGAAGATGATAATCAGGCATCCGCACAACATGACCAGTCCAACGAAGTTGATGTAGAAGAATCATTGCTTCAACACTGGTGATCTTTGCTTGTTCCAGTATACTGGTATTAGTTCGCCCGTCTTCCCAAGTGATGTGTAAAGTTTTTCAGAGACACCACTGATGGAATCTTTCGAGGAGTTGGAGATGGCGTTTATAAGTGGTCCATGTTTCACAAGCATACGGTAAGATTGGTATTACAATAGCTTTATAAACAAGCATTTTGGTTTCCCTGTGAATGTCCCGGTCCTCAAACACTGCACTTCAATTGGGAGAAAGCCACACTTGCAGAGCTCAGGCGATGCTGGACTTCGGCATCAATTTTGGCCCTTGTGGAAAGATAACTGCCCAGGTAGGAGAAGTGATCGACATTTTCCAACGTTACACCATTGCATTGGATTTGTGGTGCTTCGGAGGGGTTATTTTGTACTTGTTGGTGTATAGGATAAAGTATAGGATAATGGCAATGAAAATAATGAATAGAGTTGGGGCAATAACACCAATAACACCTGTTTAACACCTGATCCCACTGTGAATGGTTCACTTTGAGAGCCATTGTTACCTGCGATTGTTGCTGTCATATTATCATGGAGGAGCCGATTGATGTTCACAAATTTATCTGGACAGCCAATTTTCAGAAGGACAGTCCACAGGACATTATGATTTACAGTGTTGAAAGCCTTAGTCAGATCAATAAACGCCATATACAGGGGTTGGTTTTGCTCTCTGCATTTATCTTGAAGCTTTTGAGCAGTGAAAATCATGTCTACTGTCACCCTAGAAGGCAGAAAACCATTTGGGGATTCAGGAAGGGTCACCTTGGATATTGTTAAGAGACGGTTTGCTAAGATCCTTGCAATAATTTTGCCAACCCCAAAGAATTTTTTTGCAATCAGTTCTGTCACCTTTTTTAAAGAGATTGATAATTTTGGCATCCCTAAAGTCTTCTGGGATCTCTTCTCTCTCCCAGATTTTTTTAATGAGCTTGTGAAGTTGTTGTGTAAGTTCAGTTCCCAGTGGCGTAGCGTGGGGGGTGCCAGGGGGGCCGGCCGCACCGGGCGCAACATCTGGGGGGGCGCGCTCGCTGCCTCCGGAGTCGCCGAAGAGCCTCGGGCGCAGGCTGTAGCAGAGCCCCATGTCTCGTGGAACCGACGAGCTGTGCGCGCGCCCGGGCTGAAGGCGTCCGGCAGGCAGCGGCTCTCAGCCCCGCGCGTCAGGGCCGCGGAGGACGTGCCAGGCAGCCCCTCCTCACAGCCCCGCCTCCGCTGCTGCTGCTGCAGCTGCTGGGCCATGTTGCATTTTCCTCGCCTCTCTGCCCCCCTCCTCCTCCGGGCAAGCGGCGTGGTTTGGGCGGCAGCGCCAGCAGCAACTCGACTCAGATCGGCAGGTTAGGGGTTGGGGGGGCGCAAATTACTTGCCTTGCCCCGGGTTAGGGGGCGCAAATTACTTGCCTTGGCCCGGGTGCTGACAACTCACGCTACGCCGCTGTCAGTTCCACCCACTTTTAAGACATTGGCAGGTATCCCATCAGGTCCACTAGCTTTGTTGTTTTTCATCTGGTTAATAGCTGTACACAACTCTCCCAGATTTGGAGATACTGCAAGCTCATCTCTAACTTGGTTTTGCGGAATTTGTGAGAGGACCTCAACAGCTACGGGGGAGTTGGGCTTAAGGAGATGTTGGTAATGTTCTTTCCAGTGCAGTGCAATAGCTTCTCTATCTTTTAGAAGTGTAGTACGTCTGCTGAGTGCAGGAGGCATATGCCATGATTTATTGGCTCATAGATAGTCTTTGTGGCTTTAAAGAAACTCTGTGCATCATGAGTGTCACTGGATCTCTTGAGCTTTTTTTATCCACCATGTGTTTTTTAGTTCTCTGCTTCTTTGAACCTCAGCCTTAGTGTTGGCATAGGGTTTTTTTCTTAGTGGCACAGTTTCTAACTCTTTACCAGATCTGAAAGGCCTTCCTTTTCTTGTCAATCATGCGTTCAATCTCACTGTCATTCTCATCAAACCAGTCCTGGTGTTTCTTTGTTCACAGGCTGCAATAATGCATGTTTTTAGCTTGATCCAGTGTTCCTCAATGTTATCAGGGAATTCTGAAAACAGATGGTCCTTAAGAGTCGTTTGGAAGCAATCCCGCTTGAAGGGCTTGAGTGTTCATTTTGCGTCGTGTTTTCCTTCCTCCAATGCAAGTCTGCATTGAAGTATAATCTTGATAGCCATTGTGGAGCGTATTAGTTGGTGATCTGTCCAGCAGTCGTCAGCACTACTCATAGCTCTGGTAAGGAGCACATCATGGAGATCTTTAGCACGGACAATAACATAGTCTAAGAGGTGCCAATGGTTTGACCGAGAATGCCTCCATTAAGTTTTAAATTTATTTTTCTGTTGGAAGAGTGTGTTGGTAATAACAAAGTTGTGAGTTGCACATATCGTCAAAAGTAAGATTTCGTTCTGGTTGCTGTTGCCAATTCCTTCTTTCCCAATAGTCCCAGGCCACAGATTGAAATCCCTCCCAACTCTTGCATTAAAATCACCCAGGAGGATAATTTTATCTTCTTTAGGCATGTCTGATAGGAAGGTATCCAGCTGAGAGTAAAATTTTTCTTTAATGTTTTCATCTGCATCCAGTGTTGGTGCATAAGTGCTTATAATAGTAGCCTGTTGGTTTTTGGTGAGTTTTCTTTGAAGGGTTGAAAGTCGCTCATTAATGCCAGTAGGGGCTTCTGATAGGAGCTTCACAAGATCGTTTTTGATAGTGAAGCCTACCCCATGTATTCAATGTTCTTGTTCAGATAGACCTTTCCAGAAGAATGTGTAGCCTCCTTTTTCTTCCTTCAGTTGTCCCTCACCTGCTCTTCAAGTCTCTTGAAGCGCTGCAATATCAATGTTAAAACGTCGCAGCTCTCTTGCAATGATGTCAGTTCTGCGTTCAGGACGCTCGTTATCTGTGTTATCCGATAAAGTCCGTATATTCCATGTTCCAAAATTCAATTGTCTTTCACAACCGCTGGGAGGTGACCCCACTGGGTGCAGTAATCCAGTCAGGGAAAAAGGGAGGCAGACTATGTTTAGGGCTCCTTTTCTAGCCCCACCCTCTTTTCAGGGTGAGCTGATTACTGAAGAATTGATGCTTTTGAATTATGGTGCTGGAGGAGACTCTTGAGAGTCCCATGGACTGCAAGAAGATCAAACCTATCCATTCTTAAGGAAATCAGCCCTGAGTGCTCCCTGGAAGGACAGATAGTGAAGTTGAGGCTCCAATACTTTGGCCACCTCATGAGAAGAGAAGACTCCCTGGAAAAGACCCTGATGTTGGGAAAGATGGAGGGCACAAGGAGAAGAGGACGACAGAGGACAAGATGGCTGGACAGTGTTCTCGAAGCTACCAGCATGAGTTTGACTAAACTGCGGTAGGCAGTGGAAGACAGGAGTGCCTGGACGTGCTCTGGTCCATGGAGTCACAAAGAATCGGACACGACTAAACGACTAAACAACAACAAGCAAAAATATTCCTCTATAACCAGCTCTTGGGTCAATTAAACAATCTCTGGTCTTTCAATAGTGTTTGTGTGTTGGCGGCTCAGCGGCGGGGGCAGGCGGGCTATTGGTTTGTTTCTGTTTTATCATGTATTTCGTCTCATTTTGTATTTTTATGTTCCGAAGCGCCCTGTGATCTTTGGACGAAGGGGAGCATACAAATTTAATAAACTTATTGCCAGGGAGGAGTGACAGAGATAGGAAGTTTTCTGCGCAGGTTTAGTCGTGGGTGTGCTGAGGTTGTCACCCGCTCATCGTTGTTTACACGCGTCCTTCCTCCCGTATATTTCGGATATGAAGTAAAGCCCTAATTAGAGGAAGTTCTGCCTGCTATTTGTTTAACCAGAACCGCTTCGCAAGGGAATGGCGGGGGACGGTGTGGGAAAAAGAATTCATGTGGTGGCAAAGACCTACATCAGGATCTGCTGGCCCAGCGGATCCTGCCGCCCGAGGCAGATGCCTCATCTGGCCTCATGTATGAGCCGGCTGTTAACGACCCATCATTACTGGTGACATGGCCTCCCAAGGAGGCACATGGAGACCTGGGTACCTTGGGTGCTGACTCAGAGGCAAAGCAGCTTTTTCAAGGGCATGCTGCCACCTCATGCACCTCTGACATAGGTGGCAACCTATGACGTTGTTGTTGTTTTTACTACAAACAAGAGAATCAGTTTCAGGCTGAAGTGATTACCAGGGCCCAGTTCTGCACCTGAGTAACAGGGCTTCTATGCCCTTTTAAACGTGTTTGTGCGTGTGTTATTGGCTTTTTATTGCTTTTGTGAGGTAATCTGCGTTCCCTTTTTGCCTTCTTTTTTTATTTACGCCCTGTAATCTTCGGGTGGAGGGCGGCATTATACAAATACCACTATTAATAATAATGATGATGCTGATGATAATAATAATTTAGCAGGGCGGGCCGCGGTCGCTTTGTACATCTCTGCCATCTCCACGCAGCTGCGCCGGCGCGAAACCGAGCCAACAGCGAGCGGGAGAAGAAAAAGACCGTACGACCAGCGACCATTTCTTTCCCTCACGACCGCTCCCTCCCTCCCTCCCTCCCGCGCGCGCGCGCCCCCGCCCCTCAACGGTTCGCCGGCCCATCCTTCAACCAAGGTCGCGAAGGCCAATCCCCGACCGAAGACGTCACCCGCGCGCTCTCTCCCGCCCTCCGGGCGCCAGGCAGCCAATCGTCGCCGAGCCTTCGCTCCCGCTCTCCAATCGCGGAGCGGAGCCCGCCTCCCCTCCTCTGAATGCCTTCTCTAAAGCTCTGACAGGGTTAGCGAGTCAGTCGGCTGCAGGTTGTCGGCGGAGTAGGTTGGCGTGGTCCTTTCTCTCCTTCGTCCATCGTTTCTTTCCCGCTGTGCTCCTCTCTCTCACTCTGTCGCAGAGATGTCCGGGGCGGTTCTGCTGGCGGCGGCCGCCGGGGTCGTCGTCGTCCTGGCCTTCCTGCTGCTGCTCTACATAGTGCTGCCCGTAAGCAGCCCGAAGACCATGCCGCTGTCTGGCGCCCACGTCGTGGTGAGAGCCCAGCCGAGGTTTCCTGGGGCGGTTTGCGGGGAGGAGGGCAGCGGGTAAAGAAATGCGACATCCTCCTGCCCTTCGAAACCTTTATTTTATACGTTGATCTGTGTATCTCAGTGTAGAGGGAAATAGCAGCTCCCCCCCCCCCACAAAAAAACCCTCTTCCCCTTTCAAACTGCGCAAGCAAAATTAACACCGTTGCTGAGGAGAGATGTTGTCTCCTCTCCCACCCCCCCCCCCGCCAAAAAGGGGAAAAAAGGGGATTCAGGGATGTAGCGCTTGACTAGTAATTAGAAAAGGGTGTGGAAGGTCTGGGTTATGTTTAGCCTGAAGCAAAAGACGTGGTTTTTTTGTTTGTTTGTTTTTTTGAGGGGGAGTGCCATTGTTTACAATTAGGGAATATTAGGAACGAGCTGGGTTATCTTTTAGATTTCCCCTTCCTGTCTATAGATGCTCCTGTTTAGAAGCAGACTAGTTGCACCCAAAAAAAAAAAAGAAAGAAAGAAAGAAATCGTTAAATAAGATCTTCCTCTCTTTCATATATCTGTTTTATCTCCTGGGAAAAGAAATGTGGGCTGGAAATCTTGAATTAAACAAGGCGTAATCTCAATTTATGGGTTTAGTAGTGTGTGCTGCAAACTGAATGGCATTTTAAAAAAGAAAAGAAAGAATGCTACTCCTTGGAATCAGTACCATATACTCATAGAGTTGGAAGGGACCTCTGAGGATCATCTAGTTCAACCCCCTGCATTGCAGAAATATGCACCCATACAGGGGTTGAACCCATGACCTTGGTCTGAGCTATACTAGTTGGTCTTAAGGTAGGGGGTGGGGAACCTGTGGCCCACACTCCAGCATCATGTGGAGGGGCACTGGTTCCTCTTTCCTGTCTTAAAGGGACACAATCACATACAAAATTGTGCTGATTGTCTTAATGTGTTATTCTCAGTACTGCCTACTAACAAAAGGAGGTGGAATTCGGGAGTTTACAATATAGATATTATCTCTGTTGAGAGAATAGAGGATTAAGAACCTGTAGCTCCTGGGTTACGGTTTCCGATGGCCATGCTGGAAGAGGCTGATGAAAGCTAAAATCCAGCAGCATTTGGAGGGCCACAGATACAGATGTCCACCCTAATGTAGTTGAAAGTCTGGGTTCAAGCCAATTCATCCCCCCAGCAGTTGCTCTTAGTTGTGCCCTGTGCCCCTTTGGCCACCATAGAATACGGTACATTTTATTACATTAGACCATAGCACTGCAAAGCAAGATAGCAAAATTTAAACTAGATTACAGAAGTTACAGAAGTTACCTAAATTATATTTTTATATTCTCCTCCTTTAAAGTGGAGAGGATCCAAGGGGAGCTTGCCACCATAATTCATACCCCGTACAGATATGTAAGCTGGTACCTTCTCTGGACAGTAGAGAAGTGGATACATGTCACTTCACAGCAATCACATACCTAAAATGAAGCTCTATATGTGAAGCATGATTTGTACTATTTATTTTAAGAGGAACAATTCCATGAGTAGACAAATGACATCATGTTATGAAGATGGAGACATGTGCAGAGATTCTTGATGTTGGAGCAATTGCTTAATCTGAGTCAAATTCATTATTGGTTCTTTGTTTATAATCTGCACAAATGATGGTGTGAAGCATGTTGTTCATGAAACTTATGTAAATGACATAAATAGTGGACTTACAGCCAAGCAATTTAAACATTTTATAGCAGGTCTTCGCCATTTTAGGTTTGACTGTGTCTGGACGCTTAACTGAATTTCTCCTTTCATGTGCCTATCTTTTTATTTTCTCTTTTTCTGAGGAATTTTGTTCCATGTGTGCAATGGAAGAATCTGGTGTCAGGAGAATGTTGTCTTTGCTAAATTGAAGAATAGGGATTCTGAGTTGACCTTTGCTACTTACTGGTTTGCATATAAAGTATTGACATGGAGTTATTGCATAAGTAAGCTGATAAAGAGGGACGTGGGTGGCCCTATGGGTTAAACCACAGAGCCTAGAACTTGCCGATCAGAAGGTTGACAGTTCGAATCCCCACGATGGGGTGAGCTCCCGTTGCTCAGTCCCTGCTCCTGCCAACCTAGCAGTTCGAAAGCACGTTGAAGTGCAAGTAGATAAATAGGTACCGCTCCAGCGGGAAGGTAAACGGCATTTCTGTGCGCTGCTCTGGTTCGCCAGAACCGGCTTAGTCATGCTGGCCACATGACCCGGAAGCTGTACGCCGGCTCCCTCGGCCAATAAAGAGAGATGAGCGCCACAACCCCAGAGTCGGTCATGACTGGACCTAATGGTCAGGGGTCCCTTTACCTTTACTTTAAGCTGATAAAAGAATATGCAAGATTTTTAGTTGATTTGAAGGATTGTTTAGCATGCGGAGCAGCTTACGTACTAATATCATATGTCTAATCATATGATATTATGATTAGACATATGGTACTCAAGACGAAACATGCTAAAAGGAAGGCACGCTTGGGAAACCCTCACTGTGATCAACTCCCGCCCAGAAACATAT
The DNA here is from genome assembly GCF_964106645.2 of Podarcis pityusensis. NCBI lineage: Eukaryota > Metazoa > Chordata > Lepidosauria > Squamata > Lacertidae > Podarcis > Podarcis pityusensis. The sequence goes on from NC_138031.1 coordinate 67,847,516, forward strand.
GTTCCCACTGTGGAAGGACACGTGGATCCAGAATTGGCCTCCACAGTCACTTACGGACTCATTGTTAAGACCGTGTTCTTGGAAGACAATCCTACTCGGCTACAAGTGATTGCCAGAGAATAAGAATCATTTGTGATAAAGTTGCCTAATAGCAAATAAGCCTTACATCTATCAGAACTTGGAGGGGTATAGCAATCATGTTTAAAGGTAATCCTTTTATCCATAATCCTTCTATCCAAAGGGTTCACAATGCAGGTCAGTTTCTCATGCACCTTCTCATGCACCGTCTCTCATTCATTTATTCTATATCCTGTAATTCTTCCACTGCCTTTTGTAAGGGCTGAAACTGGCCCTGCAACCACTTATCTTCTTTTGTGGACATAAAACTGCACTCCCTTCTTACCAGCAACATCAACACCGCTATTGCCACTAGGAGGTGTGGTGGAAACAAACTGGAACTTCTTGTCTGCGTAGGAAAGAATTGCTGTGTAACAAACCTAATATTTGCATTTTAATGGCATCTTTTTGACATCCTTCTGTATCCTTGCACCAAATCACACTCACAAACCCTCCTTTGTGCTTGTGGATCTATGAACTTATTTTCCAGGGTTTCTAAATGGACATTCTATACCAAAGTATGGAAATGCAAAGCCTCATTCTCATCATTGCTGTTGCAGCAGAAGAAACCATTTTTGTTTGTTCTTCTAGCCAAGCATTCCTAATTCTGACTAATTCACCTGGTATCAACATACAAGCTCTTCTAAAGCAGTTGTACGAGTGAGATATTTCTAGTCACACAATTCTTCCCATAAGGAGGACTCCAGCAAAGGATGTCATTTGTTCTTATGGCTTTAGCCTGTGAAACCACTGGTGGATTTCCTTGAAAGTTTAAGCGGTATATACTTTTTAAATAAAATTTAAAATAACAGATGTGCTTCCTTTGAAATGAGGAAAATATTATTTTTTAGACTTGAATAGTGAGGGAGAAGAGGTCTTCTTGAGAGATGATACTGAAAGGCTGCTTGTTTACAGGAATGAAAGATTTTGCCACTTGTGCGTTTTTGATTGGATTTTCCATTGAGTGAAGAACATTTTTTATCCTAGAAGTTGCCTGTACCATGCTCTACAGTGGTGCCTTGCAAGACGAAATTAATTCGTTCCGCGAGTTTTTTCGTCTAGCGAATTTTTCGTCTTGCGAAGCACGAAATCCCATAGGAATGCATTGAAATTCAATTTATGCGTTCCTATGGTCAAAAAAAGTCCAAACAAAGCCAAATTTGGTACAACAAGAGTTTATTAAGTGCTCTTTAAAGTCACACATACTGTAAAGAGCATTTCAAAAATTGAAGGAACAATAAATTAAGTTTCTAAACATGACAGAAAAACATTTAAAAATCAACAAAGTGTACAGTACATTTTCTAAGACTCTGGGGGACCACTCGAAGAAGGTCTTCCACTCTTTGCTTCTTGCTGAAGAACCTGTCCATGGTCTGCTGCTTCATCCGCCTTTTCAGCACCTCCCTGAAAGGCGACATGACCATCGTATCAAAAGTGTTCGCAAGGTCATGTGCCACGTGCTTGTTAGGGTGGTGCCGCTGTGCAAAAGCCTGCACATCCTTCCACTTCAGGCAAATGTCCCTCAGTTCTTTGGAGGACAGCCGTTCCTCAGTTGCTTCCTCCTCTTCCAGCGAGGCCTGCTCCTGTGCAGCCTCTGCCTGCAGTTCGACCAGCTCCTGGGTGGTCAGCTCGTGGTCGTGCTCCTCCACCAGCTCGCTGACGTCCTCCTCTGTGACCTCCAGGCCCATGGTCCTCCCCACGGCAACAATGACCTGCACCACTGTTGACTCTGGTGCATCAGAGTCACTTGGTGCCACACAGTCCGGCCACAGGCTGCACCAAGCGCAATTCAAATTTCTCTGGCTGATCCCGTTCCAGGCTGTGGTGATCATCTTCAAGCAGGTGACGATGTCGAAGTGGTCCTTCCAGAATTCCCGCAGGGTGATGGTGGTGCAATCAGTCACCTCGAAGCATCGCCTGAAAAGCTCCTTGGTGTAGAGTTTTTTGAAATTGGCGATGACCTGCTGATCCATCGGCTGGAGCAGTGGCGTGGTGTTAGGCGGCAGGAACATGATGTTGATGAAGCTGAACTCCTCCAACAAGTCCTCCTCAAGGCCTTTAGGATGAGCAGGAGCATTGTCCATCGGAAGCAAAGCCTTCAGCAGCAGGTCGTTGTCCAGCAGGTACTGTTTGACAGCAGGGCCAAAAGCAAGATTGACCCAGTCCACAAACAGCACACGTGTGACCCAAGCCTTACTGTTGGATCGCCACATGACACTCAGCTGCTCCTTGTCGACCTTGTGTTTCTTGAAGGCCCGTGGGTTCTCTGAGTGGTACACCAGCAGGGGCTTGATCTTCAGGTCACCGCTTGTGTTGGCACAGAAGAGCAGGGTCAGATGGTCCTTCATGGGCTTGTGGCCAGGCAACTTGGCCTCCTCCTGTGTGATGAAAGTCCTTTTGGGCATCCTCTTCCAAAACAGCCCGGTCTCGTCGCAGTTGAAGACCTGCTGTGGAACGTAGCCCTCCGTCTTCATAACCTCCAGGAACTCCAATGCAAAGTCTTCAGCCGCAGGAACATCAGAGCTGGCAGCCTCTCCATGCCTGACCACGCTGTGGGTTCCAGATCTCGTCTTGAACCGGTCAAACCAGCCTCTGCTTACCTTGAAGACTTCTGGCTCGCCTGAGGTTCCTGGCTGTTCCCGGACGAGGTCTGCGTGCAAGGCCTTGGCCTTCTCACAAATGACGGCCTCAGTCACTGTGTCCCCTGCACGCTGCTTCTCTTCTAACCAGATGAGCAGCAACTTCTCAACCTCCTCCAGAACAGCTGGGCGGTTCTTCACGATCCTGGTGACTCCCTTGGCTGCATCAGTCGCAAGGATCTTCTCCCTCATCTTCAGGATGGTGCCGATGGTCAATGGGTTCCTGCCGTACTCCCTGGCGAGGTCTGTCACACGCATTCCACTGTTGTGCTTCCGGATGATCTCCTTCTTCATTTCCAGCGTCACCTTCTCCTTCTTCCTCTCGCCGGCCTCTGCAGCAGCAGTCTTCTTGGGTCCCATGGCAGCACAGCTCCTACCTTCGTAAACTCAGGGGGGGGGAAATCAGTGCTTCACACCCAAAAAATTCAAAAGCACCCAGCCACCCACCACACAGGAATTCAAACCCAGAACCAAGTCCTTGAATTCCAAACACCCAACCCAAAATCCAAACCCCCCCAAAAAAGTTTTAAAAGTTTAACTTACGAAATGGCTGCAAATCACCAAAGTCTTCAAAATCCTCAAATGGCTGCAAAAGAAGTTTTGGAAAAGCTTTAAAAATCACCAAAGTCTTCAAAAACCTCAACTGTTCCCCCAGCCACCCACCCACCACACAGAAATTGCAAACCCCTCCCCAACTGTTGCAAACCCCTCCTCAACTGTTCCCCCAGCCACCCACCACACAGAAATTCAAACCCAGATTTTTTTTAAAAAAAACAAAAACATGGCCCAATGGTCACAGAAAATCATAAAAATGCAGAAAAAAACCACACAAGCTCCCAGATTCTTGCAAACTCCTCCCCAACTGTTCCCCCAGCCACCTACCACACAGAAATTCAAACTCAGAATTTTTTTTAAAAAAACAACAACATGGCCCAATGGTCACAGAAAATCATAAAAATTCAAAAAAAAACCACACAAGCTCCCAGATTCTTGCAAACCCCTCCTCAACTGTTCCCCCAGCCAGCCACCACACAGAAATTCAAACCCAGAATTTTTTTTTAAAAAAACAGCAGAGTGCCCCAATGGTCACAAAAAATCATAAAAATGCAGGAAAAAACCACACAAGCTCCCAGATTCTTGCAAACCTCTCCCCAACACCAAGTCTTTGAATTCCAAACACCCCAACCCAAAATCCAAAACCCCCCCAAAAAGTTTTAAAAGTTTAACTTACCAAACGGCTGCAAAAGAAGTTTTGGAAAAGCTTCAAAAATCAGCAAAGTCCTCAAAAACCTCAAAAAAGGCTACCACACCGCGTGCTATGTGTTGCTCCTCGAAGTCAAGTCGCAACTGCACCTCTTCAAGCAATGCACCCTGGGTATTAACGGTTTTACGAAAAAGGAAACAAACTTGCAAGACGTTTTCGTCTTGCGAAGCAAGCCCATAGGGAAATTCGTCTTGCGAAGCAGCTCAAAAAACGGAAAACCCTTTCGTCTAGCGAGTTTTCCGTCTTGCGAGGCATTCGTCGTGCGGGGCACCACTGTATCATGTTTTGGACATTGTACAGGAATTGATAATCTAGCATGTGCAAAACTGGATCAAGAAGTACACACTGAACTAGGAGCCTCAAATCTGGCACTGCTTGGGCATTCTAAGAAACGACAACAACAACAAAATCAGCACAGTTTTGAAAGGTTCATTCTGCCATCTTATTTTAAATTGTGTCCAATTGTATGCAAACAGAGATGAGAATCTGTACATTGATCTCAGGAACCATCATGCAAAAATTGATTACGATATTTTTGGAGCTGTCCAGATGCATAGCAAACAAGTATCCAGAAGTAGTAGAAGTTATGCTGCCTGTGCTTTAACTTAGGCGAATTCATTAAATTGCCAATTTACCTAAATTATGATCTTGGTATAGTAATATACCGGAGCTGAAGGGGTATGAGTTTGTTCATAGATGCATCTACCCCCTATTTGCCTTCCTCTACCCCCCCCCCCAAAGTAATCCTTACTGTGTTACCATGCTGAAAGTGAGCTGGGATGTCCATAGAGAGCTTGCAGCTTCGTGATTGTGGTGGCAATTTCAAAGCAATAGTTGTGGACAGTCGTAACATTAGAAGCTGTCCACATGACACCAAGAGGCATCTCATTACTTACAGAGGGGAAACACTATTGCACACATGTGAACAGGCCCAGAGTTTGACCACTCTCTTCTCTAAAAGGCTTATAATTCTAATGTCTATGCTGTCAAGTTTATCAATTTAATCTATATGCTTTCCCCCCTTCTCTTAAAAGGTAACCGGTGGTTCCAGTGGCATTGGGAAATGCGTTGCCATCGAATGCTTTAAGCAAGGGGCTTTTATAACACTTATTGCAAGAAATGAGGTAAATTTCTAGCATGCTTATTTAACAGTTATGATGCCCTGAAGCTGTCAATGGAAGGGTTTGAAGCAACAGTAATTATAACTAAAGCCCTAGTATTTAATTAAATAGTTAAAATCCTTGGCTCCAATCCTACTAAAGTTCACCAAATTTGAAAGCAACAGGGCTTAAATTAGTGATTACTGTACTAATTTTATCTGGATTGGGGCCTATTTGTTTCTCCAGAATAAATAATTAAATGACTGTTAGAGTTTGAATACAGTGTTTGAGTTAGCGAGAGTATTAAGCCAAAGCCAAACTGCTTATTCTATTGGCTATTCAATTTATAACCATTTACCTATGGTTGTGGGGTGTGGGGAACCTTTTCTCCTCCAGATGTAGTTGAATGCCAACTCCTATTCCAGCAAGCATGGCCAATGGCCCAGGGATAAAGGGAGGTGTCGTTCAGCAACATCTGGAGCACCAAAGTTTCCCCACACCTGGCCTGTAGATTCAGAGGCACTCTAACCATTTCTTCAGGAAAGTGGAATATGAGCAGCATTCATGTTTTAAAAATTGTTTTCTGCTTTGCTAGTATCTTGGATATTGCACCAAAGCAGAGAGTAATACTCTCACTTTTTGCACTCTTTTCTACTGTGAACATCTGAAAGGGGAATTTACTTGCATATCCACTCTCTTCTGCTTAATACACTCAAAGCCATCCTTGGTTTGTTTCTAAAGTCTTCTAGTATAACAGAGTACAAAATATAGAATTCCAATCTTTGGAATTGGGAGAAGCAACAAGCTTTAAAGCAAGATTAATATTTAAGTCTTGCAGTTAGCTGATACATAAAATATTTGTTGGTAAGTAAGCTGAAATAGCTTTTTTTCTCTGTATTGTTTTGATTGAGGATGTGCTGCTTGTAAGCTGCCATTTATTTTATTCTAAGCATCTATAGCCCACCTTTCTATGATAAAATCAAATGCAAAGCATTTTACAGTTTACAAATAAAATAGAAGTCATTAAAATTGAAATTGTTTTATTGTCTGATTAGTTTTCAAGCAGCAGTAAAAGAAAAAAATAATAGAAACCAGCAGATAAGCTAAGAGCCTATCAAAAGGCTCAACTAAAAAATTCCACCACAGTAGAACACTTAACTGGAGTTTGGTCTTCAAGGCTGTGTTTGTGAAGTTAAAATGGTATGTGGGAAATTATCTTGAGCAGTGATAGCCAGAATTGCAGTTCTTCCATTTCTTAACAGGAGTTTGCATGAGGGCGTGGTGTCAGCAGTAGGCTGACAAATGTTTTTTTGTTAAAAGAATTCAGTTACCTGCCTGAATTCTTGTAACTAGTACATGTGTGCACTGGGAAGTTTTACTAATCTTTACTTATCTTGTAATGCAATACACTTAGTATCTTGGGATGTGCTAGACTAAGAACTAAGTGTTGTATCCAGTGAAGTCATCCCATTAATGCAAGGATTCCCACCTGTGCAACAGGACTTCTGCATACAGTGGTACCTCAGGTTAAGAACTTAATTTGTTCTGGAGGTCCGTTCTTAACCTGAAACTGTTCTTAACCTGAGGTACCACTTTAGCTAATGGGGCCTCCTGCTGCTGCCGCGCCACCGTGCGATTTCTTTTCTCATCCTGAAGCAAAGTTCTTAACCCGAGGTAGTATTTCTGGGTTAGCTGAGTCTGTAACTGAAGTGTCTGTAACCTGAAGTGTCTGTAACCCGAGGTACCACTGTATCTCTTCTGCCTCCCAGATGTGCTCTGGAGGGTTGGGGCCACCCCCCTTGCAAGGGTACAGGGAGGGGGAGCAGAAGTCGCATTGTTCAGGCAGAAGTCTTTGTGCAGGATATCTGTATGGTATATAGCCTATTGGCTACAGTCATATACACACTTTTGTAGGAGTGAGACTCATTGAAAGCTTTACCCCTTAATTAGATATACACAGAATGGCACTGCATATGCCATATAGGCAAAGTCAAAGCAAACTTCTGAAAATAAAGTATAACAGTGGATTTAATTTACGTTGGCCGAAGCAGAATGTTGTAAATATTTATAGAATTGGCAGTAAATTGACCAAGTAAGATGGCAATTCCTAAATGCATAAAGCACCTAAATGTTTGCTGCTATACTGCATTTTTTTAAAGAAGACTTTCGTTCTGTCTATCTTAATTGTTTTAGCAGAATGTTCCAAATGTGCTTGTTTAATTCCAGTGCCGGCTATTGGAAGCAAAGAAAGAAATTGAGAAGTTCTCAGTTAATGATAAGCAGGTAAGATGACTATATTCTACCAGGTCTCTCAAATGTGTTAAGAAAATGCATGTTCTTTCTCTGACTTAATATAGAGCAGCAGTACTTGAATTACAAGTTATGGAGTAAATGTGTAGATAAGAGAAAATTGAGTAGCGTATTGTGCCCTGTATAGTCATGCCATAGGTTAACTGAAAATTCCGTTTTAAAGAATTCTAAGTAATCCTAGACACATCCTGCAGTCAAATGCCTCCTTTGGGTACTCTTGCGTTGTGAGCTATAATGCTAATACTTTGATTGCAATTTAAGAAAAAGGTGGGGTCAGTTCTTTTATGGAAAAACTTATACAAAACATGAAAGTGACATGACTTGCAATATAGAAGGCTGAAAATGTGCTTGATGTGCAATATTTAATGGTCTCTCTTTTTTCCTAAAAGAATAATTCCTGCTTCTGAAGAAGTTTGTCTTGCCTCTGGGGTATTATCAGTAGTCATTGGCAACAACGTAAAATCATTTCATATTAGAGTGCTTTTTAAAATTCTGTGTTAGCTACGGTTAAATATGACTAAAATACCATGCCAGTTTTATGAATTTGGCTCAATCTTAATGTATTCTTGAGATATCAGTATCTTTTTCTTGGTGACTTTGCTGCCTTTTAAAATAAAGCTAATTTTTGCACAGGGATGATTTCATGTAAGCCCTAAAGATCAATATGTGAATGGGTCTTTGGCAATTTATTTTATGAATTTATATTCTGCTTTTCAGCTGAAGTCCTCAGAGCTGTTCCTAGTACTTAATAAAATGTAATGAATGTGTCAAAAAACATACACTTAAAACAAAACAAAATTAGCCTCACAAGAGCAAGCCCCAGGTGTTGTCTTCTCCTGTGCCTCTCTCTCTTGCTTTTGTAATGTCTTTGGGTTGTTAAACATTTCACTTCATCAGTCTTTAATTTTGTCTTAGGTTCTGTTTAATAGAACATAGGAAGCTGCCATATATGAAACCATACCATTGGTCCATCTAGCTCAGTATTGCATATGCTAACTAATAGGGATATGTTCCAGAATCTCATATAGGATTTACCGGTATCTCTGCCCTGCTGGGAAATGTGAGGGACTCATGTTCTACATGCAAAGCAGATTCTATACTGCTTCTTTCCCTGGCATGTCGTGCATGCTTTATGGAAAACGAAGACTTAAGTGGCGGTAGAGAAAAGAAAAAGAATTTCATATGAGACTACAATCTGTTCTATAGCAGCCATCAACAAGGATGAACAGCGCAGTGTGGTTTCCTAATGCGCTTCTAAGCAGCTTATCATTGGGAAAGTATTTGTCACTGTGTGGTGCAGTTGTTGTTGTTTTTACAACACTACAGTGTCCATTAACAATTGCACCACTTCAATTCAGAAGAGGAAGAAGAACACTCTTTTAGAAAGAATTCGGTGTTGTTGAATATTCCATAAGCACTAGCTTTCCAACTTGCCAGTTGGAGCCATCCCCACCTCCTCTCCTGCGCGCTTTTCTGAGGGTTCTCCTTCCACACAAAAGCCAATTTTAGGGGGTGCATAGCGGGGCAGGAGTGGGAGGAAAACCCCATTGCACAAGTGAATGTTCTTGCACAGAACTTGTATCTGATGGGACTTGTTAGACGAATTCCACCCATTGAGGTCAATTGAATAGGCATCCACATGGAATTATTGTTGTTATTACCTGCCCTTCACCCTAAGCTCCAACGGCAGGTTACAACATTAAGCACAATATTAAACACACAAAAATAAGGTGGGTCCTAAAAACATACACCTCAAGTGTCAAAGGCAGGGTAAAGAGTTGCGTCTTCAGCATTCATTGGAAGCTGAATTATTAAGGACTAGACAGGTTGTTCAGGCTTCAGATGTCTGCAGACTTTAGAGCAGGCTTCCTCAGCCTCGGCCCTCTAGATGTTTTGAGACTAGAATTCCCATCATCCCTGACCACTGGTCCTGCTAGCTAGGGATAATGGGAGTTGTAGGCCAAAAACATCTGGAGGGCTGAGGTTGGGGAAGCCTGCCTTAGACAAATTATAGCAAAGTGTCATTGCTATAGTCCTGTGGTGAAACCAGTTTAAAGTTGGCTTTTGAATCCTGACTTGTTTAAAAGCCATTAACCATAATTCTGTATTTGTACATTAACGGGAATTTGTTTAACTGCAGCTGCTAGGTTTGCTTCCCTGTTTACATGAAGTGAGGGAGCAAAGGGGCACTTCACTGAGTACATGAAAAAGTAATGCACATCCTGACTTATTAGAATTAAATTTGATAATTCAAAGCTCATCTGAAAAGTCTGAGCTAAATATTATTGCTTTGGAATATTAATTGGTTCTTCTCAAACTCCAAAGCAATATAATATCCCAGTACTTTATGTAGAAACAGGAACTCTACACCCCTCTCAACTAAAAGTGAAAGGCAGAGAAACATACAATGCACACGTTGAAATACCGTATTTTTCGCCCTATAGGACGCACTTTTCCCCCTCCAAAAATGAAGGGGAAATGTGTGTGCATCCTATGGGGCGAATGCAGGCTTTCGCTGAAGCCTGGAGAGCGAGAGGGGTCGGTGCGCACTGACCCCTCTCGCTCTCCAGGCTTCGCGCAGCTCTGCGCAACCCTAGGGAGCCCGGCGCGAAGTCGTGCCGGTCTCCCAAGGGTTGCGCAGAGCTGCCTGCATTCCCGGGCTTCGCGGGGGGGGAATTCATTATTCCCCCCCCCCCAAAAAAAACCCCCAGGTGCGTCCTATGGGGCGGTGCGCCCTATGGGGCGAAAAATACAGTATGTCTCCTTACCTGTGTTGCAAAAATAGTTTACTTGTTGAATTAAAAATTTGTCCATTTTACACTGTACATATCAAATGATATGGTCCTTCTTTTCCATTCACATAGGTTGTGCATTATATCTCTCTTGATGTTTCCAAAGATGCTGCAAATGTGGAAAAGGCCCTTAAACAGGTAAGGAAATACTGGTTTTACCTGGCTGGCTCCCTCCCCCCATTTTTCAATTGCAAGTGTTTATTGCAGAAATGTTCTGCTGACAGTAGTGATATTTATAGACACAAATTTGTTATCTCACCTGTTTTTTTTCTTTCTTTCCAGGCTCAAGAGAAGTTGGGTCCAGTTGACGTGCTTGTAAATTGTGCTGGAACATCAATTAATGGAAAGTTTGAAGATACTGACATCAGTAAGTTTGAAGTAAGTGAGCCTGACTTCTCCTGTTTGAGTATGTACTGGTATACTAATTCATCGGCACCTAGAAAATCACACCAGATTGAGAAATGTTTTTGAATGATAAAATAATATATAAAATTTACCTAACTTGTAGCAGCACATTTTATTGTCCATTTCAAATAAATGACCTAACATTGTATTTTTTTTTTCTAATCCCCCCATAGTTTTCCACTGGGTTGAATGTTTTATATCTGTGTCATAGACCCAATAATTCTTATTAGATATTTATCGTGTCTAAAAATGTTTGCTGCCTTTAAACATCTATTATGAAAGGCCTTTAAATAATAATAATAATAATAATAATAATAATAATAATAATAAATTTATTATTTGTACCCCGCCCATCTGGCTGGGTTTCCCCAGCCACTCTGGGCGGCTTCCAACAAAGATGAAAAATACACTAAAATGTCACATATTAAAAACTTCCCTGAACAGGGCTGCCTTCAGATGTCTTCTGAATGTCAGGTAGTTGTTTATCGCTTTGACATCTGATGGGAGGGCGTTCCACAGGGCGGGCGCCACTACCGAGAAGGCCCTCTGCCTGGTTCCCTGTAACTTGGCGTCTCGCAGTGAGGGAACCGCCAGAAGGCCCTCGGAGCTGGACCTCAGTGTCTGGGCAGAACGATGGGGGGTGGAGACGCTCCATGTTGTGAAAGAGAAGTTCTTCATACGCTATTGTTACATAACAATAGCGTATGAACAATAGGCAGAACGATGGGGGGTGGAGATGCTATGTTGTGAAAGAGAAGTTCTTCATACGCTATTGTTACATAACTTTCATTCCTTGGGTAATACTTGCATGAACCACCACATAAACATGAAAGGAATAATACTTTTTCTTGAATACTTATATAACTGCAAAAGTGTATACAAATTTAATAAATAATAATAATAGCAAAAGTGGGGCTCCCTAATTCAGCCCATCTCAAATGAAATGTTTGCTTCATGTTGACGTTGGTCCATAAAGTCTCTTCAGTGGCTGACTTGTAAACAATTCACATAAAGATTAACTAGGCTATGACTCATTTTCTCCTTGGCATATCATAGACAGGGTAGATGCAAAGTGCTCATAATTTCAGCAGCATGCGCCAGCACACTGCTTATTCACATTATTAAATCATTATTTGTTCAATAATAATAATAGTTTCTATACTGCCCTTCATCCAAAGATCACAGGGCAGTTTTCATTATAAACCATAATAATAATATTATAATAATTTATTATTTATACCCCGCCCATCTGGATGGGTTTGCCCAGCCACTCTGGGCGGCTTCCAACTGAATATTAAAAACAATACATGGTTTAATGTAACATGTGAACCAAGCCGTTAATTAGTTTCAGAGGAAAAAAATTGAGAAGTGATTTTATAAAAGTAGAGCAGTTGCAAATGTCATTTTCTACTAGTTCTCTACTCGGTGCAGATTATGTAATTAGTAAACTGTTGTGTCTTAAATTTTTATTTACTGGATATAATTCCATTGCTTTATATATATTAACCGTTTGCTTGCTCAGTGTTCTCTATACCAGAGATGGCTAACTTTTGGCCTGCTGTAGGTTGTTGCCCTCCAATTACCATCATTCCTTACATGCCATGCACGCTAGCTGGGCCAGTGGAAGTGGAGTCCAGCAGCATATGGAGGGCCACAGGTTAGCCATCCCTTTTTATTTGGGTTCAATCCTGGAGACGCTGGGGAGCAAATTTGGGATATTCTGCAGGTAAAACATGTATTTTACCACTTAGCTGCAATGTTTCCCAGTTTAAAAGTTTGGCCACCCTTGTCCTCTCAGCAGAAGTTACACAGGAAATCAAAACAGCAACCACATCACAATGGTTACTGCTCAACATCAAAGGAACCCCCAAGTGGTTGCCTTCCAGCATGTTAATGGACTATAACACAGCATTTTACAGCTTGGAAACTCCATTTGTAACATGAAGCAACATCGTCCATAGTAGGAATTTTGCATCTGTTGGTGATAAATATTAATATTGCCGATGCCTTGAGTTTAAAGCTGCAGACCAGCAATCACACTTCGTTATTTCATTTCATTTCCATTAATATTACACTTCATTAATATAAAATCTGTTAACTAGGCCTCCAACTTGTATGTTTGTCTACAGCAATTGATGGCTATCAACTATCTGGGTAGTGTCTACCCAACTCGGGCAGTAGTTACCACCATGAAGGAACGGAGGAGGGGAAGGATTGTGTTTGTGTCATCCCAGGCTGGACAAGTTGGACTGTTTGGTTATACTGCTTATTCTTCAACAAAGTTTGCTCTTCGAGGACTAGCTGAAGCTTTGCAAATGGAGGTATGATTCTCTGTTCCTTACCTGCATGTATCTTATAGTTTCTCTGTATAACATTAACAACAACAACAACAACAAAACAACAACAACATATAAACAAAAAGCTAAAACCATAGGGGGAAATAATTAAAGAATCAAGTAAACATTAATAGTATTATATAAGAATATTGTACAATACAGTGTTGCCCAAAAAGTACACAAGCAGGCTCAGCAACATTCAACACTGTTTACAAGGCATAGACTTAGCTATTCTGTTGCAATAAGTGGTACAATATTCCAGAGCGCATGACACCATTCGGCTCATAAGGCCTGTATTGTATACGATTTGCAAAACTGTTCATTTAGTAGGGTTAGTTGTCCACCGGATCAAAATGAGAAGTAATAGTGCAGGCAGTGTATTGAGCTGCTGTACTCTCAGATATTGTAGATCTGGTTTTGGGCAGAGCGTGCATACGCAAAATCACATAGAGCAAAGAATCCCCAGGATCACCACCTTCCTGCCCAGCTGGAGCTCTAGAAAGGCAGCTCCCTCTTTCCCCCTCTGGTAGCTCTTTGTCCTCCCTGTGGGCGAGCCAGAAGTACAGCCTGGAGAGCAACTGCAGTGCCACCACTGCTGCCACTGCTCCCGCGTCCCACCAGGAGTGGCTGGGCCTGCCCATGCCAGAGAGGCACCCTCACAGTGGTTTGGATTTGCTGCAGCCCTTGCCAGCTGACAGTGTGGAGCAAGCCAGCCAAGCTGAGGGACTGGCACTTTATGCAGCTGCAGAACCACCATGCACACCTAGTAGGAGTAGGAGGCAAGAGCCCGAGATGGCAGCAATGCAAGCAAGGCATGTGTTGTCTTACCCAGGTTTGCTTGTTCCTCCCCTGCTATACTTCATTCGACCCTCTTCCCGCCGCGTATCTCCTGAGATCCCAATGAGAAGCTCCCTCCCAGTAGCGGCTGGTGAGGTGGCAGAGGCAGAGGGTCACTGCTCTCTTTGCTTCCAAACAACACGTAGCTTTGCAGGAAGGCCTTCTTCACCAGGGTGTTTCTTGCAGAGAAGTGGCAGGAATACTATTTTAAAAGGGCGAGATTTCTCCTTGGCTTTCTGCTCGAGATAAAAATAAGAGGCTGCAGCCAATAGTATAAAGTTGAGTTGCAGAAGCAGAGGTGTAGCAAGTTCAGGTGGTACAGATTTTTTTTTTTGTCACCCCCCCCCCCCCAATCTAAATTATTAAAAGAAGGGAAAATAAGATACTTGCAGTTGCAAGTGTTATTTTCTGGTTTATATACTTAACATTGTAAGCATAAGCGCTTAAAACCCCTGCAGACACCATGGCTTCAATATCAGCCAGAAACAAATTTCTTCTCACCCACCACCCCATTTCTCTGTTCACTATCTAGCCTGATGGTAGAACTTGAACTTTGCACACTATTTTGCGGTAAAGGTAAAGGGACCCCTGACCATTAGGTCCAGTTGTGGCCGACTCTGGGGTTGTGGCGCTCATCTCGCTTTATTGGCCGAGGGAGCTGGTGTACAGCTTCCGGGTCATGTGGCCAGCATGACGAAGCCGCTTCTGGCAAACCAGAGCAGCACACGGAAACGCTGTTTACTTTCCCGCCGGAGCAGTACCTATTTATCTACTTGCACTTTGACGTGCTTTCGAACTGCTAGGTTGGCAGAAGCAGGGACTAAGCAACGGGAGCTCACCCCGTCGCGGGGATTCGAACTGCCGACCTTCTGATCGGCAAGTCCTAGGCTCTGGTTCACAGCGCCACCCGCGTCCCTATTTTGCAGTAGATAGGCCTAATAATGGAATTGCCCTAATAAGGATGTGTGTTTTCCTTATGGTTTGGTGCAGCTCCCTTTACTTTTACAATGCCGCTTAAAACAGGTGGCCCTCCAGGTTTTGCTGGACTACAACTCCCATCATTCCTATTGGCCATACTAGTTGGGACCAGTGGGGGACGTAGTCCAGCAACATCTGGAGGGACACACGCTAGCCCCTCAGCCCCCCGTTTTAAAGCTGACCGTGTAATGCACCATATCAGAAGCACAAATCCCTTTCAAGGGGCCATTTCCCTCCCCCTTGTGTTTTTTCAAAGTATCTGCCCTGAACAACTCTGCAACTTAAACACTTGCTCATTCTTTTGAGACATTTGAGTTAGTCCTAATAAAGTATTGTTCAACTTCAGCTATTGGGCTGCTGTTGTTTTAATTAAATGGACCATTTCAAAAAGAAACTGATGTTCATAGGCTGCAGTTCTACACCTACTTTCCTGGGATGAATTCCCATGGAACTCGGTGCAGCTTACTTCTAAGTAGACATGCAAAGGAGGGCACAGTTGTTTAAGCACCATCTCAGCAGCTCACTGAACAATGAGAAACAATTTTCATGCTAACGTGAATACATTCTTATATTAATTCTCTCCTGAAATGTTGGATGTATGGATCTTAACTTGTGTTTTTTTGGGGTGTTAGGAGGCACTGATTTATCTCTTGGCATCATCCAGCTTCTATGTTTGAAAGACATGTTTGTTTGTTTGTTTGTTTATTATTATTATTATTATTATTATTCGTTCCTGAATACCTGGCACACATGGACCGCAATAATCATATGGACATAGAAAAGCGGGGGGGGGGGGGGTGGACACATCTTGGTAGCTTTATTGTAAATATCCCTGCTACATAAGAATAGCCTTGCCTGATCAAAGGGTCCTGTTCTCTCCCCTCTTGTCCATCTCCAGCTAAGGCAGGGACAGTGGCGGAGTTAGCTGCATGGGTGCCCAGAGCCCATGCTGTGCACTTGGGGGGGGCAACCCACTGCGCATGGGGGTGGCGGGGCAAGCCCCCATGGTGTGCCTTTTTGTCACCCTCCCAGGGATGACACCTGGGGCCGAGCGCCCCCCTTCCTACGCCCCTGTGCGCAAGTAAAATGTCCGTAAGATACAATCCCACTATATGCCTCTTTGTTCATATTATGTTGTATATCTTTGTGAAAACAAGTAAGCATGGGAAAGCTCAATATATTAGAGCGTGAACTAAATATTTTTCTCAACGTAACAGGTAAAGCCCTATAATATCTACGTAACAGTTGCCTATCCTCCAGATACAGACACACCTGGCTTTGCAGAGGAAAGTCAGACAAAGGTAATTTTATGTTCCTCTTTATTGTCATGCAAAATACTTACATAAAGTAAAAGGATCAATAGGTACAAAACAAAAAAGAATGATCCCATGATGTGCTTAATGCTAAATCTAAACCTTGAGTATAAGTGTGTATTCAACTTTTAGTCACAGGAAAGGAGTTATATTGTGTCACTCCTTGGTATATACAGTGTTTCAAAAATTCTTAAACAATCTTCATTCTTGTTCGCATTTGTTAGCTTTTACGTTTTCCTGGTCTAAGACAGATATACCATATGATCTTGCTCATTGTTGCCAGATCAGTTTCCAAACTCATAGGAGGGACTTCTTTTTTTTCTTCCAGTATTCAGCATCTGCCTTCCAGAACCATATTGAATATTTTTTTACTTTCATTTGGTAAAATAAATTTTATATAAATGAGCATAAAAACTTTTAAATCTTAAGAGATGGAATATTCCAAAAAGTTAACTTATTAATATTTTATACAACATTATGACAATACTTGCTTGTTTCTGGGCATGTCCATATTGAGTTCATCCATATGGCTTTTTAGGTTTTAAAAAACAAAACCTATCTTGAAAATATTCACATAACACTATTTTGATATAACTTTTTTTCTTTTTCTTTAACTGATTCTATACTGTCTGCTGGTTTTCATCTCTATATTATTCTGTTAGTTGCTTTGAGTTACTTTTTGGGTTTTTTAAAAAGCAATTATGTGCAGTTATTATCCACTTCTGCATAATGCCACATTGAATTGGTTTAATATTCCATTCTTACTAAAATGCTGCATAAGCAAGATAGAAAGCAACAGTGAACGTGTAGGAGACAAATATTTAAACTCAACTCATACTTTCAATGATACAGGACTAATGTTACTAATTCCTTTGCTTAATTTCTTGTCTTATCCATCCACAGGGTAGCATTAGGTAGAATCTGAAGGAAAACCTCCAGCAGGTTCTCTGTTTCTTCTTAGTCAAATATTCTGTGCAGGAGGTGTCTCCTCAAAAGCTGCCCCCCCCCCCCCGTCTTTTCTGATGGGCTATCAGGGGTGGCCAACTCCCAAGAGACTGCGATCTACTCACAGAATTATAAACTGGCAGTGATCTACCCCCGTTTTTGGGGGGGTTCAGGTCAAAGTTGTTGACCTTTTTGGGGAAAGGAAGGCCCTATTTTGGGGGGGGTGCAGGGCTAAGTTGTTCAGCTTTTTTTTAGGGAGGAGAAAAGCCCAGTTTTTTTTTGGGGGGGGGGTTGGTGAGAAAGAGAAACAGCCACTCACCAATAGATCGCTGGGGAAACAAACAACCTCACTGAGGAAACTCCGTCTTCCGTTCTGCAGATCGTGCAACAATGGAGGGCAGGGCGAGGGGCTGGGGCCGGAATGGGACCCAGTGATCAACCACGATCTACCAAATCCTCCCGGGGATCCACCAGTAGATCGCGATCGACCTGTTGGACATCCCTGGCTATAGCAAGTTAGGGCATAAGATCGCCATAGAAATCTTGCCAAGTAATTTCAGATGAGGCTTACTTGTTTGTCCTAAAATTCAGGGCTGATTAATAATCTAAACCTGGATC
Organism: Podarcis pityusensis; assembly: GCF_964106645.2. Lineage (NCBI taxonomy): Eukaryota > Metazoa > Chordata > Lepidosauria > Squamata > Lacertidae > Podarcis > Podarcis pityusensis. Next base: position 67,865,170 of record NC_138031.1, read on the forward strand.
TCTTGTCTTTTTATAAAATGTTGTTTCTATTGCACCACCTTCATTTATTTTGATGTTATATATTTAAATTAAAACTTAATGTAGGTTGATGTGGGTGGATGAAACAGGAAGAAAATTGTGTTAAGAGTCAACTGGTTTTGCATTAATAATCAGTGTTGCATCAATCTTTTACTGTATTGCCCTGAGCATTCTTGTTGCTCATTTAACAATCATACAGCAATAAAAGTTACCAAACAAAACCCTCCTACAGGAGATCTTCGGATTGTTCTTAGTTGGCCAATGTAATGAAAGTTTTTGAGTTTGCCTTTAATCTTGCTTTTGAATTGATGGTAGGCTAGCCATATGCTACTGAGCTCCACATTCTTTCACATTCCTTGTTTCACTTCCTAATAATAGAAAGCTGGTTTGAAAACATGAAAGAAGACTCTCCTTTTGTAAAAAAAAACCAAAAAACTTTAATGGTCTGTGACCCTAAAGAATGTTGTCCCCGCCCTGAATCGTTTTTTTAAAATCTGTTAAATGTTTCAGAGTGAAAGTATTAACAATTGAATATGAAGCAGTTTAGGGTCACAAAACATCTTTGCTTTTATTACTCTTGAGTAATGAATTGTCCAGAAGCCAGTTTCTGTCAACTACATCTCAGGATTTAGTCGAACAATGAGTTTCCACTTGACTTTTGGGCAGGTATGAGAGCCCTACTTGTGAACCTCAAACTCCAGAATATTTCCATTTAATATTGATCCTATGTTAGCAAGTGATATTTAACAATACTAACTTAACCAAATTCCTGCCTCTTAAGCCCCTTTAAGGCCTTTCTTTACTCTCCCAGAGAGGACTGAATCAGGTGAACTGCAAATGAACAAATACCTTGATCACATTGACAGATACTAATTAGCTTAGTGTTTTCTAAGAGGAAACAGTTTGACAAGATGAAAAAGGATGAAAAAGACAAACACTAGAACTCTGTGGTATCAGGCTTAATGCAAGAATAAATATAGCTCACATTTTTATCTTTTCTAAAAATTTCTACAAGATCATATAGGCAACAATGCATTCCTTGAAGCGAAGTTTTATAAGCAGGCTCCTTAGGTAGCAAGAATTTACAAAGTTGATCTAAGCTAATGGAAATAATTTATAAAAGAGTTAGAGCCAATTCTCCTGGGAGCATAATATCAATTTATTTTTCTGTAATATTTGTGTCAGAGATACCTGCTGAATATGAGAAAACTGTGTCTCCACATAAAGATGTGTGTTTATGATCGCGACCAGCAGAATGTTGCATCTAAAATGTTGCACTAATTCTAGTTTCACTCTTCCTATTATTAAAGAAAACTGCATGTTCACTTAGAATTTGCATTCACTTGTAATCTAATGATAAATATAATATCAACAAATGCAACTATAAACACACCTCTTGACCTGAATATTTTTTGTAAAAAAAAATGTCCAGATGGTCTTATGTTTCTTATCAGATGTGAGGTGAACTGTGGTTGTACTTGGTAACATTTCATCTGCTGTTATATGTATGTAATCTCTTTATTTACTTTTGCTCAAGATTTTAGAGACTAAGCTTATTTCAGAAACATCATCGGTCTGCAAACCTGATCATGTGGCCAGAATAATTGTTAAAGATGCCGTTGTAAGTAAAATGCTGTATTTGTATAAAATGCTTTTGTGGGTGGAAAACATGGGTAACTTGCTAGTTTATTATAAGGGGAAAGGTTGTCTGTGTTTGTCTACTACCTTTTCTGAATACTAGAATCTTTATATAAAGAGAGCCTTTAGATACAATCCTAACCCACTTACCTGGGAATAAGTCCCATTCAATTCAGTAGGACTTATTTCTGAGTAGATATGTCTAGGATTGCACCGTTTTAAACAGTGCCATCATTATACGTGGGACCTTTGCATAGGCAAAATTAGAAAGGGCCCTTCTCCCAAGGTTAGAAATTTAAAGTAGACACCAAATAAAACTGGGGATGGGATAAATGTGGCAGTTGCCCTTACATGTAATTGGTTCTAGTTACAAATTGTCCCTCTATCTGAACTGCGTGCTTGCTTTGAAAGATGGTTTGTGTTAATGGATTTTGTTTTGTTCTGACTTTTTAAAATGGATTTTCAATGATGTTGTCATTTACTCTTTTTGTTCTTTTGTGTTTCTTAATTAAAGGTCACTTCACTTTTTTTTTTACTTAATATATACCCTCCCTTTGCAAATGTTGAAATATTATTACATGGGCGCAGGTTAAAAATGCATTTCAAATTTTAAATTAGTAGACTTGATATTCAAAAACTCAAGGTGCCCTGTTTCAACACAGGCTGACAGAAATGGCCTGATTCAAGTCTGGCATATGGTTTCTTTTAAAAATAAACTGCTTTGGGAGCCAATCTTGGCCAACAAGCACAGTATAAATAATAGTGGTGATTCCTAGGTTTCAAAAGGGTGGAATATAAAAATAGCTGTTTCTGTACCACAGGCATTTTATTTCACAATAATTTTTTTAAAAGCATGTGTCTGCCTGAACCACATGTATACCACTTTGGGATATTAGATGATGCAATATATATATATATATATATATATATATATATATATATATATTCAGACTACAGGTACAGTCTTGTCCATGCTTAAACAGAAACGTGTACCTTTAAGATCAGAAATTTTAAAAAATACTGTCATTTTTTTTTAATATAAAGTATTAAACTCCTCTTGCCCCTTGGTAAGAAACACATCCTATTTTTATAAAATTGTTTGGAAACCACCTGACTTCTTTCTCCATTCCCCCCCCCCCCCCAATCCAGCAAGGAAAATTTGCCAGTTCTGTTGGCACAGATGGTCACATGTTAACAATATTGACTGGTGGAATGTCGCCTATCTCTTCTCTGGCTGAAGCCCTACAGGCGGTATGTAACAAAGTAATATCAAATGATGAAGTTTTAAAATCTTTTAGTGCTGTGGTACACTCACATTTATTGGTTCAATGTAATTCAAAATCTAGTCTTTGTGCAGCAGATCTCTTCAGTGCAGTAAGCTTACTAAAGTAAAGAGTGATCAGGAAGTATTCTACTTCTTGGCAGCAAAAGCAGCTCTATCCAATGAATTGTGAGATAAACCCACTGAGGTCCACATGTATTTATTTTGGTAGAGTTGAAAGGCGGGCCATCTTTTATTTTTGTTTCAATTAATAACCTATAACTTGATCATACCCAAAATGTTTCATTGAGCAATGATTCTTGCCCTATGTTTTTTTTTAATTGTGTCACATTTCTCTATTAAAATGTAAAGCTTATTTACTATGATTAAAAGCTAGACCTGTCTGTCAAAACAGAAGGTTCTCTGACCTCACCACCTTCTTCTGCTCATTCTCTGGGTGTTTCCCCAGTCATCTTGGGTTCTTTTCCCAGAAAAGATAACTGGGAAGGGGGAAGAACAGCTGTGAATTTAGCTTTATGGAAAGACAGGAAGCAGAGCTACTCAGAAAGTTAGGTACACCCTGATATGCTTTGGCACACCTTGTTAATGGTGCAGTCCAAATCAGTAATAAGACACCACCCCTAATCACCTTGTTGTTCAGTTAGACCAGAGCCAGTGCACACCCCTACTATCTGGGAGATGGATAACTGGGTTTAGGTCCATCTTATTCAGGAAGCATATCAGCTGCCAAACAGGCTAAAGCTGGTGTGAGATAACTTCCCAACCATAAATCCAGGTCAATAAGTACCACAAACACACACAAGATGCATGCCTTCTGCTTCAGGATTATAGTTCCATCCAGAATGATAATCCACACACAAGATGCATGCCTTCTGCTTCAGGATTATAGTTCCATCCAGAATGATAATCCTTTGTCAGATCATCAGAATCTCTGACCTGCAATGCCTGTTTTAAGCTTCAGTATTCGGCTGCCTTTTGTTCATAGCAACATCTGTTTTGTTAACAAGAACAAATCTCTTAACTTCTTGTGAATTGGTTCACATGAAGTGCCAAACAATGGTTCTACTTCTTCCCCTCCCATTCTTTGTTTAATTAGTTCCTGGTTTGTGGCAAAGAATGTGCTGTTGTGTCCAAACTGAAAGACTAGTTTGTGGTAGGCTTGTATCCTAGAATGGAAGTCATGTGCAAACTGGAGTGTGCCTGTTGCAGCAAACCAGGAAAAATCTAAACAGAAAGTCAGATGTGAAAGGGAGAGCATGTGAGCGCAGAGCTTGCTCTTATATCACCAAGCCATAGTTTGGCATATATGAATGTCTTGCATCTCCTTAATGTTTACCTGCAGAAATTGCCATGCATTTCAGAAAGGATAACCAAATACATAGCTAAACTACTGAACTCATGCAAGTAAAGCTGGAAATCATACAATTTGGACTTGATTTTGAGATCAAGCAGCTTGCAAATGTATGCCTATGTTAAATTGGACTGTTGCTACCCATCTGGCAAATGTCTCCTCAGCCTTGCTGGGCCTGCTAAACATTCATTGAATCTGTTCATCATAAGGTTGTTTCACATTGTTTGCCTGTGACTTTTCTACTGGTTACCCATTATTATTCTCCAGGGAGCAATGCAACCCTAAATCATGTTCTCTTCTACAAATTTCAAACAACACTAGTCATTCTGTAGTCTTTTGCAGTGTTTCTGCTTCAGGTAGATTGTTGTGCAGATACATGGGGCAGGTGATTCATTCACTAGCTTCCAAAGAGGGGGAAAATTATTAAAATAAGGTCCCTTCCAACCATGTGACTATATTTCATAGTACTTTCAAATAACTTATTAATTTATTTTAATTAGAGAACAAAATATACCTCTCATAAGCTTTGTTTAAATAAGACTAATCTTTAATAGAACAGTCCTTTTTCACATAATAATTGTGTGCTTGGTGAACCACACTTCTGAGCATCAAATCTGATGAGAGAAAATATTAAATGACCACTAAGCAGAAGTATGTTGAATAAGATCTCTCCTTCTCTCCCTTTACAGCTTATTTTCCTGGGCTTTTTCCGCTTGCTTGCCCTGTATTATATAGCAGGTTTTGACAGCATAGTTCGTCGTTGCATGGCAAAAAAAGAGAAATCTGAAAAGACGGACTGAAACAGAATGGGTGCTATTTAAAAAGTTGGACAGTTTGCTGCTAAATGGAACTGTATCTGTGACCTGAGTATGTCTCACAGAAATGTGGAAGAGGTGATATCTTCGGTGGTGAAAGAAGGAAACTGAACTAGAAAAAGAGACTATGCAAAGGTGCTAATGAAGAAAACTGGGGTTTTTGGGTTGTTGTTGCTTTTCTGTGATTTCAAGGAATAACCAGATTGTTGCCTTAGAAGTAAGCTTTTTGAGAAGAGTAGAACTTAAGAGTGACCTATTTTGATGGTAATTCTGGACCAATACTAATTGTTAGCAGTGATGAAAGAGTTAATTCTGTTATCCACTTCTTAATCTGAGGACTGATTTGGTAAATTCCTCCCACACAACAGTAACACCTCAACTCTCCTACAGAAGGCCCAGCTTGTGTATTATCTTGATTATATTGTTTCTGCCAGAGAGCTGGACCTTGTAGGCCCTATTCTGCATGAGTTGGTTCAAATGGCTGTGCAAAGTCTAGTCAAAACAGCAAAAACTATCCAAAGATGAAATATTTCAGCTCTGGGACAATACATGAATTGGGCCAAAGTCTTTTGTGAAGAGACAGTTTTTAAATATAGCATATAAACTTGTTGAGGGGAGAGTTCTCTTTAAATGAGCTGCCCCCTCCTTGAGATAGGAGGCGATATTTGCATGTGGATATTACCAAGCTGGAGAATCAATATTTGAATTGGCTCTTGGGAAACCTCATTTGAGATTGAGTTTTCTCCCACCAGATTGTTGGATTTTGACATTCCACTCTTGACACATGTGGTGAGTTGTGTTAATATTGTGTTAAATGCTACATTAAGGAATTTCTTGATGGCAGAGCTTTACGCATATGATCTCTGCAGGAGAAATGACATATGCTTTAAATAGTTGTAGATCTTCAGCAGAGATCAAGGACCCCCGATCCTTACTGAGATACTAGGGGAGAACTATAAGCAAAACAGAAGTTGTCCATTTTTTCGTTATCTGTAACACGTTCATGTTTATCTTTGCCAGCTCTGTAAAAGACAGATGGGCTTTAACACTGTAGAAATTGAAGGAGAGAATAGGGTGCTAGAGAGAACTAAATGTAGCACAAGGAAGTGCCTAGGTCCTTACTCTGAAGGTGCAGTGGAACTTGCAAAACTATATTGTTTCTAAGGTTTCATTCACAGCATGCCAATCTTATTACCTACATGAAATCTGGACTTACACAAAGTCCCTGAGTGGATTTTGGAAACCATATTTGCTGTGTATAAATTGACTGGTTCCCATTGGTTGCAGATACGCTGAACCCCAGTGTTGAACTGGTTCATAAAAAATCCTGCTACCCTTTGTCATTTTCCAAGTGCCTAAAAGACTGTTAAGAGACTCTACTTGCCAGTTTGTTGGTTAGCCAAGATTTTCTTTAAAAAAATAAAATAAAATAAAAAGGGAAACACTTTTAAAACTGCCCTTTGGAGAACATTATTCAAATCAAGTCCAGCAGCTTCTGGTTCAATTATAGTCTTCCAATTTTAATAGATTTTTAGATTCTCAAAATAGATGAAATCACAATACCAACTGCTTGAGATGAATACTATAGTAGTTATGTTTACTTGTTTTTGGTACAGTTACCCAGCTGTTTTGTAAGTAAACCTGGAAAGTGCCAATCCAAACAAAAGCACTTGGAGCATTGGGCGTTTTGAGGGGCTGAGAGGATTGCCAGTTAGAAGGGAAGGAAGGAAATAATGTAGAAATAATAACGGATAAACTGGGCTTGGTGTAGTCGCAAAAGCATAAAAACTTGCTTCGTATCATTCCGGTTAGTAACTGAGTCACAAAAAGCATCTTTGCATGTATGTCTTGCTACTGTTTTAATGGGAACTGTTGGAAGGAGAATTTGCTCTCCCTGTTTGCCATAATGCTTTGGTTTTCTAGACCTGCTAGGATAGCCTTTCAAGCTGGCCAACACACTTAGTTCAAATAATAAATTCTAGATCCTTTAAAGCAATTTGGACATGCCAAATAATCAACAGTTTAAAGAAGAACGAATCTCTTCTACATGTGCTTAATGACATGTTAACTTTCCTGTTCATTCTACGCCTTTACTGTGCTTATCTGTGGATGGATTATGCCCTTGGTTTCTTCAGTGTCTTGAACTAAAACAAAAAATTCTAATGTTATGGAGCATTATCGCTCATTTGACTCGAATACATATAATAGTATGCTAAAGGACAAATGGAAGTGGGTAACTAGCTTACAAATGTATACTGTGAAAAACTTTAGGCACTTTTAAATGTTAATATTGAATGAAGCTAAAACTCATAGCTCATTTATGCTTGCTGTTTCATGAAGTGTTGTGCCAGAATACTAAATTTTAATATTTTGTATTCACCAAATAAATGAAAATTGCATTTAACTTTTGTCTGTATATCTCTTCAGAATGACTGTGTTTCTGGTCTTGCTGAGTAAATTTAGTTCTGCTAATTCTTGTCACAGTACTAAGGATTTATAAAATATTTGTAAAATAGCTTGTACAAATTAGAAGCCTGTGAAGCTTCAAGGGGTGAGGGTGGAGTATAGAGGGTTCCTGTCTTCCAAGAAATGATGTTAACTCTTTGATCATTTTCCCGCTGAAAACTGCCTGACCTGAAGTTGCCTGCAAGTTATCAGAGAGGCCCACAGAATACCAGGGGACCCCATTGAGGGCACCCTTCTTGGCCCCCCAAAGTCCATACCTCCATTAAGGGATTCATCTGAATCTTTCAAATAAAGCCACGTTAAACTTCATGGCCACTAAGACCAAATATAGCCACTGTTTGTAGGTACTTTTTAAGCATTTGGGGGAAAAGACAACATAGCTTAACAAAGATAAGCAATCCCTATCTTTGTAATAGGCTTCAATTTTAAAAAGGCAATTTAATAGGTGAGAACAAAACATAAGCGGTAGAAGAAGCAAAATCATATTGGGAAAGATGTGAGTAAATGGAGTAGTTTTCAGTTGCTTCTTGATGGTAACAAAGAGGGGCATTCAAGGAAAATGTATGGTTAAAATCTTGGCCTAAGATTATAGTTGGTGAGTGAAGAGGGCAAGGCAGAAGAAGGTAGGAGGGGGTAAATCAATGAAGATACTTGTTATAAATTTATTTTCAACTTATGGAACCACAGAAGCAAGTAAACAATAACAAAAAATCAATAATATACTGAAGGCAGTGTATAGAAAACCTAAACATGTTAAATAATAATGCCCAAATTAAAACAAATGTATTTCTTTAGATAGAGCAAGGAGAAAGACCTGTTAATATGAAACTAAGCTAAAGGAAATAACCCCCCCTCACACTGAGTAGAAATGATTGAGGGCTTCCTGTCCCTTAGAGTTGTGTGTTATATTTTATGCAATAATTTGTAATGGACAGTTATTGACTTACACTTGTGTGCATGAAAGAGTTCGCCTGAGCTCAGGTTGCAAATAGCTATGGCTTAGGAGGCTCTCAGCAGCCTCTGCTCCCCGCTTAAGTCTTTTTTGTGCTTCAAAAAGCCATGTGTCCATGGTTGTTTACACATGAACTGAATCTCTAACAGGAGATTTTCAAGGCTGCATCTTTGCTAATCCAAAAATTGCATGATCCTTTTTATAAGGAAACCAAGTGCTTTGCTTTTTAAGTACCTTTTGGAACCTTTTTCGTCTTTATTTTACTGCCAACAAATAGAGAGCTGTTTGCTGTAACTTCTGGAAACTGAGTAAAATATTCACCTATTTGTAAAGTTAAGTCTCTGTGATTTATTCTAGCCTAAGTATTTTTGTGGAGATTTTTTTCCCCAAGAGTGGATGAGGGCAGATGTAAATCTAATCAAGTTTCAGTGTTCTTGGAGCAATCACTATTGTGCTAACTCTGCTACCAGAGATTAAGAATGTCTCCCAAACCTCTCTCCAACAAAAAGTACATTCCATAGGTTTCTATACCATAAGAATATAGTCAGATTTTTTATTTTAACAGTTTCCACTGTTGTACTATAGAGATCTTGGCAATTGCTAGCATCTATGTCAAAAGTTCCTTTCAGTGAAATGTCTTCATAGTATCTGTTCACATCTTTAGTAGGGATAATTGGATAGAAATTTGAAAATATGTGTTAATAATCTGTGATATTGGCTGACAAATTTCATTCCAGAATAATAATAAAAAACCCCTGGCCATTTCCAGCACAGATTGGAACTGTTTGGTGATGTGTTGGAAGTAATATGATGAAGTAACAAAGATACTAAGAAATTCAACTGGATCAGAATATAAAATGTGAGAGAAAACAAGTGATATCCTGTGAATCCTATGTAACCAAAGCAAAATGTTCTGGCCCCAACCAAAATGGTTTTGAGTTGTAATATGATCTACATTTAAATATTTATTAAACAATTTACTGCTTTTTTAAAAAGAATCTCAAAATGGTTTTAACAAAAAATAAACAGAAGCTTATAATGTCCCCCCCCCTTTTTTTGGACTGTATAAAATAAGTAAAATAGATGCCCCCCCCCCAGTAGCATAATTGAGTTGTTGTTGTTTTTTAAACCATTATATGAACTGCCCAGGAAGTTTTGTTTTTTTAAATGAAGCATGGTAGTTACAGATACAGTCGTACCTTAGATCCTGAACACCTTGGTACTCTGACATTTTAGCTCTCAAACACCGCAAACCCGGAAGTGAGTAGTTCCGGTTTGCAAACGTTCTTTGGAACCCGAACGTCCAACGGAGCTTCTGCAGTTTCTGATTGGCTGCAGGAGCTTCCTGCAGCCAATCAGAAGCAACACTTTGGTTTCCAAACGTTTTGGAAGTTGAACAGACTTCCGGCACAGATTCCGTTTGACTTCCAAGGTACGGCTGTATTTTAAGTAAGTATTTGGCTGTAATGCTATATCTGAATCAGAATTCACATGGCAAACAAAAAAATAATGAATGGATTAGCTATATCTGCTTCCACAAATTCTGTAGTAGAAGAGAAAGATAGATGATTCTAAATGTTAATGTATATGCACATTCCACAGAGCATTAAGAAGAATTTAAGATCCATTCCAGGCACCCAGGGCTTTCAATTCATGGGGCCGGATTTGTTAATCCTTCCCAGAAATTGCAAGCAATGCACGCAGTTTGCAAACCTTCTGCTTGCTTCACAGGAACTGCCCAGGCGATTAATCTCATAAGCTATCACAATGCCACTCCCTTGTATTACAGCAGTAAAATTATTCCAGTTGTGCAATACCCATAGTTTTCTGTAAAGAAGACTTGCCATTCTAGCACAGAGAACCCAATTGTATTCTGAGTATGTACTGTACAATTCTATTGTGATACATTGTTTTACTTCCTCTTCTTTTTTCTTAAGTATCGCCTGTTGGTATGTGTCTGTTTCTACACTCCAGGCAACCTCCACTGTTTACAAAAAAAAAGTGTTCCTCTTTGGACAAGATGCTTGAGAGTGCTGGTGGTCCAGCTACAGGAGTGCATGGAGGGAGTGGATATCTAGACTAGGGGTGGCCAACACAGTGCGCTCCAGGTGTTTTGAACTTCACTCATGAGCTCCAGTCAACTCGGCCAGGAATGATGGAAGTCACAACACCTGAAAGGCAGCACACTGATGTCTCACTGTGCTAGATCAGTTTTGGTCTTGCTTAAGGTCTGAACACAGCACTAAAACTGCTGTGATCACCCTGGCTGATGATCTTTGTTGCAGGAGTGTAGCCTTGTTGGTTCTTCCTGATCTCGCAGTGGTTTTTGATACAATTGAATGGGTGCAGAGGTTGGGAATTGAGGGAACTGTGCTGTTAAGGCCACTTTTGAAAAGTTGCAATATCGCATGGTACCTTGAGGGTTAACCTGTGGGGTTCCTCACGTGTTGCTCTTGTTTGCTATGCTCTTTAAAATATATGTGAAGCTTTTGGCAAATATCAGGGGATTTGGAGTGAGGTGTCAAGCTCTCCCTCCATCTTAACCAGATGAGGTAGTTCAGGTGCTTCACTGTTGCCTGGAAGTGGTAACGAGCGACTGAAACTGAATTGAGACAAGATGTAGACACAGTTAGAGGTCCTTGTGTCTGGGAAGTAAAGACAGCTTGTGCTGGATAAGGTTGCATTGCCCTGTAAGGCAAGGTTTACCTAGTTGCATGTTACTCCTTAGTTCATCTATGTCTCTTGAGTCCCAGGAGGCCTGGGTAGCTCTGTGTGTCGGTTTCTAACTTGGGCTGGTTCACCAGCTGCTACTGTTCCTGGACAGGGATATCTTGGCTACAATGTTCACAGTTTGGTAACTTCCAGATTGGACAATGTGTTCTATGTGCAGCTGCTCTTGGAGATGGTTCACTCTCCTAAATTGCAGAGAGTCATTGTCAGGCAGTGCCATCGTTAATGGCGGATTCCCTCTGATTCTCGGAGGGACCAGCTCCGCGGGATCGGGTCTTACCGCTGCGGCAAAGCGGGGACCCTTTAAAAATCACAGGCGGGGGAAGCCTGTGAACTTGGGGACTCGGCGGGCACCATTTGCGCCCCCCCCCAAGTTGCGAAGGGACCCTTTTTAAGGCCTCCGGAGCAGGACGGGGTGAGCGGCGCGGTGCTGAGAGTCGACTGCTTCTTCCGCGGAGTGAAGCCGCACAGCCGTTATCGGAGAGCGCTGACTTTTTCCTGGGATAATTGGATTTTGAAAGCAACTACCCGTGAGTAGGATTAAATTGGATTTAAAAGGAGAAAAAACAGCTAATTCGGCACCGAAGCGGGAAGGTATAACCAGGGAGTCTGCCTTCCTTTCTTGTAAATAGATCAAAGCAAAGAGACTGTAAAGCGGAAACATAGAAAGACGTTCGGAAAAAAGACTTAAATCTTAACATCTGGAAAGTGGGCTCCCCTCCGGATTGCAGGAGAGGAGGGGGGAAGGTTTGAGTTGTTTTTACCTGCAAAAAAAAGGGGGAAAGGAAGCTAAAATCTGCTGCTTAAAACCTGGGAACGGACTGCCCCTAGACAAGGAATGCCGTTCAGTGGAAAGCCTATCGGTAAGCAGAGGATTTTTGACAGCTAACTCTGCAGAAGAGATACAGTGTTTCTGGACAGGGATATCTTGGCTACAATGTTCACAGTTTGGTAACTTCCAGATTGGACAATGTGTTCTATGTGCAGCTGCTCTTGGAGATGGTTCACTCTCCTAAATTGCAGAGAGTCATTGTCAGGCAGTGTAAACAATACTCAGCTAAACAGAATGGTGATCTGATTTATTTGTAAGGCAACTGCTTGAGTTCATAAATAGCAGTGTCATACCTGGGAGAAGAGCTGGAAGGAAATTGGAAGCATGTGCAAATCAGGTAATGCAACTGCCTCGTTTGTTGACATAAAAACAGGTTTCCACCTAACACGAGTAGGAGGACAAATCCCTGAAACAATACTATAATACAATGTTTCAGTCAGCACGTGGAATGTCTGGGTGATGTCCACTGGTGCTGACTATTTGTCACCTAGCACAACAAAGTCTTTAAGTGACTTGCAACTGATTAAGAGCCAAAAAAGAGCATAGCATGTAATCAAAACAATATGTTACACCATTTCAATAACTCATAAAGAACGCTGTGAAAAGAACACGAACTTTAGCAGCAAGAGCATTTCCAACAAGTATGCCATCAGCCAACTCATAGGTTGGGAGAAAGTGCCTGGAAGAAAGGTTTTAACTTAGCACTGAAACTATGTTAATGATTGTGCCAAGCAGAGGTGAATGAGGAGATTTCACCCCTCCCATACACAAGAATCTCCTGATCATCTCCTGATGGTCTCTGCTGACTCTCCAGAGAGAAGGAGGCATGTCCTGCCTATCTACTTATTCTGCCCAGCAACATATCTGTGTGTGTGTGTGAGAGAGAGTCAGTCAGTCAGTGTATTGGAGAGAGTGAGAGTGTTGGAGATCCTAGAGATAAGATTGCTGCTAAGAGCAGCTGCAGACTCTCAGTGTAGCATTGATTTATGCTTAGAATATTCAGCTCTGTATATAGCTTTGTATCATAGTTGTAGTTATAGAATAAAAGGAAGATATTTTACAGAGCTGCTCTCCGAGTGGTTTATACTCTGCAAGACTCTGCAAAACTCTGCTGCGCAACGACTGTATTATTGAGACAGTGAATCCGGTGCTCTCAGCTCTGAGCTGTGAGTCCACAGCACTGTGACCGTTTCCTGTGAGAAGGAGGTCTCTGGCGGTGCTACCCAGCTCGCCTAGCCCAGTCGGGGTTGAGGTGCAAGAGTCCAGTTGGTGCACTGGCTCTAGGGTGATGCTGACATCGGTTATGGGCCCAGTCGTTGTTCCAGTCGTCTGACCTGGCGTTGTTCCAGTCGTCCCAGGCGTCCCAGTCGCCAGAGGTTTCTGTTGCTGATTGCCGGACGGTGGAACGGACGCTGCATGCTGGACTGATTTGCGGTGCCCAGAAGCAGAGCTGTTTTGGAGCAGAGTGTTCAAGCTGCCGCTGTTGCTCTTGCTGCTGCTTGATTTATGGAGGTATGTTGCTGACTGCCAAAGGAAGAAGATAGCATCCCTGTTTGCCTGTTAATTGCGCTCTGAGTGGGAGAGAGAGTGGCTGAAGGAGTCAAGGCTTTATCTGTGTTGCACGAGGGAAGTGTCTTGCTCTAAGTAATAGCAGACATGGCCTGTGCACATTCTGGCCAGATGGCTCTGTCCTTTCCTCTCCTCACGCCTGAAACCTATGCAGTTTGGCAAGTAAAGATGAAAGTGCTTTTACAGAGGGAAAAGCTATTTCACACGATAGAAGATGACCCTCCAGATAAGGATGATGATGATTGGGCTGAGTGGCATGCTGCAGACATGAAAGCCCGAGGGACAATTGTTTTGAGTGTTTCAGACCACTTGCTGGTGAACTTAGAGGGTCAAGAGACTGCACAAGCTGTTTGGCATAAGTTGAGAGATATGCATCTTAGACAAAATGCTGGTTCCAGTGTGATTTTCTTTAAGAAGCTGTGCAGGCTGCAGTTGGAGAAAGGTGGTGATTTGCCTAGCCATCTATCTCAATTAAAGCGTCTCAGACAGGACCTTGTTCAGCGAGACCTGGCTATTTCAGAGGCTGTATTTGCAATGCTGATGATCAATAGCCTAGATGAGTCTTATGATGGAGTGGCTGCCCAGATTTCCACAATGCCTTCTGACCGGCTAACAGAAGATTATGTGTCTAGCGTGCTCTTGAATGAGTGGGATCGCAGACAGGCTGTTAAAGAAAGCCGGGACTGTGCTGTTAAAAATATGCTTGAAAATGTGCCTGAGTCTTCAGCAGGGGAAAGTGAAAGTGAAACTGCTGCTGTTAAAGCTTTGAAATTGAAGCAGTGCTTTTCGTGTGGAGCACAAGGCCATTTGAGTTTCCAGTGCAAGAAATCTTCAAAGAAGAAGGGAAACTTCAGAGGCAGAGGGGGAGGAGGACGAAATCCCCATGCACCTGCTACTTCAAAGGCCTTGATCTCTCGCTGTTCCAGTCAACGTGGGCGGAGTTTCTTCGTGGTCGACTCTGGCTGTTCAAACCACGTGGCCAAAGATAAGAATCTCTTTGTTCAGCTTGAGAAGCAAGAGAAAGAAATTCATCAAGCAGATGGGACAGTTCTCACGAGTATGGCTCAGGGAACTGTGTTCTTAAAGAGCCTGAATGCAACTATTAAGAATGTCCTGTTATGCGCCTGATATTCAGGACAATTTGTTGAGTGTTTCCCAGCTTGATCGTCAAGGGTTTAAGGTGGTGTTTGCTAAATCTCGCTGTGAAATTCTTAGAGATGGCAAGCTCATTCTGTATGCAAAATGTGTAAATGGATTGTACCAATTGCCTTTTGTTTCAGGTACAGGCACTGCAGAAGCTACTGAGAAAAAGTGTTGCAATTTAACTGTAGATAAGAATGAGAAGTTGCATGACCAATGTATTCATTATTACCATCGCGTTTATGGTCATTTGAATTTCCAGGCTGTGGCAAAAATGCCTGATATGGTTCAGGGTATGAAGTTGAAAGAATGTCCCTACCACATGAAATGTGTTTCTTGTGCTGAGAGTAAGGCACGGCAAGCTCCCAAAGGTACAGAGTCTGGGAGAGAGGCCAAGAAACCATATGAAGTCATTCATGCAGACTTAGTGGGGCCCCTAGTGCTCTCTAGAGGCAATTCAAGGTTTTTCATGGTTCTGATAGACTCCTATTCGAAATATGTTTGGGTCTATATGCTGCAGAAAAAGTCTGAAGCCTTTACCAAGTTTCGCCAGTTTTGTAAATGGCTCAGAAATGTACATAATGAGAATGTACGTTGTCTTTTCACAGACAGGGGTGGAGAGTTTTGTTCAGAAGAGTTTGAGAGTTTTCTTTCTGAACAGGGCATTGAGCATAGGACGGCCACGCCCAGATCACCCTGGCAGAATGGTTTATGTGAGAGAGTAAACCAGACCCTGCAGCAAGGAATCAGAACGCTGTTACATGATTCAGGGCTGCCCAATCCTTTTTGGGCTGAAGCTCTTTCGTTTTTCTGTCATGTGTATAACAGGAGATACCAGTCTAGTGTAAATTGCACCCCATATGAGATGCTTCACGGAAGAAAGCCATGTGTAAAGCATTTTAAAATTTTTGGTTCGGAGGTTTGGGTGCACACCTCGCAGGGTGACAAACTGAGCAAGCGTGGAGAACATGGTGTTTTCCTAGGATATGAGAAAGGGTCTTATCGTGTTCTGATCACAGACACGAAAACCATAAGGCGGACCAGGAGTATTGATGACAATCCACAATGGGACAGAGTTGGCGTTTTTCAGTGCCATCCCATTTGTGATGATGGTGCAAAAGGGGCAAAGAAAGTTAAGAGGGAGGCAAGTGTTATTGGTGATGATAATCCTGATGCCAATGTAGTTCCAGATGATGGCACAGATTATCAGAGCCCAAAAGCCTCAGGTGAGTCTGACGTTGACTCAGACTTAGCAGCTTCATATACTTTAGCTCCCCATTCTCCCAAAGAGGAGGAAGCACCAGAACAAGAGGATCAAAGAGTTCTGCGCAGGTCCGAGAGAACAACCAAGGGTGTACCACCGAAAAGGTTTTCTGAAGAGTTTGCAAAGACTGCGGTCACAAGCAACTCTGGTGGGGTTTTCAAACCTAGCATGAAGTGTGCTGAGAGTAGTAGCACAAAACGCTTTATTTATTTCCTTACCTGATATTTGAAGGAAAGCGTGTATTTGAGTTCTGAAAAATGGTTTGTTCAAATCTGCCTAATTAGAAATGTCAATTTGTATTTGAAAGGAAGAAATGTGTGTGAAGATTTTTTCAGAAGCTGCTTATTCAATGGTATTGTAAAAGTGTTTTATATGCCGGGAGAGAGATACCTGCAGATATGTTAACCAAGGTTGTAAGCAGAGAACAACTTTTGGAGTGTATGTGCAAATTGCAGTTATGTTAAAGATTCTTGAAATGGTCGGATGAAATGGGGGAGGATGAGGAGATTTCACCCCTCCCATACACAAGAATCTCCTGATCATCTCCTGATGGTCTCTGCTGACTCTCCAGAGAGAAGGAGGCGTGTCCTGCCTATCTACTTATTCTGCCCAGCAACATATCTGTGTGTGTGTGAGAGAGAGAGTCAGTCAGTCAGTGTATTGGAGAGAGTGAGAGTGTTGGAGATCCTAGAGATAAGATTGCTGCTAAGAGCAGCTGCAGACTCTCAGTGTAGCATTGATTTATGCTTAGAATATTCAGCTCTGTATATAGCTTTGTATCATAGTTGTAGTTATAGAATAAAAGGAAGATATTTTACAGAGCTGCTCTCCGAGTGGTTTATACTCTGCAAAACTCTGCTGCGCAACGACTGTATTATTGAGACAGTGAATCCGGTGCTCTCAGCTCTGAGCTGTGAGTCCACAGCACTGTGACCGTTTCCTGTGAGAAGGAGGTCTCTGGCGGTGCTACCCAGCTCGCCTAGCCCAGTCGGGGTTGAGGTGCAAGAGTCCAGTTGGTGCACTGGCTCTAGGGTGATGCTGACAGTGAGAGCATTCCACAGGTGGGGAGATGCAACCCAAAACACGCTTTCCTTTGTACTCCAAATCTCCCTCAGGGCATCCAGAGAAAGTGCTCGCGCAACAGCAGTTCTTTCCCTTGGATGCTCCCAAAATCGGGGACCGGGTGGGGCAGGAAGGGAGAAGTGCCTTATCACAGCACTTAAGAAATCACCACCTGCCTTCTAGAAGCTGTTTGAAGTGTTAGACGTACAGAAACCAATTTCAGATTCTGCCACTCATTTAATTGATAATAAATTCTAGGCTTAAGCTATCTTTGGTTTGAGCAAAAGCATTTACAAATTAGTTCATACACCAAAAATAATGGGAAATTATAAACTTAAAGCACCTGACTAATGGGTCTTTCCTCCTCTCTTGGCTGGGAAAGGGCGTGCCAATTGGAAGGCTGGCAGTCCAAATCCACATGGCAGGGTGAGCTCCTGTTGCTCTGTCCCAGCTCCTGCCAACCTAGCATTTCGAAAGGACGCCAGCGCAAGTAGATAAATAGGTTACCGCTGCGGTGGGGAAGGTAAACGGCGTTTCCGTGCACTCTGGCACTCATCACAGTCCTCCATGAGCCAGTAGCGGTTTAGTCATGTTGGCCACATGACCTGGAAAACTGCGGACAAACGCCGGCTCCCTCGGCCTGAAAAGCAAGATGAGTGCTGCACCCCATAGTCACCTTTGACTGGACTTAACCGTCCAGGGGTCCCTTTACTTGCCTGGGAAAGCACTACATCTCAGGTCAGCAGGAAGCTAATCGTTAATAAAATACATGGGACAGGATCCAGCTAAACCATTATGCTAGTGCATGGGTAGGCAACCTAAGGCCCGGGGGCCGGATCTGGCCCAATCGCCTTCTCAATCCGGCCTGCGGATGGTCCGGGAATAAGCGTGTTTTTATATGAGTAGAATGTTTTTATTTAAAATGCATCTCTGGGTTATTTGTGGGGCATAGAAATGTGTTCATATTTTTTTTCTTTTTCAAAATATAGTCCGACCCCCCACAGGGTCTGAGGGACAGTGGACCGGCCCCCTGCTGAAAAAGTCTGCTGACCCCTGTGCTAGTGCAAGGACTTTTAGCTGTGCAATGGAATCTCCCCACCTTCTTCCCTGGCACCCCTTTAAAATTCACTCCGGAGGGTTGGGGAAACCTTTATCATTTCTTGCTTGTCCCATGTAAGGGCTTGAATTTGCTAGCCGACCTAACCAGAAGAGTCTGCGACCAGAAGGAGGAGGAGTATCAGGAAGAGTGGAATAAATTTAATGATTAGGTAAATTTGTTAAGTTAAATTAACGGAAAATAGCTTGCAGATACTTAATTGGTTTAGGATTTTATTTATGTTAAGTGATGAATTTATATGTTTAATTCCATAAGGTGAAGATTTAAGGATGTTAATGTTTAAGTTAAATTTCATAAGAATTGGGATTTGGAAAACCGTTAAAAGGACATGCAATGAAATTCAATCAAGGGGAAACAAGGAAGTCACTTAACAAAGTTAATAAGTGTAATTTTCAGTAAGGCTATGATTTATGTTTGTTTGTCTTGTGTCTTTGTTTGTTTATAATATTGTGAAAACTAATAAAACATTTTGGGGAAAAAATGAATTTGCAGCTGAGCTGAAGTAGTACTTTTTAATAAAGGGTGATTACTCAGACAATGTGTTTCATTGGCACTTAACTGATGATTAATAGGGGGAAAATATTTAAAGGATAGGGGTTTTTAAAAAGTAAGCTATATCCCCCACCCCAAAAAGGACTTAAGATAATGTCCTATATATAGTAATGTGAAAAGACTGGAGGAGTGTGGTTTCTTCATTCCTTCCCCACCCGCCCATGGGGGCCATGACCAGCGCTTCTGAGCTCTGCCCTTTCCACTTGGGGGCTAAGGGTGCACTTTGAGGGGTGAGTCCTTGCTTATGAGTAGAAAATCCAAATCCTTGCAAACTGCAAAATTAGGAAGTGCCACTAGGTGGTAACATGTAGCAAGAGAAGGGTTTTGTAGCAATCTAAATAGATGGGGGGGGGGGATGCACAGCTTCAGATTTAACAAGAAAATTGCCACAATCCCTTTCTGCTTAGTAAATTTCTACAGTGAAGCACTAAAAGTGGCTCAATTAGCCTAATTCAATGACACAATATCTGCTTCATTCAAATATTTCTGAGGAGGGGAGGAGGCAAGAAGATCGCACTTTCTTTTAAGTCTCCCCCGCGCCCACACACTTAATTTTAATACTGTTTTTAGAGGACTATCCTGTACCCAATTGCTTGCAATTAAGCTGCACTGGGATGCGGGCGGCACTGTGGGTTAAACAACAGAGCCTAGGACTTGCCGATTAGAAGGTCGGCGGTTCGAATCCCCATGACATGGTGAGCTCCCGTTGCTCGGTCCCTGCTCCTGCCAACCTAGCAGTTCGAAAGCACGTCAAAGTGCAAGTAGATAAATAGGTACCGCTCCGGTGGGAAGGTAAACGGCGTTTCCATGTGCTGCTCTGGTTCGCCAGAAGCGGCTTAGTCATGCTGGCCACATGACCCGGAAGCTATACGCCGGCTCCCTCGGCCAATAAAGCGAGATGAGCGCCGCAACCCCAGTCAGCCACGACTGGACCTAATGGTCAGGGGTCCCTTTACCTAAGCTGCACTGAACTCAGTGGGACATACTGCTGAATGGGAATGCATAGGATTGCATTGTTAATTGCCTATTCACCTTATCTCTTTCTCTCTTACTTTTACACACACCCCCCCCCCTGTAGAATTAAAACATGTCACACTGCCCACACCCAACTTTATGAAGCACATTTCTAACTTCTTGGCACACACTTCTAAAAATGGTTTGGAGATTGCATAGGTTATCAATGAATTCCCCAAATCTTAAAAACAGTTTGGCAATGAATCTTCGTCCTGATTCTAATTTCAGTGTCTGGTCAGGGCTCAGGAAAATGAGGGTCAATTTCTGCTTTAATAATTTGTTTGGTGTGATTGGTCTGGCAGTTGAATCTTTCTTCAACACTGGTGATACGGCAGCTTCCTCGACTAAGGCTGGAGGCAAGCTGGCTAATTTAAGGGTGTGGAGGTCAGGTACATGGCTTGGCTGTAGGATGGGTTAGAAATTTGACGCAGTTTGCATTTACAGTTCCTCCAACCTAATTCATACTTTTCAAAATGGTAAATGAATCAAAATGCAACCAGCCTTTGGAATTTGCACTTTTTCAAATTTTGCAGTGCACTTCACCAGT
Source organism: Podarcis pityusensis (assembly GCF_964106645.2). Taxonomy (NCBI): domain Eukaryota; kingdom Metazoa; phylum Chordata; class Lepidosauria; order Squamata; family Lacertidae; genus Podarcis; species Podarcis pityusensis. The sequence continues at coordinate 67,885,519 of NC_138031.1, forward strand.
CAAGTAAGGTGTACAAAAAAATGTGTATAGAAAGGTAACATGTGCATAAGAATGCACATAGTTGAAAACGTATTATATGAAGAGATATTTGCTTTATAAAAATGTGAATATTAGGCAAATGTGCATGCAAACACATGTATATTAGGATAATTTTGCTGGTGAATTTTCATTAGGACTTGAACAGAATTGCAACTGATGGGCAAATGGAGAACTGAACTGAATATCGGAGAAAAAAGAGAAACTGAAATAGACAGATTTGCCCATACTTATTTGGCCCCCACAACTTGGAACGTTTAGCATTCCCTGCCCCATTGCATTAACCTCATTGATGAGAGCACCATAAACAGATAAGTGCAGAAATGGCATAAGTGACAGATTTCCTCCCTCGGTTTTGTAGGGGTTTCATATTACTTTTTCTGGCATAGTGATCAGTATGTTCATTGGTCACCAGCAAGTTAAAAAATGTGAGAATGGCCACTCAGTTTAATTTATTTCAGCTTCCTGACCAACACTGAAATGAACCTTGTCTAGACTCATCAAGAAATCTTAGTTTAAATCAGCCAAGATGCATAAATTCATATGAATGCTTTCAGATGCAAATGTGTCATAGTAGGCAACCTCTTAGAAATATATATTTTTTATTCTGTGTGAGAAAAAAGAGGGAAAATACCACATTAAGAAGGTGCTACCAATTGTAGTTTTATAAGTGTGTGTCTGTTGCTACCCAGTTCATTGGGCGAAAGATTCTTCCCTTGCAGGGAGTTGGACTAGATGATTATCGTGGCCCCTTCCAATTCTACAATTCTATGATTCTAAGTTCCCAACCCTGACTCAGCCCCAATACACCATTGCAACTTGCTCAGCCTAGTGCAGCTGGCTGGGCTGAATCTGGTTGCGCTAAGGATGGTTTAAGCCCCCAAAAGGGGCATTCTGGGTGTGGTGTGACCAGACGGGGGCCTTAGGCTGAATCCTAAACCCATTCAGCTCTGTTATATGTCCCAACACGGAACAGCATTTTAAAGGCTTATTTTCTGCGATCCAGGCTTTGGCAGAGCAGCAGTGTAACTTTACAACAGCTTAGCTTACACTGGCTTGCTTTATGTCTGCTTATTCCTGTGCTTGATATTGCTCCTTTAATATTTGCACTACTGGAAAAACTGATTTGAAGACAAGTTTCTGAAATAAAGTATCTACATTTTCTTTCTGGATGCAAGTATTATTCCTGTTGCTCCCTTCTCCATCCTAGCTTTTGCCTTGATCAACATATTTTTATATTATCAGCCGTATCCCTGCCCATTAATTTTTTTATTGTGTCTTTTAACATGTAAGCCTGAGAGGTAAAACTTCTGATCTTTGTAAGCTACCTCAGGAACATTTGTTTTAGAGTAGGTAGAGATAATGCACTCATATTCATGGGTACAAGCTATCTCATGTTCCAACGGTGCTTTGGAATCCAATCTATTTTTTTTTACAAACTCTTTCGATGTCATCTCTCTAGGATAACTGTATTAATGACAGGGATTTTGGAATGCCCTCTTTCTGACAGTTCTTGAATGAATTGATTTTAACAATTCTGTCAGACAGGGTTAGTTACTTTCCCAATACTTCTAAGCATATTACTGGAACAAAACTCCAACATTTGATTACAAATGGCTCAACAGTTTGCTTAATGCAGCAAGCTTTTGATATTACAGATTCACAACATACATTTAAAGCACACACATTTAAAACACATGACTTCCCTTAAAGAGTCATGAGAACTGCAGCTCCCCCCCCCACAGAGTTATGATTCCCAGCATCCTTAACAAAGCTGCATATTTTATTTCACTCATATCTTATTTTTATTAGACTCATACCTACCAGTAAAAGCAAACTTTTGAATTACGTGAAACCTCATAATAGGCAAAAAATAATAATATTTTTGAGTTTTGTGTAATAGAGAAACTAGAATTTACCATATGCTGTTTCAAGATAAGGCATTCTATTTGTTCGGTTACCAGCAGCATTATTTTAATTTAATTTATTACCTGCCCCTCAGCCTAAGGTCACAAGGCAGGTTACAGCTATTTAAAAGCTTACAATGAAAAAATGCAATCACAACAATATTACCTTTGAAAAATAAACATTGGAAGTGCAGGAAAACAAAGGTCAAAAATCTGTTGACCCTGTACAGATAGATATACAGTATGCTTGTCAAGTTCTACAAACGTTAGGAATTTTGTTTTATTTTTTCAAAATGAAAGTTTGGAATCAGGCTTACGGTTCATCTAGGGTGAAGTTACATGCCAGGTAGGGGACAGTTCCACAGTTCACACAGGAACAGCCCCATGCCCCTAGCATCCTCCATATAGTGGTACCTTGGGTTAAGTACTTAATTCGTTCCGGAGGTCTGTACTTTACCTGAAACTGTTCTTAACCTGAAGCACCACTTTAGCTAATGGGGCCTCCTGCTGCTGCTGCGCCACCGGAGCACGATTTCTGTTGTCATCTTGAAGCAAAGTTCTTAACCTGAAGCAATATTTCTGGGTTAGCAGAGTCTGTAACCTGAAGCGTATGTAACCCGAGGTACCACTGTACCCTGGTGCCCGCTGGATATAGCTGGACTACAGCTATGCTGCCTTGGGCTGATGGGAATTGGGAGTCCAGCAATATCTGGAGAGCACCAGGTTGGAGATAACTGCCTTATTGCTTAGCTTGGGGCTTAGCAATGCAGCTGAGCCCATGAGTTACTTTTGGTAAGGTCTTTCAGCTTGCCTTCTAGGTCAAAAGCCCTCAAAAGGCAACTTCCATTGAATATAAATGATGCTTCTATCAAAAATAGAGCAAGACAAATGAGGCATCCTGAAGCAGAATAGACCCGAGGAATTGGGGAGCCAGCAATATGTAATGGTGGTGAAGTCCTCAGACCCTCCAAGTGCCCCTATTTTCCAGGGACAGTCCTGGATTTACATCGTCCCGGTTTCTGATTTGATCCTGGAATGTCTCGCTTTTCCTTAAGGTGTCCCTCTTTTCATCAAAGGTTTGTTGGAGGTTATGGTAGGTTGTCCCTATTTTAAATTAAATAATTTTGATTAAAGATTTTCACAAATTACAAAAGAACGTTCAATGTCTCTCTTTGTTGTTGATCAGATTATAAAGTCTTTTGGTTATGTTCAATGTAAGACAATATGGTATCCAGAGATGTTTTAGGCCGGGTATGGAGTTATGTGACCCCAGACCAGTCTGAAGGCAGCCCTGTATAGGGAAGTTTTTAAATGTTTAATTATGTTTTTATATATGTTGGAAGCTGCCCAGAGTGACTGGGGCAACCCAGTCAGATGGAAAATAATAATAATGATAATTATAATAACAACAACAATAAGTTGTAGTAGTTGGTGCTTTTTCTGGGGGGAAATAGGGGAACTCACCATGAAGTTTGTTTTATTTCTTGTGAGCCCAGCTGCACTGCTGCATATAACCTCCACCCCCAAGCAGTGGCTAAATGTAAAATGTGATTAGTAAACTCAAGCAGACAATGATCTGGATTAGAAATGGCCACAACTTTATTGATTAAAGATATAGGTGGATTTCTGGCTCAGAAATCTGTTCCAGACCCACCAGAAAATAATAATAATAATTATTTAGTTTTAACTTTCCTACTCAAAAAAACTAATAATAATAATAAAAGAAGAAAAAGAAAAATACGGTGTCCCTATTGTCATTGGAGAAATGTTGGAGGGTGTTAAGTCCTGAGAACTGAGGTGTTTTGAGAACGGGCGTTTTGCATGTTGTAAAAAAAATAAATGAAGGCATGATGCGCACAGACCAGGCAAAAAAGGAGCCAAAATAAACTCTTAAAAGGCAGAAAGCGGGTAAACGAGGCCACACAGCCGACTCGCAACCTGCCCCTGACGCCGGATGAGGAAGGGGACGGGACTTTTGAGCCGCTTCCCTTCCCTTCACCAGCGCGCCAAGAGCCCTCGAGTGGCGCCTTCGAGAGAAGGCGGGAATAAATCATCGTCAGGATGCAGAGCGCGGAAATTGCTCCACAAGCTCGCGTGGAGCCGCCCAAGTTGCAAGTCGGGGGTGGGGGGATATCGATGGGAGTTTGCCGCCAGAAGTTCTTTTTTTATTTTAAATACCCACACACGCCACGACTTCTAAGCCTCCCTCAGACACGCTCTCTCAGACACGCATCACCCGGGCAAGGAATGGCCTGGTGGTCCCTTCAATTGTGACCCCTAAGAGGGAAGTTTTTATTTTTTATTTTAAAAAAACCCCAGTTCTCAATTCTACATGGGGAGCCGGCTGGGGGGGGGGTGCCCGAAGGCTCTTGGCGGGAAACGGGCGAAAACCCCCGGGCAAGTTGCCTGCTCGCCCCCCGTGGCATGAGATCTTGCAGGATGAAACTGTAGGTGACGCGGTTGCTTTTAAAATCGGCCCTGCTCCTGCCTCGAACTTGCAAAAAGCAGCATTTTCTCGTGGGTGGACTGGAAAAACCGTCCCTCTTTTTTATGCACAAATTCCCCTAAACCAAGGCAGAAGGGAGAAATCCAGTTTCACGTCCTTCCCCCTCTCTCCCCCCCTAAAAAAAAAAAATAAGGGGAGGAAAACGGTACGCTATCCTGTTTCCCCGCTGTCCGTGGGTCAGCGGTTTCCACAACGCTGAATTTTATATTATTTTTGTTCAGTTCCACCTCATGCATGGGCTTTCTGGGTGGCTCCCTATCCTTTTGCTGCCTCAGTTTCCCCATCTGTAAACGAGTTTTATTGCAAGGCGCTCCCCCCCCCTTCAGTAGGGGGGAAAAGTGCTTAGAAGCCCCTTTTCTCTCACAAAATGGCTCTTAAGGGCGCCTTAAGAGCACGGGACGAGCCGCTGAATAACCTAAAATTTTAAAAGAAGCCCATGAAAACAAAAGAAGAAAAATGAATGGAGGGGAAGGAGGAAAGAAAGAAAAGAAAACATCCAGAGAGTGCGCGCGGGGAAAAGCAGGTTTGCCGCCTTTCCCCCCCACCGTGGACCACCCACCCTGAGACCCCCCGAAATTGCGGGTGCAAAAGCAAGACGCGAGTCGGAGGAGGCGAGCGAGTGCAAACACAAGGAGAAAAAATGGGTTTGTTTGTTTGTTTCTTCTCTCTCTCTCTCTCTCTCTTCCCCCCCTTTTCTTGAATGAACGGCGAGGTGGGGCCAGAGGGAAGCCGCCCCATTTGCTGAGCCCCGGAGCGTGAGAGCGGCTCGCCTCGACTCTCCGCCCCCTTGGGCTTCTGCATCGAGTGCGCTTCCCCTGCCCCCGAGACCTCCCCAACAGCCGCCGGAGCGCCGAGCCGAACGCAGCTCAGCCAGCGCATCCAATCTGCAGCCCGGGCTGGAGAAGGAGGAGGCGCCTCGTGACTGGGAAGCATTGCGCGGCGGCCCGGGGTAGCAAGGGCAGTGGGGGGTGGGGTGGGGGGTGGCGGCCAGGACCAATTAATACCTCTGAGGCACGCCCCTTTGCCTCCTGGGATCTCTTCCTCCTCTCCCTATATATTACACACACGCGCGCAACACAAAAAAACCTGTGCTGTTTTTTTTAATGGTGGGGGGTACTGTATTTTCCTCTCCCCATCCGGAGTTTAGCAGTAGAAAAGGTGGTTCATTCCAGATTTGCGCGCGCGCGCGTGTGGCATCTAAGTGGAGGGAGATCCGTGTCTGAATGAAACATTTTTTAAAAAAAGAAATCTAAACAGCAGGGATTTAAACATGAGGTTTTTTTTTTATGATGCTTTGCAGAAATTTCCTCGTTTTCGTCCTGGGGCTTTTCCTGAAGTTCAGCGGCAGGGATTGCTGAGACTTGGGGCATAGCTTTGGAAATGTCATTCAAACGGGAGCCTTGTGAGTCTTTCTGGAAATCATAGCAACTCAACGGTATCTGAAGATATTCCACACTCTTCCCTTATTCTTTTTCTCCCCCCCACCCCACTTTTTGGGGGGTATCATCAAAGAAACTACTGCGTTTCATTTTTGTAGAGGACCTGCGACTGTTTGGATTTATTTATTTATTTTCCCTGCAAGGAAACTTGACAGAAAAGTAGATTTATTTCAAGTAAGTGTTTTTTGTTTTGTTTTTTTCCACAGGCAATTTGCTTTGGGTAACTTTATTTCATTTCATGGTGGTGGTGGTTGTTTCCCTTTAAACACTGGTTGAGGGTCTTTAGTTGAATGTGCTTTGCATGAATTTGCATTAGAGGTGGCTCTGCTTAGTAAATCACATATTGGATGTCAGGGTTTTTTGTTTTTTTTTTGTTTGGAATGCGTGCCCAGCAGTCTCCTTCATTCATGTCCTAGTCTATAGCAGCATGTAGGAGGGCTGTGTGTGTGTGGAAATGCACCTGACTTTGAATAAGCATCTGATTTTCTTATTTCAGATGCATTTCAACACAGAGGACGGAACGTCTCTGCAAATACGCTTCATAATAAATATTACATGTGGAATACAGTACTGGCTGCATTTTAAATCCGGTTTCCACCGTGCATCGCAAACTGAGGAGGGAAACACTGGGAAGGCGGAAATACCTTTGAGACCCTGAGGACTCCCCCATACCTCAACCAATGGAACTGCATAGAATAAAACAACTGGATTATATATAAACACTGGCATTTACAATTACTGGCTGCTTTATTTTTGGGGGGGCAGGAGGGGGGACACTCCATCCGCTTCTGCATATATTTTCCCCCTCCTTTCCCCTACTCCTTGCTATAAATGATGGCTCAGACTGGGATAAGAGGTTACGACACAAGAGAGATAGTGCAGACGTACATCCATTACAAGCTGTCGCAGAAAGGATATGACTGGGTTGCCAGTGAAGACAGAGAAGACCTTCCTTCTCCTCCTCCTCCTCCAGATCCTGCTGCTGCAGAGACCTTCCCTAACCTTGCTAGGCTGGCATCTCATCCTTCCGAGCTGCCTGTAAGTAACGTCGCCCCGGCTGATGGACCGCACCCTGTGCCACAGGTTGTCCACGCGACTTTACGTCAAGCCGGGGATGAGTTTTCGCGGCGTTACAGGAGGGACTTTGCTCAGATGTCTGGACAGCTGCACTTGACCCCGGTCACTGCCAGAGCTCGCTTTGCGGCAGTTGTCGAAGAGCTCTTCCGAGACGGGGTGAACTGGGGGAGGATTGTGGCGTTCTTTGAGTTTGGTGGCATGATGTGCGTGGAGAGCGTCAGCCGGGAGATGTCGCCCCTTGTGGACAATATCACCGTGTGGATGACTGACTACCTGAACAGGCACCTGGACAACTGGATCCAAGACAATGGAGGCTGGGTATGTTTTTCTCTGTGTTTCCATTTTCAAATGCGTTCGTTTCCACTATTTCAATATTACACCTTACCTATGTGCTTGCAATGGGGGTCAAAGCTAGCTTGCCTGGCTAGCTGTTTTCCAAGCGCCAGTAGAATTCATGGACTCCAGTACTTAATTGTTTCTGGCAATTTGCTCGTCCTGGTACAAAATGTGATAACCGCTTACCATAGACCTGCCAGGTGTTCAATAGTAGAGGACCTACACTGTATCATTCCTATCTCCAGTGCGCCAGACTTTAAAAGTCAGTTGCCGTGTTGAAAGTAGATGTTTAAAAACTGAGGTGTTTCAGCAGTGATAAAGTTCCCATAAATCTCTCTAGCCTGTCGGTGACTGTGTTGCACTTTTCTCTCTCAGGTTACAGTGAGAACTCCCCATCTTGTTTCAATCAAGGTTTAATCGCTGATGTCATTCATAGGTTGTGTGAAATTTGCTGGTAAAATGAGGTCACAGTTTAAGCATGAGAGAGGAAAACTAATGATGAGGGGGAAGCTAATTCACGTCATGTGTGGCCTATTTCTTGGTTGTGCTTGAAGAGGAAAAATGCTACTGACACTGTATTATGACTACATAGCACAGTGGAACCCTCATTATCTGCACCTTGTTTATTTTAGACCATGGCTTGCACAAGTGTGTGTGTGTGTATGTGTTTGCATGCGCGCCACAACCCTTGCAGGTACCCCTCACAACACTTCCATTGTTTCTGTTTATCTTTCTATTTGGGAGAAAAATGAAATTCTACATGGACGTCTTTGCATGTGGCGCACAATCAGGTTAAGCAGGTGACACTTGTATTGATGGGTAAAGTTTTTACAAGAAGTAAAGCAGATATATTTACATATATATTTATAGCAGCTGATATAACGAAATAAGTTTTTTCTTTATTTTCTTCTAAAAAAATATTCTCTATAGCTCTTTGAAGGGGAAAGAAGAAATGAACACCTTTTAGGAAATCTGCAAATAGGTTTCTTTTCACGACCAGTTCTTGGAAAGTGTAGGACTTTTGTTGTGATTGAGTGTGGTTCTTAAAGAAATTGAAATCTGCATATAGAAATTAGTGATAGCAGAGAAAGTGGAAGTGTTCTGGAAGGGTGAACTCTGCCATATGAAGATCAGATGCTGCCTTTTCACCTGTCTTTAACAATGTACCCTAATCCTTTTCCGTCTCGAACAAGCATCTCTGTGCACATAATTGTTTTATGGATCAGTTAACCAGTATGTCTCATCTTTTTGCATCATTAGATTAAACCAGTGATTCCCAACTGGTGGGTTGGGCTGCAGACACTAGTGAGGTGTCCTCATGGTAGAAAGAATGGAGTTGTAGACAAAGTAAAACTAGAAACACAGAGGTAAAGGAAGGGTAACTTTTGTGTATGAGACTGAGACCAAAGGGTGGGCTTACTTTGTTTATGAACTTACGCTTCATAAAAAGTCAAGCCATGTTAATAGTATATACCTCCATTTTCTGTTGTTGAGAGAGACAAAGATATATGCTCTGCAAATGTCTCCTATTATTATAAAAAAAGAAATATAAATCATTTTAAAACAGAGTAGAACCTAACATTGACCTATTTTATTCAACCAACTGTGTAGAGAGTAGTAAGCTTCCATGTTACTCACAAGGCTGCCTTCACACAAAAGTATTTGGAAAGGAAGGAAAATCCATTTTTAAATCTCTGCTGTTTTTTTTTTTGTTTTTTTGTGGACCTGCACGACATCTTCTCTCAACCTCTTGTTGCTAATGGATGCGCCACCTTAGTTTTTACCTCAATAGATTGTTTCAGTGCCAGCAACCTAATACCCTATTTTGTACCTCTTAGCAGAACTTAGGGCAAACAGATGGACATTGCCTTCAGTGCAACTTCACAGCTCTTAATGGCATGCACATTCTTTAGAGATGTTCCATGTATTTGCAGGAAGACAAGCTGGTGCGCATATTTAGGATCAGGATGCATGTATGTGCTCTGCCACATCAAGTGGTGACTCTTATGTGTGAAGAGGCCACCACAGAGGCAACTTCCCTGTCTCCTCACATCACCTCAAACACAATTCTCTTTGGTTCGCACATTTAGCTGCCAGCCATCAGATGCACAGTAATCAAGTGATACACATATATGCATGTTGGACTGTGCCCTAGTTTTGAAATAAATGCCTTCTTTCAAAATAAACTCCCTTTATTCAAGGAAGCTTGATGTATTCTGGAACAAAGAACATCCTTTAAATTAAACGTATCCAGAACTGCTATACTTAGTATGCCTCAACTCTAAATTTTGGAAGTGTTTTTCTCCTAGAGAGCAGTTCTTCTTTTTATTCTTCCTTCCACCCCAAACTGGTTATTATTCACCAGAGGAAAGAGAAACATGTGACTCACTTTCTGGGTGGCACACGAGAACACAAATGATTTGCATGCCAGTTATAATACCGCAGTATTGCTCTTGCAAACAAGACATAAATCACAGTAGAAACTTAATATGGACTGCAAGGCACTAATATGTAGCTTTCCCTGTATTCAGTAAATGTACGTTTCCCAACCGGACAGTTTCGTTTTAATTTCCAGTGTCTGCCACCTCCCCCTACCCCCAAATATACTTATAATAAAGAATGACTTTCTTTTGAAGTGATGAAAGCAGACAAGCTGTTCATGAATTAGGAATCTGACTTGATCTGAAAGGTGATTACCTTTGGGCAAACTTGTATTTTTCTTGGAAGGCACTTTCCTCTGCAACTGAAGTGTGGAGATGCTTGAGTATACTGCATGTCGGCAACTCTCAGAGTGTTGCTCTTCAGAGCCCAGCATGTGGCTCTTCTTAAGGGTTTGAGGTGTTCCAAAGGGGGGCGGGGAAGTAACCTTAAAACCAACAGAGAAATACATTTAAGCATATTTATGCAGTTAAGTGACAAGTCTACATTTGTATTAGTAGCCTGTTACATGGGGGGACGGGACTCCTTGTTTTTGCCTGCATGCATGGCATAGCCTTCAGAACATTTCTTAGCTGGAAGGTATTAGCTAGAAGATACCTGCATGCTCAGTACCTAATACTTTACTTAGGTTGAAGTCCTAAAAACACACCTACTAGTGAGCAAACAGCCCTGCCAAATCAGACAAAAGGCATGTCGAGTCAAACACTTTTCACACAGTGACAATTCCTATGGAAAACCCACAAGACAGTGTTGGTTATTTGTACTGGTTTCAGATCTCATTGGGGTATCTTTTTTATCTACTGATAGTCATCTCAGTTCTTTAGCACTGCTCCTTAAATTGTATCATCCATGCACAAAAGGACAGTGCCAGCTGGTTTGCAGGAAGCCCTAAGGCTTGCAAACTTAAAAACTCCCAAACAATTCAGATGGGAAGAAGCCCAAAGACAACTGTTGGCCAACTGTTGGGGTGTGTCTAGGTAAAACCTGGAACAGGAGATGGAATGGATTGGCTGGAACACTGAATAGAAGCCCTCTACAGATTTTGGTGGAGTCACCACTTGTTTGCTTTCTGTAGCACTTTGGTAAATGCAAAGTTCTTTTACCAAGCAACAACTTGGTGGAATAAGTTAGGCAACAAAGCCAACATTTATACTGTGTCCAGAGCCACCATCTATTCTGTCTTTGGAATAGAATTTTGGCATGTTGAGGAGATATATCTACAGGAATTTAGGTAAGGTTTCCTCCCCAAAAATAGTCCTGGGAATTGTAGGTTGGTGAAGAATGTTAAAGATCCTTTCGAACTGCAGTTTCCTAACAGCGATGTGGGGCTTTTCCATAGAAAATTTTCAGTTTTGTATGTTTTGTTAGGAACAATGTATGGTTTAAGAAAAGTCTGGCAGCTTCCACTTGCTAAATTGGATTATTCTCCAGAACACCGGAAGATTTCCTATACATTTATGTACGGTGGGTAAAAAAATCCAATTCAGAAGTTTTCCAGAAATCCCACATCACTGCTTCCAAGGTTTCCTGGGAAGAAAGTGTGACTAATAAACCACTTGAAGATAGTACAGTGGTACCTTGGTTCTCGAACGGCTTGGCTCCTGAGTGCCACAAGCCCGGAAATGAGTATTCCGGTTTGCAAAGGTTTCTCGGAAGCCGAATGACCGATGCAACTTCTGCGGCTTCCGATTGAGTGCAGGAAGCTCCTGCAGCCCATCAGAAGCCGCGCCTTGATTTTCAAATGGTTCCAGGAGTCGAACAGACTCCTGGAATTGATTAAGTTTGACAACCAAGGTACCACTATAGTGTAGATACACAGCAACTAGAAGTTTTGGACACCTGCAGCCTGGATCCACAACTGGCCCTGCATCTTTTGTTTCCTGATGATTGTGCCATTTCTTTCGAGGTGACCTTTCAGCACCTCCAAAACTCAATGGAAAGCTGTTGAAATGCTTTGTTCTGCACAGTGCTGCAACTCTATATAGAAATTATTGCTATTGTTTCTGTTACTATGTTGTGCATTTTTTTGTATTTTTATATTGTAAACCGCCCTGTGATCCTCAGATGAAGGGCAGTATAGAAATTAAATGAATGAAAGAATAGAGTTTGGATTTGATATCCCACTTTATCACTACCCGAAGGAGTCTCAAAGCAGCTAACATTCTCCTTTCCCTTCCTCCCCCACAACAAACACTCTGTGAGGTGAGTGGGGCTGAGAGACTTCAAAGAAGTGTGACTAGCCCAAGGTCACCCAGCAGCTGCATGTGGAGGAGCGGGGAAGCGAACCCGGTTCACCAGATTATGAGACTACCGCTCTTAACCACTACACCACACTGGCTCCTAGAGTAGAGTAGAGTAGAGTAGAGTAGAATAGAATAGAATAGAATAGAATAGAATAGAATAGAATAATGTGCACCTATCTTTGTAACCTTTCTAGGTGGGTCATTCTGCATGGTTTGGCTTTCCGCCCAGTCTGTTTCAGATGTCTCGGATCACAACTCCCATGATCCCTGATCATTGGCCATGGTGGCTGCAGCTGATGCGAGTTGTATTATTTATATATTATTCATAACCTTTGCAGTTCAGTCCAAAGGTTCCCAGGGCAGCAGCACACGAACAGTTTATTGATATTAACAATTTATTGACACCACAGCAATATCACACAAAAGGCATGGAACCAATAGATACCATAAGCTGCAGCCTAGGAGTGGGATGGGGAAGCCCAGTTCTTAAATTGGCCATCTCCAAAACCTTGAAGGAAAAAACAGTAATGTGTTTTAACTTAGATAATGTTGGGGATAGGTACATCTCCAATGGGAGGGAGTTCCACATCCGGTGGGGAGGTCCAGCCATAGTAGAAAAGGGACCTGCTCTGCCCGACAGTAAACCACAGCTGTCAATGGAACTGCAAGCAGATCCTCTCCCACAGATCAGCACGGGTCAGCAGGTAATGGAGAGGTACTCCATTCAAACATTTGCTCCCCTCCCCTGGCTGTGTAGGGCTTTATATAGAACCGGGCGCAGTAGCAAACTCTCTACCAGTGTGGAGCTTTAAAGATTGGTGGCAGTCAATCCCATTTTTTCAGCTCCAGCGAGTAAACTGTCAATTCTGGCTGCCACATTTTGTGGTCCAAAAAACATCTGGAGGGCACCATGTTGGGGAAAGCCGGCTCATTCTGATCAAAGGGAATTAGGCTTTTAACAAAGACATGCATTTTTATAAGCAACGGCCGTGCTCGGATGTGCTTATGGGTGTGTGTGTGGGGGGGGGGAGGAGAAGCTCTCTGATGGAAAAGTGCCTTTTAGAGTCATATGCCGATCCTGCTGACTTTTATGTCTGGCCTGTTTTTACATGCTTTTATTCCGCTGTTACTAAACTGTAGTTCTCTTTTTGTTCCAGTTGACTGACTGCCTAATGTGCTCTCCAACTTTCTGTTGTGCTTTCTAGTCACTGACGCACACAGTTCCAGTCTCCTAAATGTCAGTGGTCACAGAGTACCAGAAACCCTTCAGAAACAGCAGCCGTAACATCAGTTTCCCCCTCTTCTTTTTCCCCATCTTAGATTGTAGCTAGATAATTGCACAAAATTGTGTGTGGGACTGTTGAGTTTAAAGACTTGAATATATATTTTAATACACTCTTCATTTGAACCCTGTATCTGAAGTTGGGCAGTCCTGCAATGCATTTGAAAGTGTTTTAACAATTCAAGAAAATACAGGTGCCTTTTGCAGTGTTATCTTCCTCTTATCATTATTTATTAATCACCTTCTGCTTATCTCAAGGTGAGCTACTAAATGTAATAGGAACAACGAAAGCAGTACAAAAATAACAGAATGATATTATTATTGTTTATTATTATCAGGTTTTCTTTCAGAGGTGAATTGTATAAGGTTTTAAAGATAACTGTCAGGTATGATTAGGACTGTAATAGGTCTAACACTGGCATACAGCAGAGGAGACTTAGGCCTGAGGTCTTGTTTCAAAAGGCATGAATGTTGTTGTTTTTTCTTGAATTCATCTCAGTGGTTGGAAAACACATTGCTTATAGTGGGTTCATTCTGGTGTATTTGACCAGACAATGAACCTTTCTTATTGAAGAAGAAAGTGTTTTGTTTGCAGTGGGAACAACGGTGTGCATGCTGTTTCAAAACAGCTGATTCCAGCTTAAGGCAAGTGACTCTTGAAAGCAAATACTTGTTTTCAGGTAGATTATTTAAGAAGAGGAAAAGTGGGCAGAGGAGCTTGGTTAAAGAGCATCTAGCCACCCGGGCATGAAGTGTCTGCTAATTATTTGTAGGCATTTACCAGTCAAAAACTGAACCTGAGCGACAAATTCCTCCTTTTGTTTTCTGCAAGCTGGGACCTGAACTGTTCTACATATCTTCCTTTTCTCAGACAAATGGGGAAAGAAAGTTTATGCTTCACTTCATATCTCCATGCAGCAAATGCTGGTTCTGGAGGTCTGTGGCCAAACAGTAATAAATACCGTATCCATTAGAAGGGAGTTGAGCTTACTGGCAACACAGCACACATATTTCTGAGGGCAGTTCTGGGACAGTGTTTTTCATTCCGTGTATAACAATATGATAGATGGAGGTGCGTGATGTTGTAAATCTTCTCCACAACAGGAATAGCATATAGGAATACTTGGCAAATGCAGAATGATGTTGTTGATGGATTAGGGATTTGTCCTTTGATTTCATTAACAATTTGATTTTTAGAACTCTGTTCCTGAGAGTGTACACAGTTTGACAACTTTTCCAAGTTGAATTAATTATTTGTCTGTGATCCTAACCTCGCTTGGGAGTCATTGCCATCCAACTAGACTTACTTCTGAATGGACATGTATAGGATTTCACTGTTAGTCAGAATCCAACCTATGGTTCAAGACAACTTCATTTTACTGAATCTGAAGAGTTCAGGGGTTGTTTTTTAAATGCCAAAAGTTTCAGAGACTAGACCTATAAGGCAGCATGCAGAAAGTAGTGTGCAGATGGTACACATATCTCTGGATCAAGGCTAGGTGATATGAATTATTTGAAATACTTGTTTCAGCTCATATCTACTCTAGTCCATTGGCAAATGCTTCAGTATTACTTAAAAACATTTAAGCATGCAGTACTAGCTGAATAGACTACCAAAGTCGTGACTCTTGAGATTGATTCAGGTTTCTGCAGTTGTATACATTAAGCTAGCTGTAAAAGACTGGCTGTGTATACAATATATATTTTAAAACAGTTTCAGATCTGTTTTAACTATTATAACTCCCCCAATGGGCTAAGGATAAAAAACATTTTCAGCAGTCTCCAGAAACTAGCTTTTCTCTTAGGAATCCCATATGGACAATAGTTTACATTTGTAATGTAGGTGTACCTGTGAGACAAATAATAATATTTAACTGATGTCCACGAATGGAGCAATAGAAATGCTTTAGACTAGAGCAATGATAGAATTTTTCCTACTCTCCACTAAGGGGACAATCCTATGGTGAGATCTTCTGGGATGAGGGATGAGTGGTTCAGGATGCAGAGAATTATACTCATTTTCACCCCCGGAGGCACACTCCATTGTCTCTCGAGACAGATGGATGCCAGCATCATGCATGTTTCATATTATACATGCATTCCCTTTAGGGTTTCCTAAAATAACTAGCATATAAACAGGTGCATACAACAGTGTATATAACCTGTATAAAAATACTAACACACATGTATACTAATAAAATTATGCTGCAGAAAGTATGGGACTTGGCTCTTAGGTATGTATAAAGTTTGTATTTTTTTGCATACAATTTTGCGTAGAATTAGCTGGATTTTCACACACCCACCCCACAAAAGGAAAATGCATGAGCACCTCAGACATAAGCCGGTGCTCAGTGGAAGAGGCAGTCTGATGCAGTCAAAGCCTGATCAGGTTGGAAGTGCCGACCTTTATATATGAATCCATTTGAGATAGATTTCTCCTTCATCCCAGCCTCTCAGTGCTGTCCAGTGAGGACTTAGGGCCTTCCTCTTCCATAGCTTCTTGCTTAGCAGTGGCAGCCGAGTCCCACCTCCCACCCAACATCTCAGTGGCCATGTCGGCAGCTTTGAAGGGGAAAAAAGTTTTCAGGCTGCCGCTCTGACAACTCTAAAAAACAAATGTTTAGAAATCTGCCTGCTCAGAATTGTTAATAATCAAACAGTGAAGGCCGAAACAATTTCAGCCAAGCTATTCACATGAGAAATTTATTTACTGTCAGTTTCTGATCAAAGCTTACTCCCTCCCTGCCACATTCCCCCTTTGTGGGTGTAATTTGGGAGGTGAAATTACTCTCAGAGGAGATGCACATGCCATAAAGACCCTTCCTAAACTAGTTGTTCCCTTGAAAACAATTGTACTGCCATTAGATCTTAAGGGGTGGGGAGAGTTTTTCATCTCTGGTTCAGAACATCTTCTAAGGCTAGTCACATTACAGGGCAATAACATACAGTGTAAGTCATAGATAAGTGGTCATAGAGAAATAACGCATTTGACTAACACATAGCTGACACAGGGAACAGTTTTTAAGCTGCCTGCCTTATGCAGTAATATGTACCAAATGACTTTCTGTTGACAATCTTTCTCATAATTGTCTTTATGTTGATGGCAGAAACATTGCAATTGGAAACCAAAATTTTGGGGGTTTTACTGAGAGTGACATAGCCAAGTTGTCGGTTTGTGTGTGGTGCCTTTAATATGTTGAAAACCTTTACGTCAAAGTCAGGAAAGAGAAAACTTTCTGACTTTTCCCCACCCCTCAAAACGCAGTTGCTATTATTCAAACATCTTTCCTTTTTCTTTTTTAACAAATTACAAACTACAGGAACTCTGGATTCTACATCAAATGTATCTCAATGAGTGTGGTACAACATTTAAAGCCTTGTTCTTGTTATCCATTCTGAGCCCTATGGATGAGTTATGACTCAGAAGTTTATACAGAGTAACTAACAGTTAACCAGTCTAACAGGATACCCAGTGTGACAATTACTAAATTTTAAATAAAAAGGTTTGCAGTGTGTAGTTATAGTCTATGATGCAAGGAAAACTAGTTGCACCTGAGGGCAGAATTACGTATTACAAAGCAAACACATTCTTACCCCTTGTAATGTTAAATCTCCCTAGGAATTGGCTTCCACACAGGGCTGGTTTTTTAAAATTGTTTCCCCCTAACCAGGCTTTGAGACCAGAAAGAGCTTGGTGTGAGGAAATTAGAAATGTAGAATAATAATAATAATAATAATAATAAGTTGATGATGTTGTTTTAATTTATATCCCACCCATCTGGCTGGGTTTCCCCAGCCACTCTGGGCAGCTTACAACATATATAAAAACACAACAAAACATCAAACATTAAAAAACAAAATAGCCTATACAAACAACAAACCAATAGATCAATAGAAAACAACAACAACAACAACCAGTCTAACTAAACATTTAACCCACACCAACCAGACAAAAACAAAATAGAGGAACTAAAATTAGAACCATTTAAAACATTTTAACCAACAATGTCTCAGTGGCCTTTCAGGAGCCTCTTTTAGCTGTTCAAAGTGAATCTGAGCCTCACCCCTAGGCCAGGTGGAAATGGGCTTTGCAGCAGGGAGCAGGTCTTTCTTCCAGGACTCAGGGCAGCAGCAATGTAATCGGAAGCTTGCTGATCTCCCCTGCAAATCCTTCTAACTGATTTCCCCCTTGAGATTCCCTCCTCTTTTTTGTTAAGCAAAATACATGCATTTAGGAAATGTGTTTGATAGTTTAACATGCGGTTCTTACTTTAGGGCAGTGGTTTTCAACCTTTTGGAGTCCACGCTGGTGCCCTCGACCGTGTGGGAGCCATATACACTGGGGTTCCATTACAGGACGCATTTAAGCAGGGATTCCCTTGTTCTGCACTGGCCCCACCTCACTTTGGCCCCCATTCTGGCCCACAACCACCCCTTTTCAGGTGCAGTTTTTGGCGTGTGTGTAAGTGCGAGCAGGAGGAGGAGGAGCAGGACTCAGGCGGGGCCGGAGAAAAGAGACAGACAGACAAAGAGAGAAAGATTTGCTGATATGCAGGCAAGATAGTTGATGTGAAGAGAAAAAGAGATGGAGAGCCCTCCTTCTGACCAGTCACCTGTGAGCCAATCACCCAAGGGTGCCAGGGCACACTGATGGAAAACCTCTGCCTTAGGGAATATAAGAAACCAGTGGATCATTAAGTGCTTATGGTTGCAACCCTATACCTACTGGGTATAGGAGCTAGAGGAGGAAGATAGATGGTGAAGAAAGAGCTGTGAGTGGAGGGGGAACCTTTCCCCATCCTTTGGACCGCCTGGGAAACGCCACAAACCTGCTGTACCTGGAACTGGAGAGAGCAGCTGAATGGGTCACACCTGTTGGCAGCCCGAGGAAGCACCATCCAGCTTGGGTCTGCCTGCAAAAAGCAAGTCCAGAGTTAGAGACTTAAGAACCCAGAGGCTGAGATGGAGGGTATGTCAGGAAGGGAAATAAATCGATACTGATGGATATATTTTAGTAACTTTGCATTAGCGTAACATTTGTAAATGTAACTGTGTATTTTTGTAATATTTTGTTTTAAGTTAACTCTGTTGTAGCTTCAGTCACTTGTCAGCCACTTAGAAATGTTTTTTAATGTGGAAATTAAATAATCAAAGTAGTGCAGATGTTTTGGGCTACAACTCGGATCGAACCTGGCTAGCCCATGCCGAAGGGAGCTGTCGTCCAAAGCAACTGGATGGCATCAGGCTGACCAAGGATTAACTATGGGACAGTGGTGGTGGAGTGGACTGTCCTTTAGCATGTAAACGCCACTACTAAACTTTTAACTTCTTTAAATTAATCCATACCATAGTGACACAGTGAAAAAGTGGAAGGGAACATCGCCAGCTGTTGTGTTCTGCATTTTTTCTTTTAATTGTCAACTTTGGGTGCAGCTGTGTTGTGAGTGGGTAAAAAATTCTGCTCATGGAATGAAACAAAGATGGAAAGCAGCGACTCTGATTACTTCCTACTTTTTATGTTTTGCCGGTTTGCAATCTGGCGGCTTAAACAGTCTGATGGGTAAAAAAAAAAAAGGCAGCCTGAGAATTAGACTGAATGAAACCAAGGCAACAACGTTTCTGAGCTTCTGGAATGAAAAGCAAAACCCGGTACTGCCAACTTTTCGACGCCTGATCACTTTTACAAGTGAGGAAAGCTGCTCATGGTATTTGAATGGATCGTTGTTTTGCTTAAATGGGAATCTGTCACTGACCTTAACATTGGAAATGGAATAATATGCAAAGGAAGAAGGACCTCAAGCTTCCTAACCACCAGTAACACTATATTAGAATATTTAGTCATTTATTTGAAAAATTTATTGCCTTCCCTTCATCTATATAATGCATAAAATAAAACAAAAATTGTATAATGCACAGTAATAAAAACCCTAAACCCTTCATCAAACAATTGTAACAGCTGCCACAGAACACTAAGGGAGCAAAAGAAGCTGGAATAAAGCAAGACGGTATAAATTAAGCCAGCATAAACCCCATTTAGCAGGGGGCTGCTGCTGCTGCTGTACCTAAGCCTGGCATTAAAAATACTGTAGTATCCTACCAGGTTTCCAGGTGGTGTGACTGAGCTGAACAAGCCTAGGATGTAGCCCAAGTTCTCCCTCTGTAGTCCTGCCCAACCACACCCCCAGAATGCCCCCCTTTTAGGACTTACACTGGCCTTGACTCAGCCAGCATAAGGCTGAGCTTAACTGAGCAAATTGCACCGGCATATATTCGGCTGAGCTGGGGTTAGGGACTTAACCCTGGCTTAGCTGGGAGTCAGCTGTATCCCCTGTATCCTTAGATGTTCATTCCATCTTGCCATAGGGTTGCCTCCTTACTAACTAAAATATTTGAACTGCCTGGGCAAGCAAATGATAATGTTGGCACCAGCTGGGCTTTCAAGGGGAGGGCATTTCACAAACACGGTGCCACTGCAGAGAAGACTTTAAAACATGACTACATAATGCACCTCACCCAATGAGAATTAAGGCTAGTGATACTGAAAAACAATCAAGAGAGAATATACAGTAATAGTATTTTGAACAGATTGGCTGGTGGTGTATGTAGTTGCATTGCAAAAGTTGCATTGTTTGTTGTCTCTTGAATGGATAGTTTGGATTCCCTAAAGCTCCGGGAGGGGGAGAGGCACACACCTCTTCCAGAAAATTATTGGTAATTATTTGCTTGTGGGATTTTAATAGAATAACTCAGAGTGCTGCTTTCTTTGGGCTTGATATAGACTTCACTGCCGGCATATGAAAAGACTCCTACTATCTACAGAAGGTTTTCAATCCAGCTGAGTTTTGCTGATTCCTTTCCCCCTTGCAGCCTCTAGCATCATCCCCATACAGTTCTGGATAGCCTCCTAATCCTCTGGAACAGTGTGGTTGGTGAAGCCAGGGCTGCAGAGAGGGCAGGGGTGTCCCTTCCACTGGCAGAAGCATTCTCAGAGGAGATATTCTTCCTGGCAGGAGCAAAGTCTGTATCCTACCCATTATATGTTCCAGACTTAACTGTGCTTGTTGTCTTCCCCCTTGCCCTTAATAATCAGCTGATGACCCTTTACCCATACTTCATGATCATGAGATAGATCCATATGACTTTCCTCCACTGCTCTGTGGTGCAAACAAGGCAGCAACATGTCAAAACAGATGCTATTTATCTTTATGTATCTACGGGTTTTCCAAGTGTTATCCCACCCACTCACAGTAATAGTTTTGGGTCACAGTTCCCGCTTCCAGCAGAAAAACATTATTCTTTTAAAAAAAATAATTGTGGTAAACTTACATTTCTGTGTCCAAGAAGAAAAGTGCAGAGATTTTCTTCTAGGAATTGTTTTTGTGATCTGATAGAAAAAGAAAGGACAGGAACGATAAAACAAGCAAGCAAAAACAAACTGACCCTCAAATTGTTAGCCTGCCACAAATGATGCGCATGGGCAACCACATACTCATGAGGTGTCAGATGAAGGATTCTTGAGCACATAAATATACTGTCTAAAAAAACAGTACAGTGGTACCTCAGGTTACAGACGCTTCAGGTTACAGATGCTTCAGGTTACAGACTCCGCTAACCCAGAAATAGTACCTCGGGTTAAGAACTTTGCTTCAGGATGAGAACAGAAATCGTGAAGCAGTGGTGCAGCGGCAGCGGGAGGCCCCATTAGCTAAAGTGGTGCTTCAGGTTAAGAACAGTTTCAGGTTAAGAACGGACCTCCATTCTTAACCTGAAGCACCACTTTAGCTAATGGGGCCTCCCGCTGCCGCCGCGCGATTTCTGTTCTCATCCTGAAGCAAAGTTCTTAACCCGAGGTACTATTTCTGGGTTAGTGGAGTCTGTAACCTGAAGCGTCTGTAACCCGAGGTACCACTGTACTTCTGATTTTATGGTGTCCAGCCTACAGAAAGATATATCAGCCAGATGTTGGTGAATGCTAATACAGTGGAACCTCGGGTTGCGAACGTGATCTGTGAGGGAGGCATGCTCGCAACCCGCACCGTTCGCAAACAGCAGCACCGCATCTGCGCACGCGTGGCTTGCAGTTTGGCCCTTATGCTCAAAGCACGATTTAGCGCTTCTGCGCATGCACAAGCGCTGAAACCCAGAAGTAATCTGTTCCGGTACTTCCAGGTTCGGTGCGGTGCGCAACCCGAAATCGCGTAACGTGAAGTGTCTGTAACCCGAGGTACCACTGTAGTTAGGGTGCTCTCAACTTTAAACCCAGTTGCCATGGTCAATGTAAAGGTGCCTTGGTTTGATTACCCTTTTCTGCTATTGCCCTGTATTGATTCTGGTGCTTTGGGGCTATAGTTAAAGTGCTAGAATTGAATTCCATTTGCTCACTTTTCATGGATGGCTTTGCCTTTGGTTGTTGTTGGGTTGTTTTTTTAACTCTGTAAGGTCATTGATTTGTTTGAATGTGGTACAGTCTTCTCTTGCACTAACCCAATCAAAAGTGTCCTCCACATGAAACCTTTTTGTCATGGTAAAGCTTCTCCTGAGGTTCATGTGTTTGATGCAGAGTTTATTTCAAACCAAAGCAGGTATAGACAATTCAAAGTAGTACAATCACATGGGAAGACTGTACCATGTCAGGGACTGAGTATATAAAGGAATCCCATGTTAGCTAGACCCTGCTAATTCTTATTCCCACTCACCCCTTCTTCCTCCTATTCAGTCAATGTCTCTACAGTTTTACAGTGATGGGGGATTTTATAAGACCATTAGCTAGAACTGTGCTTTTATGTAAAGGATGAATAAAAGTATAATTGAGGAAAGAATTGCATGGATTTATAAGCTTATAAACAGATAAACTGCATTTTCATGCTGGTGGTATGTATTTTAAATACTGCATAACTGTGCCTCAATTCTCCTCCAGAGGTTTTGAGATTCATAAGAATAGTTCTTTCAAAAGCCCGTTCAATATTTAAGGCTGTGTTTAATGAATGCATGTAAGGCCCCAAAAGCAAGTATAAGGAAAGCTAAAAATTGTGGTTATAGAAATTTTCCTTAATCTGGTTTTTTGAACTCTTGTCTTTCTGCTTGAAAGATTTTTTCCATGAACATGTTGCAGTATTTCTGTTTGTCCCATAAAATGCTCAAGGTTTGGACAGTTTTAGAATCTGGGAATGACTTCACGCATTCCCTCATTGTTTCTACTTGCTATAAAGGCAACTGCCAGAGTGAATGGAAGGGCCTTCTTAGGGATGGCACCCATGCTTTGATGTGCTTTTTCACAGACTCACAGAATCATAGACATGGAAGGGACCACAAGGGTCATCTAGTGCAACCCTCTGCAAAGCAGGAATCTTTTTACCCATGACCATTTACCATTTTTATTCTGCTGTTTTTGTGTGTTTCCTAGCTTTTAGGTTATAGAACTTGGGTGGTTCTGTGTTATGTTGCTTCTTGACTTGATTATTGATAATAGAAATGTATTGCAAAGTTCAGAACTTATCATATGATAAATTACAAGCAAGCACTTGGTGATTTGCATTTCAGATTTAGAGTATGGATCAAAGAAATCATCCTTTAATATTCATGAAGGACGAACTGTGAGACCTGGGAATAGAAAAGCAACAGAACAATTTGTTTTATCCTTCTACTGAGCAGAGCAATAAACTGTAAACATGAATAGATTGAATTGTTGAACTATCTTGAAGTTTTTCGGGGTATGTGCAAATACCAGCTCAAGCAGGCTGTCATTTGTTTAAAGTTGGGGGATATTTTTTGTTTTACCTCTAAAAGAGGCTGTTTTCTTATTTTAGACACACCCTTCATGTTCTTTCCACTGTGCATAGAGGCCCAATGACATGTTGTTCACAATATTCTGATGCCTATTTTTATCCTGCAGCTCTGTTCGTAAACAAAGGCACCACGTGTAATCCCCACCTATCCAGCAGAATTATTTCCATTTTGCCTGGTTTAATTTTGGTCAGAATTGACATATAAAAGTGTACTATTTCCATAAAATCATTTGCAGCAGGATGCCTGCAATGTTTGACATGCGGGTCGAAAGTGAGTTTAAACATTTGCCAGGAAATTAAATTGTGAAGGGAAACCTAGACACATTTTAAACAATCAAGACTTAAGGTTTGAAACATCTGCAAGTAAGCTGTTACATGCCTCATGGGTTTTCATTATATTGTTGGGTGTTTTTTCTCTCTTTGCAAACAGTACTGTCCCCACCCACTGCTTTCAGATGAGAAAAGCAGGATGTGCCGATCTTCTCAAGCCATAAACTTCAAGGTGGCAGAAAGCAAAGGTGCAGGCCACTTTTGCTTGTACCTGAATCTTGGCGCATCAGCTCTTGAGTTTAGCCCTGGAAAAGCCTGTGTGAAACCTTCCTCCTGATTTGATAAACCATGTCCCATATTTTTTTCCTCAGAGGCTGTGCTTTCTCACCTATCTCCACTTTATTCAGTGATTTGCTTATTATCACTTTCTGCATATCAATTTTTAATCACACAGTTTTATCTGATGGTATTGTATTTATATTGTGCTGTGTTTTCATCATAGGGTTTAATGCTTTGATCCAAACTTCTGCTTCTCCTCCTCCTCTTGTTGTTTCTGCTTTTTCCTTTATGTCCCATTATATCCTTAGAGTCAGGCAAAAATGACCTCTTGTGTAACCTGCCAAGTAAGAACAGGAAAGAACATTATTTTTTGTTCCTGCTGCTTCTGTTGCATAGCTGTGGAACTCCTTTCCCTTAGAGATTAATTTGATCATTTCCTAGAAGTCATGTTAAGACTTCTGTTTCACCTACAGCTGTTGTTCAATATGCATTGCCATGGTCTTAGTTTAGAGAGTTTTGATACCTTGAGAAAATAGCATACACAGTCTAAAAAACTCTTTTTGGACAACATCTAATTATTTCTCAGGAGTACCTCTATTTCTGTCCATCTCACTGGCTCTACACGGAGTGCCCATTGTGGTCACCAACCTGGTGCCCTCCAGATGTTGGAGACTACAAGTCCCATCTGTCCCAGCCAGAATGGCCCAGCGTTCAAAATATGCCAGACACATTTTGCACCTAACTATCGGCCACTTGTGACCAAGTGAAGATGCCCAGTTGCCAGGATGGCACCTGACGCCTCCACCATCTGGAGGTGCATGCCTGGGAGATCCTTGGATCTTGACTGTTTTCACACACTAGCAACACATCCTGTAGTTATAGTTTGTTATATTTTGTCTGCACAATCAGAATGAAACTCAGGAACTAAAAAGTTGTATTGAAAAATACAACTTTTGAGCCATCTGGCTCCAAAATGGCAACTAGGCATTTCATTTTGGTAACTATAACCCTGGTTTAAGGAACCATTTGGTGCCTAGCTGATATACCTGAGTTTCTAACACTGGAACGGCCAATGAGAAGGAATGATGAGAGGTGCAATCCAGTAACATCTGGAGGACCCCTCTGTTATCAACAATGTAATATTTATCAGAGCGGATACCAAAACACAGATCACTTGGCATAAGAAAGCAAGGTGGCTGGTTGACCGGTGTTGACCGTGTTACAGTCATTATTATTAGGTATATAAACAGTAAGACAACAGATATTCTTAAAATTGGGACTCAAAAGAAGTTCTAATCCATTCCATATATGAGTTTAAGTCGATAGATCTTTCTATTTTAAAGCTACATGTGTAAATCAATATTTCTGAAACAAGATGTGTGGGGATTCTTGGTTTTAGATTGCTTTTAAGATGTTGCTTGCCACTGCAGGTTTTTATCATTAGTTTCATCATTAGTTCTGTGTATTTCTTTTTTAAATCTGCTGCCTGTCAGAGGTATGCTGTAGTTAATTTAAAAGTGTTTTAATCGGTTAATTCACCTGTTCATTGAATTGAGCTTCATAGCCCTGATTAACTTATGTTACTTGTTGGCTCTAGCTAGTAACAGACCTAGTTCTAAATCTTGCATTCCTCATTTCGAAATGGCACCACCAAACCAAGTCTTTGGTGATTTTTGATCCAACAGGCACCAGTATACTGTGTGAATGCAACTTTTAAAATGTTGGGGTCTCATGCCTTGGGCCAGCACATTTCAAATTGTTGTTCCAACCTGACTACAGCTGACAACATGTTTGGGAATTGAAATTGGATACTCTGGTTCTAAACTAGCCTGCTACTAGGATGTGAATCAGATAACTTAACTGAAATTATGGGATCATCAAGTGTCAAATACAGGTGAAACTCGGAAAATTAGAATATCGTGGAAAAGTTCATTTATTTCAGTAATTCAACTTAAAAGGTGAAACTAATATATGAGATAAAAAGACTCATGACATGCTCCAAAATCTCCTGGTAGACGGCTGTGTTGACCCTGGACTCGATGAAGCACAGTGGACCAACAACAGCTGATGACATGGCTCCCCAAATCAACACAGACTGTGGAAACTTCACACTGGACTTCAAGCATCTGGCATTGTGTGCCTCCACATTCTTCCTCCAGACTCTGGGTCCTTGGTTTCCAAATAAGATGCAAAAGCTGCCTCTCATCAGAAAAGAGATTTGGGGAGATTAGGTCCAGGATCAACACAGCCGTCTACCAGGAGATTTTGGAGCACTTCGCAGACGAGCTTTATGGGGATGCTGACTTCATTTTCCAGCAGGACTTTGGCACCTGCCCACACTGGCCAAAGTACCAAAACCTGGTTCAGTGCCCATGGGATTACTGTGCTTGATTGGCCAACAAACTCGCCTGACCAGAATCCCATAGAGAATCTATGGGGCATTGCCAAGAGACAGATGAGAGACATGAGACCGAGCAATGCAGAAGAGCTGAAGGCTGCTATTGAAGCATCCTGGTCTTCCATAACACCTCAGCAGTGCCACAGGCTGACAGCATCCATGCCACACCGCATTGAGGCAGTAATTGATGCAAAAGGGGCCCAAACCAAGTACTGAGTACATATGCATGCTTCTACTTCTCAGAGGTCCAATACTGGTCTATTTGCAATCCTTGTTTTGCTGATTTCATTTAATATTCTAATTTTCTGATATTGTTAATTTGGGGTTTTCATCAGCTGTACGCCATGATCATCACAATTATAACAAATAAAGGCTTGACATATCTCGCTTTGCATGTCATGAGTCTATCTCATATATTAGTTTCACCTTTTCAGTTGAATTACTGAAATAAATGAACTTTTCCACGATATTCTAATTTTCCGAGTTTCACCTGTACTCCCATTATCTTCAGAGGCAATAGATTATATTCAGAGCATTGACCTTCTGGACACTAACATGGTTTTTTAGCAAAGACCACCCACAGAACTCCCAACCAGACAGGTCTCTCCCAGCCATGCCTGAGCATGCCAAGAATTGAACTCAGGACATTCTGCATCCGAAGCAGTCACTCTGCCTCTGAGCTCCAGTCCTTTCCCACAGGAGGTTCTCTTATGGGTCCTTCCACCACTTAGACTGGGGCAGATGATGATTGGGAGGAGAGGTCCAGTTATTGTATCACTTCACATCTCAAATGTCCTCCCTAGAGAAGCTCACCTGTCACCAACTCTGATGTCTATTTTGGTTTTTTTGGTGTTAATGTCTTTATTTGGTGTCTTTAGTTGTCTAGCCCTTCCCAGCATTTTTTACAACTCATTTTCATATTGCTTTTATAATTCTGCTGGATTGTACTGATTTTCGTGGCTGTTGCTCCTGTGCTTTTAATGCTTTCTATGGCATTCTTATCATATCGCTTACTGTTTTTAAAGTACGTGGTACTTTAAAACCCTATAGGCACTCACCTATAAAAATAGATTAGAGAGATGGAGCCAGGAGTAGGTAAAATGCGTAGCTGATCTCCAGTTGGTCTTCCAGTGCTTCACCTTTTTGCTTCCACTTGTGACAAAACTCCTGTTTGTTTAGGCGCATGCGTTTGGTTGGTTCGTATCCAGCACCCTGTTTTACCTTTTAGTCAGTTTGTCACAAATATAGAAGAAATGTATGCAATCTCCCGGTCCATAAGGTAAGGGGCTATATAATAAAGTCCGAGGATAAGGGATTCAGAAGACCAAAGCTGCAACTGTTCATAGCCAAGAGAGAAGTATGTGCTCAAATAAAAGTCTTCTGGAAGTCCCCCCCCCCCCTTTAGCCAGTGACCCAGCAAAATGGGCAAGGTGCTTTTCCATTTAAAACAGTTTTGAATGTGAATGCAAAACAAACTACACGAAGGACTGGTTGTACAGATTATGGCAGGCCATAAGCTATGCATTTTAGTTTTTCCTGTAAGAAGTTGTTTCTTGGTAGCTTAGTTCATAGCCCACTAAATCAATGTGAACCTTTCTCTACTCTCCAAGGGATTCTGGATTAGGCCTGGAATGACTTTCAAACAGTGAATTAATTTGATCTTAATGAGAAGCCAAGTGAAATATCCTCTCCAGTCAGTTTCAACAGGATTTAAAAACAAACAAGCTGCAAAATTTATTGTTCCATTTTTGCATTTTGCTGGGGTGGAACTCAGGTTAAATTCAGTTCAGTAAGCTTGGACTACAACATTAATTTGAGTTGTCTTTCCCAATCATGTATATGTTTATCGTGCTAACGTTAGGGGCCAAATAAGAACCCAGTCCTCCAGGAATTTGTTTATTTTATTGAATTTGCAACAGCGGATCATATTATGGCTTGGGATGTTAATGGATGTACTGTAGTTAAAATGCAATGATAATTACTGCCAACTGTGTGTGCCATATTATTTCGCCCAGTCTTGCCATAGATAGGAAGATAAGCAGCCAATTAGAATCAAATGAATAAAGCACAATAGAATTTATATGAACTGAGATGTACATCAAGAACAGGGACATGAGGAGAGGGAAAGCTTAAAAAAACCATGCAAAGCCTAGAGACAATTGGCTGAGTGCCGTGGCCAGGAATGAAGTTGACAGGGAGGGCTGGAGTCTAGAAAGCTATGGAATTGTGGCCAAGGGAGTAGAGCCATTGACTTAAACTAGTCACGACTAACTTGTCAATTGGTTTCAGTGGGCCTACTCTGAGTGTGACTTGGTTGGGATACACACCACATATTAGTCCAGGATCACGATCCACTACCAGTTCAGAACATGGTAATAACATGCCGCCTGACCCAAATAAGGAGACACATGCATGCAGGCAGACGAATGCAGTATGCAAGTACATCACTTGCATGTACAGTGTCAAAATATCACCCCCGTGAGCTTTAAGGCACCAAGTGAAGGCAATTAAATATCAAAGGGCTTTTTTTAGAGGTGGGGGTGGGGAGGAATTCCAGTTGAATTTTTCACTGGATATTCTGCTGGTCTTTGCTTAATTGAGTCTGAGTGTTGCATTTTCTTGTATTCCATTATTGTTTTAATATTTTTTTCATGAATTTATTTTTGTGCAGGTTTTTGTTGTTGTTTTTTTGGTACATACCGTTTATTAAATTTTCAACATGGGCAGAAATCAGAAGGGCATTTCAGATATGCTTCGAAATGTGCACCTGAGAAAGGAAAATGCGGTTTCTCCGTTGTTCAGTGTGCATTCAAATGCACATCCCCATCACTTACCTAGGACACCTAATTTACGTGCCTGTTAAGATCTTGTTTATCTGCAGCTACTTCTAGATCAGGGGGTTGTGGCGATTTTCAGCAAGGACATTTCCTCTCACTTCTGAATTCCTGGATGAGGTTACAGAAGACAGCGGGGTTTCCTTCTGGAACATGGAAGACAACTCAAACTACAGTGGTACCTCGGTTTACGAACTTAATCCATTCCGGAAGTCCGTTCTTAAACCAAAACCGTTCTTAAACCGAGGCACACTTTCCCTAATGAGGCCTCCAGCTGCTGGTGCCCTTCCACCGTTCAGCTTCCGTTCTTAAACCGAGCTAAAGTTTGCAAACCGGGACACTACTTCCAATTTTGCGGAGTTCGTAAACCAAATAGTTCATAAACAGGGCTGTTCTTAAACCGAGGTACCACTGTACATTAAAATTTTAGCAAGTTTAGTCTCTGCCCTGGCCATGTAGGGCCCAGTGTAGAAGTGATGCCATGTTTAGCATAGTCCCTAGAGAAATCAAAATGCTCAGATGTGTTGAAGCAATTTAGATATACAGTGGTACCTCGGGTTAAGTACTTAATTCGTTCTGGAGGTCAGTTCTTAACCTGAAACTGTTCTTAACCTGAAGCACCACTTTAACTAATGGGGCCTCCTGCTGCCTCGCGCGATTTCTGTTCTCATCCTGAAGCAAAGTTCTTAACCCGAGGTACTATTTCTGGGTTAGCAGAGTCTGTAACCTGAAGCGTATGTAACGTGAAGCTTATTTAACCTGAGGTACCACTGTATATGGCACTGGTAGTTACTACACGGCAGACTAGAAACAGTCAAGAGATCTCAGTGGTGCATTTTGAGGCAGTGAAATTGTAGTAATTATGTAGTAAAACGTTGTGCTTATTCCCGTAGTGGTGGCCTCCTAAGGGTAACCTGTGAGTGCAGTTAATGTCAAGCTCCGTAGCAGGATGACTGAAATGTGTTTTTAAAAACGCACATAGGCCTCATTTTGGAACTGTATAGGAACGGCTTCTGCTAATGCAGCCCTTAACCTGGACCTTAAAGTTTGCACATGTGCCAATAAAGACAACTATTTTCCAGCCTGGGATGTTGACTAAAAGCCATTACTTTCCCACTCTTGGTACTTTTTAATTTCCTTTTGAATGTTAATGGATGAATTAAGAAAAATATTAACTAGCTGTAGCTAAACAAGGATATATGTCCCCCCCCCCCAGCTTTGCATGTTCCAAGTCCCAAAAGAGGGATAGAGGAAGGGGAAACAAACCGTGTCTCTGGAACGTCTTACCCGAAAGAGCACATTTGACACAGTGTGTTCTTGCCAATGTTTACAGGAAGCCCTTTTTTTCCATGCCATGTTTCTGTTAGTGCCCATGGCAGCTTTTCTGAGAGGCCTTCATTGTATTGCGACTGGATGCTGGGATATTCTCAGCTGAAGAAGGCGGCACCTTGTGGAGGACGATGTTTGATCTAAGGCCTTGAGGAGCAGTCAGATTCCTTGTAAATTTAATCTGAATAAAAATGAAGGGGTGTTGAGTGATACTTTGGTGTGGCATTTTGGTAATGACTAAGGGATATTGTTTTTATTCTGAACAGATGAAGCGGCAATTCCAGACAATTCCAGAAAGGCAGCATCTTCAGATGCTTCGTGGGATGAAATACTGTTTGTCAAAACATGCCGTGTTCTTTGCTTGCTTGCTTTCTCCTAAACTTCTTCATCTTGTTATTTTGCTTTTCTGGAATCAGAGAATATGGATCGAAGGACATGGCTATTTACTGTAATGCGCCTGACACATTACAATAATCCAGAATGTCTAATACCAAGATGGAGGTCCTCCAGACTTGTGTATTGAGAACGCTGCTTGATGGAAGTGAGTTGTGGGCAATTTACACAGCCACCAGGAGCAACAGCTCAGTGCCTTCCATATGTGCCACCTCAGGAAGATTTTGGGCACCACATGGCAGGGCGAGAGTCTTAAAGATGTGCTCTCCCAAGCCCACATTCCCATCATGTTCACACTCCTTTCTCAGTGACATCTAAGCTGGCTTGGCCATGTCCACCAAATAGAAAATGGCAGGATCCCCAAGGACATGTTCTACGGGGAGCTGGCTTCAGGCACCAGGCCTGTTGGCAGACCAACTCTACACACCCCAATGATTCATAATCTTGCACTCTATTCACTTCATTAAAATACACATACACACAATGCCCGTTCTTAAGCCAGCTCAGCCAAAATACTGGGGTCCACACATAGTGGTCCGTGGTGGTGACAGTGGGGCTTTCAAGGCCTACCACTGATGGTAAGGTGGATGTTGGCTCTGGGTAGCTTGCCCAGGCACCATTGAGTAGGAACTCACTCACATTGCCCTTGATAGGTCCATTCCAACTTGAGGAAGTCCAAGATCAGCCTAATGGCCAACACAGAGTCTCTCACTCCTCACAGCTGTTCCTCTGGCAGAAACTCCCTTCTGAAGGTTCCTCTGGCTGGATGCGGGGCAACACAAGTGAAACCCATCACCCCCTTGTGGCAAGCAGAGTCTCTTTCCCATCACAGTTCACACCACTAAGTAATGCCATCATATTTGAACTCAGATATTTGAATTTAAAATGAATTTCCAGCTGTGTTAAAATAGGGCATATAATCTAGCAAAAACTAAGCATATTTAAAGGTAAAGGGACCCCTGACCATTAGGTCCAGTCGTGACCGACTCTGGGGTTGCGGTGCTCATGTCGCTTTATTGGCCGAGGGAGCCGGCATACAACTTCTGGGTCATGTGGCCAGCATGACTAAGCCGCTTCTGGCGAACCAGAGCAGCACACGGAAATGCCGTTTACCTTCCCGCTGGAGCGGTACCTATTTATCTTCTTGCACTTTGACATGCTTTCAAACTGTTAGGTTGGCAGGAGCAGGGACCGAGCAACGGGAGCTCACGCCGCCAACCTTCTGATTGGCAAGTCCTAGGCTCTGTAGTTTAACCCACAGTGCCACCCACGTCGGAGAAGACGGCTGCATTCCTATATGTGCTTACCCGGGAATGGTTTTTGTCCACGCAAATCAGAAGCTGTAATCAAGGTTTGTGCTTGTCTGGAAGAGACAAACCACAGATCTATTCTCTGGAGAATATATGTAGCATCAACAAATCAACTTCTTCCAAACCCTGCCCCATCAAACTTTAACTGTTTGCAACCCAATTAGACAGGCCTGGTCTCATCATATTGGTCAAGGTCCAGACGCCAGCAGAGTTCATAAATAGCGCCTGCCCTAGACCCTCCCTTTGCGTGGGCAGCTGGGTCTGGAGAATTACCTTTTCAATTTCCCACATTGCCCTCGAGTGATGCCATATTCGGGGGGGGGGCATTGTGGGAAATAGCAGGTGGCAGCTATAAAATGGCACTCCTTGGTAATCTGCATGAGAATAAATTAAATGTGTTTTAGTATTCCAACTGTTGTAAAAGTAGGGTTGTACATATTTCTTGATTTTGTTGTTTTATCTTTCGTAAACCACTTTGCGGGTTTGTTTTTCTACATCAAGCAGTGTATAAATTTTGTGAAATTAATAAATGTATAGATAGTAGAATGGTCAAATAGAAATGACAGGGCTCCTTCCCTACTAAGCAACAGTTAAAGGTGCAGGACCACTGTCTTCTTTTTTGTCTGGCCACCCTAAAACTGGGGGAACCCAGAACATAGGAATGACTCCTTGGAGGGCACTTTCCCAAGATAGAGAGGCAATCTGTACTGCCATTCTCTGTCCTAGTCCCCTTAGCCTTTTGTTCTAAATAGCAGCAAACACACCTGAGAAAATTACAAATCTCTTGGTGCAGTATAACTGCACAAACTACGGTTTCAATGATAGTAAGGTATCATGTGTGTTCTTGTTGCCCTCTGGTGGATAGAGGTTATAGCCCCATTTTAGAGTGGTGGCGCAAGGTTGAAGCATTAGTGTTAGTGGACATGCCCTATTCCAAACTGATTCTGAGACAAATAGTGGTGCTCTCGCCATTTTTATTTTAAAATTGAAGCTATATATTGATTTCCAGATAGTAAAAATATGCACCCTATTTCATACCAGAAAGGTTTATGAATTTGGACACAACCCAACCAAGTCAAGCACTTTTAAACTCCCGTTTGAT
Organism: Podarcis pityusensis; assembly: GCF_964106645.2. NCBI lineage: Eukaryota > Metazoa > Chordata > Lepidosauria > Squamata > Lacertidae > Podarcis > Podarcis pityusensis. The sequence goes on from NC_138031.1 coordinate 67,918,484, forward strand.
TTAGCTGGGGAGTTAAGTATGTGCTTAAAACATTCCAGTAGAAATAAATGGGATTTAAAAGTGCTTTAAACTGGCTGGGTGGAACGCTGATTTAAACTTGATAAGTTTTTACTGTGAAATTGCTGAACATACAAACATTTCTTTAGAAATATGCCTTTGCCTCTTTGGGCGTTAGCCATTAGCATTAGCTAATTATTTTATGTTCTATCTCTTCTGTCAGAAGCTGCAAGCTTTTAAATATCAGCTGCTGGAAACCTCAATTGGGGACATCTGTGGGGACATCTGGTTGGCCTCTGTGAGAACAGGATTCTACACTAGATGGGTCACTGGTCAGATTAAGCAGCCCTTATGGGTGGAGAGACTAAAAGTTCTGTGGTATTTTAGATGTAGAGTGAAAAAAACCTTTCGTAGGAAACATTTCTTAGTAGATGCATGAAATAGGCTGAGACGATGATGAGGTAGAGATATACAACAGGATGAATCAGAGATACGCAGAGATATATACACTACTACAGGATGAACCAGATTAACAAGATGGGAGTTAACAAGAAATCTGATAATTGGCTGAATAATAAGCAGGAGTAGAGTTCCTGTAGCTTGGAATTTTGGTTTTAAAGTCTCTGAATAGTGTTAGGCCTGGATAGTGTTAGAATAGGGCTTGCCTGTGTTTGGGCTCTATCATTTGTTTGGAGATCATTGCATCCTTGAATAATGCTAAAACAGTGAAATCACGTGGGAGATTCTTCCATCTGTAGAGAGGTGAGTGTCATGATCAGTTGCAGCAAAAACAGCAAAGAGTCATTGAGACAAATACATTTATTGCCACAAGGCTCTTTGTTGTCTTTGTTTTGCACTTTCCCTGCAGGTAGTGTGATACCAATGTGTGTGATCCCTGCAAATATGTTTTAATGTTCTACAATCCCAGGGGATAGAGTCACGGGGGAAATAAAAAAAACACACTGCCCCTTAGCCTAAAGACCAGCGGGTGAACACTCATGTCTACCTGGACACTGAGGTCCAGCGCCGAGCGCCTTCTGGCAGTTCCCTCACTGTGAGGAGCCAAGTTACAGGGAACCAGGCAGAGGGCCTTCTCAGTAGTGGCACCCGCCCTGTGAAACGCACTCCCACCAGATGTCAAAGAGAACAACAACTACCAGACTTTTAGAAGACATCTGAAGGCAGCCCTGTTTAGGGAAGCTTTTAGTGTTTGATGCATTACTGTATTTTAAAATTTTGTTGGAAGCTGCCCAGAGTGGCTAGGGAAGCCCAGCCAGATGGGTGGGGTATAAATAATATATTATTATTATTATTATTATTATTTATTTTATTTTGTCATGGCAGCACCTCCAGTGTGGAAATACCTACCACCACATTTTTGTGTCTCTCCCATTTTTTTAAAAAGTAATAGTAGCAGCATTGAAAAACATTATTCCCCATCGTTCCTCCTCCTTTGTTTTCCTTTGATTCGCTGTAATCTATATACATAGCACCAGCTTTCTTTCTTTCTTTCTTTCTTTCTTTCTTTCTTTCTTTCTTTCTTTCTCTCTCTCTCTCTCTCTCTCTCTCTCTCTCTCTCTGTCTCTCTCAATTTCTTTCAAAAGAAGCTCCAGACTGTCACATTGAGGGACATCAGGGGATTCCAGCTTAGAACATAGACCAAGCAAGAACGTCCTGTGCCTTAATCGGAACTGGAAGGATGCCTAGCATTTTTTAAAGTCATAGTTTGGCATTCTGAAGATGTGCTTCCTGTTTTGCAGGCATCTTGTAATGAACCTGAGTACATTAAAACAGCTTTGCAATAAATAGCGAGGGAATAGTTGCCATCTCCTGTTCACATCACCTCTGTCTCTCCCTCCCTCCTCTCTCCCTTCCTCTCAGCCAGGAGAAACATAGCCCAGTACCATGAAAACTGCCATGCTGGGACTGGCTCAAGTGGGCAAGGGTCATAGGAAGAACGGACCAGCAGGCACATTTGCCTCCTAGCTGTTCGTGGAGTCAACCAGTCCTCACACAGATTAAGAAATAGGTTGCAGCAGTTCTCATGGCTGCCATAAAAGTGCCTGTGGTCTTGAATATATTTACGTTAAAATTTGGAGTTTATATTACATGTTGGACGAGAATGTGCGCCCTCCAGTTACTCTCATAATAGTCTTGTTGTAAAATCTTTCAAATCAGATGCTTGGTGTGTTTTCCACCAGGGAAAGGAAAGGCATGCATGTAACACGTGCAAATCCTACCCCTGCCTAATTTGTAAGCCATTTCTTGAAAATGTACATTCAGCTTGAAAGGCAGCTTTAAGTCATGATAAATAGTTGAGTCAGGAGTAGGTGTCTCATTCGTTTGCTGCAGAGAAAAGGATGACCTGTCTTCAAAGAAACAATTAAGTTGATTGTTTTCCTCCTATTGTTGAGTTGAAAATAGCTTGCAGTTGTTAGGTCTCATTCCATGCTTTTAATTCAGGAAGCCTCTGTTGTCTGATTCCATGGAAGGCTGCAGGTGAGACACTGTTTGACATTTGCCTTACCCAAGGGGAAGGAGGGAAAAGGAAGCCCAGGGCAACACATGCAACAAGATGCACTCTACCTTTTGTGTCACACATTTTTTGATAGATGTAGAAAGAACAGGGTAAAGGAGTACTTTGCTCTTGTGATTTGCCCCCTACGTGCTTAAAGGAAATCACATGCATTAGAAGAGTTTGTTTTGGAAATACCATTCCTCTCTTATGAACACATAGCAGACTTCCTTGTCCAATCAGGCCCATTGCAAATGACATTCTACAGTGGTACCTTGGTTTATGAACTTAATCCGTTCCGGAAGTCTGTTCTTAAACCAAAGCATTCTTAAACCAAGGCGTGCTTTCCCATAGCAGCGGGGGACTCCATTTACAAATGGAACACACTCAACAGGAAGCAGAACATGTTCTTATTCTAAGGCAAAGTTCACAAACCAAAACACCTACTTCCGAGTTTGCAGCGTTCTTAATCTAAGTTGTTCATAAACTAAGCTGTTCTTAAACCGAGGTACCACTGTATTTGCTTAAGTGCTGGTGAACCCTTGTTCAGTCCTCTTAGCAGACAGCAGAAGCAAGAAGAAGCTGGCACTGAGCAGTTAGCTATATAGCCCCAAGCCATAGTTTAGCACTTCAGGGATTAGTCTGGGAAACCTATGGGCTATCACACCTTCATCTCCAGTCCTTCTCTGGCATAGCTGCGAGGACATCAGAAGCATCCACTTTGTGCTTTTAAACTGACCATGGTGTGTTGTTAAATCTGACAATCTCTGGTTAGTGTTTACAGTGATTTGCCCTGACAAGCCAATTTCCCGGCTCATAAACCATAGCTAACACTAACCACAGTTAAATAATAATGACTTGGATCCTTTGAAGATTTTGTGCTTGGAGGACAGATAGCTTTCAAAGAAGGGGTGCTAAGCTAGGGGGTATATGGGGGAGGGGAGGTCCAGCCTGCGGATTCCTAGCCCCTCTCAGTTGGGAAGAAGCCTGTGATTGTAACCTGACATAGAGAATACACTTTTGTCTCTTTCCATGGCAGTCTAAACAGAAGCTACTCCATCTTCCTGGCTCCTGATCTCAAAGGTCCATTTTTCTTCTACCCTTCCTTCCCCTGGCCTTTTTGTATCTCCTGCCTCTCAGAGCATCTCAGGCTGAAATATTTCTTGTTTCCCTCACCTGTGTAATATCAGAGCTGAGAGGCATTAATCCCCAGTATCACTGCTATAGATGGACTCTAATGGTTAGAAGCATTCTTCCTTTTTACTAGAGATAATCACGCACCATCGTAAAAGTGGCTTGATAGGATGGGGAGGCAAATCAGAGGTGTCATTTAAATGCATTCATAATAGTGATTTATTTGGACACCTAGTATTCTCCCCTGCCACAATCTAAATTCATAATATAGTTTATACAGGAGTAACCCTGAGATGTGTTCAGTGGGAAAGACCCCCACTGAGTTTGTTTTTAAAAGCTGGTCTCATAATAAAAAGTTGGTCTGATAATGTAAACAATATGTAGGAATTAGAAAAGAAAATATGAAAAACCCATTCCTGTGTATCAAAGCTACGATGTGTACACAACAGACTTAATTGCAGTCATTGTTGTAATGAAACAACTTGTCAGATGGCTTACAGTGATGTTTGCTAAACTGGTTTGCATATGTGCGTATTTCATTGAGCTGCCCAGTTAAAGCAAGGCAACAATTTTGCTGATAAGTACTAAAAAGGACAATAACAGATCTGCTAATTGTATATAGCCAGATCACGCTTGCTGAGGATGGATGGAACAAGTGGTTCATGTGATGATATTTGCATGCTAGCTTCCCTCCTTATCAATGGGCATTACATGCTCACGATGGAAAGAGTTGACGCAACGGAAGTTTCAAACAATCTTGCTCTCATGTGATGCTTGCCCATCCTTATGTGAGAAACCAGAATCTACCCAGTTCTTCTGCCCTAATAGAACATCGGAAGTGCTCACATAATGTTCTTTTTGCCCGTAATTCCTAGATAATCAGCTTGGGTCTTTAGTGTTTCTGAAGGTTTGTAGAAGGTTTGCTTTTTTGTGCCAGATGTGCATGGAACATCAGATGTAGAATATGGAATATCATGCTCTTTGTCACGTCTGTGAATCTGTTGCCAACAAAATCACCAAGTGATTTCTCCACTTCTAAAAGCACTCTACGGAGATTAGAATGTGAGAAGTGCTAGCCAATTTTCAAAATATAGTTGATTCTCTACAGCTTTTAACTATCATCCAAGTAAATAGAAGATTAGAGCTGCAGTCCTAAGCACGCTACCTCCGGTGTAAGCCTTATTGAACACAGTGGGGCTTTCTTCCAAGTAAATGCACATAGGATTGCTCCGTAGATTATAGGCTATTTTAAAGGATTTGGTAGGAGGAAGCATTAAAATATGACGCAAATATTTTTTTATTTATGTTTGCATTTATAATTCACCTTTCCTCCAAAGCAATGTGTACGGTTCTCCCCCCCCCCCGTCTCAATTTTATCCCCGGAACGATTCTTTGAGGTTAGGCTGGGAGCTATGAGTGGCTCAAGGTCACTCAGTGAGCATCATGGCAGAGTAGGAATTTCATCCTTAGTCTTCAAGGTCCTAGGGGGCAATCCTATGGCAAGATCCCCCTGGGTACTGCAGATCTCTGGTTTAGCCAGTGTTAAATCCCCAACCCTAGCTCAAAGATACACCAGTGTAACTGCTCATCCTGGCTCAGCTGATGGAAAGCTGGTCAAGCCAAGGGTAGCGTAAATCCCGCCCCCCCCAAAAGGCGTATGGCAATCATGGGATAAGAGCCGGCGTGGGCATAGGCAGCATCTAAACCCATTCAGCTTGGTCACTTGATGTGGTAAGTGTCGGAACAATGTGCGACAATCCACTTATCTGCAGCAAAGGGTGGAATTGAATTCCCAACAGAAACATGGCACAAATCACAATATTAAAGGCTTCTTTTCCTTCTGCCAAGCTTAGGTAGAGCAGCAGCCGCCCCAGAGGTGTAGCTGGGGGGGGGGGGACAGGGTGCACTGGGTACCAGACCATGGTGGGTGGCATTTACCGCGGGGCCTGCAGTGTGCCCAAGCCAAGCTAGCTCCGCCACTGAGCAGCCCCACTGCTGAACAGGGAATGGATTGGGTTCGACTTTACACCTGCTTAACTTAACACTAGCTTGCTTTACACCAGCGTCTTATGCATAGTGTTGCTTCCTTTAAAAGCCCAGCTCTCTGGCCACTGCTCCACGCTGGCTTTCTGAACCCTGGGTGCTTTAATACACAAATCAGCTTATAGACATTTCCAGCATAGACAATCTTATAGACATTCTTGCTTTACATCCAAAGTTGAAAGTCTGACTGTGGCAATACTTGCAATTTTAACTAGTATCATGGGCACCTGTCTGAAGAAGAGCACATGGGAAACCGAGGTTGCCTGGAGTACTGATGAGGCACTGCTTTTTCTGCAGTTCGCTGGGGCGCTTCACAGCATTAAACAAACCACTGCATTAACTAGGATCCCACGGTCTATTTTCAATTACCGTAAGTCCTGTTCAGCAAAGAACCATTCGAATGGTAATTCGAAACTTTGTAGTTACAGGTTCAACCTGTTTACTTCTTCCCTAGTCAGTTCCACTTATTTAGTCATGGATTGCTGGTGTGTGAGTGTGTAAGTGAAAACTATTAAACGACTCATGTCTTTCCTTTTATTTTTTTTTAACCTCTTCTGTTTCCATTATACGAAAAATTCGGTTAAGGGACAGTTCAGCACTGATCTCCCAGCCATGCTGATCAAGGACTATAATTCAGTGGTAGTTATCTGTCTCACATGAAAAAGGTCTTGGGATCCATCCCCAGTATTTCTAGATTGGGCTGGGAGAGATCCCTGCCTGAAACCACAGAGAGCCACTGCCTGCCAATGTAAACAAAATGGATCAATGATCTGATTCACTAGTGCTGCTGTGTACAACAGGCTTAACCTGCAAACAGGTGGACTTCAAATTAAAGGAACAATTCACTGCAGAAGTCTTAACACCATTAGTGAACAGGCTGCTGCTGTAGCTGCACTTTATTCGTGGGAAAGTGCCAGGAATCTCGTATGAAAGCACGTGAGAGGACAACCCAGAAGACATTGGAACACAGTGATTTAACAGCAACATCCTGTAAATTCCCCACAAAAAGTGAGTGGACAAAGGATATCAGTCCCAGAGAAAAGGACCGAATGTGGAAGCAACTCAAGGTTCAAATCTGCGCTTAGCCAAAAATCTTGTTGAGTGCTTTTTGGCCAAGTCACCGCATATTAGCCAACGAGGATAAAGTGTGTGGATGAAATGAGATAACCTCGCTACACTCCCTTGAGCTCCTTAGAGGAAGGGTGGGATGCGAATGCGATAAATATAACAAAAAGGGAACTTTGCCAAGTTTATTAAATAGGTGGTGGTTTGTGCACAGTTGGGTCATTTTAGCAGAACTGGATCACGCCCCTTGATTCTACTGGTTCTATGGAGTGCATTAAATCTGATATCATAATTGTACATGAACGGAGTCTTTTATGCATAGGACAAAGTCATAGTTCAGTTTCAAGGCAAAGTGCCTGTGGACAAACATTTGTTTTTGGGAGATGGGTTCAGAATTACTGCATGGTTACATCAGCACGCCTCTCTGGCAACATCCTGACATCCCTGCCCATTTTCTTCTTCTTCTTGTTGTTGCTATTACTATCCTTTGTGAGTGGCATCAGCTGGTTGAAACTGGCTCAGCTGCTGAATTGTAATGCTGGTGGATTGTGCTGGAGCATTTGTTAGGGAGCTGCTAGTTTGTCCATCACAAACGCTGCACGGATGTGTAAAATGCATGTGATGAAAGCGGACAGAAAGAAGTTTTCCTTCTCTTATAAAACTAGAGATGGCCAGGCGGGGAAGGGAAGTCACCCAGTGACTCTGAACATCGGAAGATTTAGGATAGACGAAAGGAAGTACTTTACACGGTGCATAGTTAAATTGTGGGCTTTGCTGTCGCAGGATGTAGTGATGGCCAACCAACCTGAATATCTTTAAAAGAGATTTAGACCAATTCATGGAGGATAATACTATGCCTGCTCGCCACTATGACTGTGTACTCCTTCCAGTATCAGAAGAGGTATGCCCCTGAATGACAATCGCTGGGAAGCAGAAATGGTGAGAGTGCTCTTGTGCTTATGTCCTACTTGTGGCCTTCCCATTGCCATATGGCGGGTGGTGCTGTGGTCTAAACCACTGAGCCTCTTGAGGTTGCCGATCAGAAGGTCAGCGATTCGAATCCCCACGACAGGGTGAGCTCCCGTTGCTCTGTCCCTGCTCCTCCAACCTAGCAATTCGAAAGCACACCAGTACAAGTAGATAAATAGGTACCACTGCGGCAGGAAGGTAAACGGCATTTCCTTGCGCTCTGGTTTCTGTCACGGTGTTCCATTGCGCCAGAAGTGTAGTCATGCTGGCCACATGACCTGGAAAGCTGTGGACAAATGCCGGTTCCCTCGGCCTGAAAATGAGATGAGCGCCGCAACCCCATAGTCACCTTTGACTGGATGTAACTGTCCAGGGGTCCTTTACCTTTTAGCTTTTTTACCATATGGCATAAGGCATCTGGCTAGCTTTTCTGAAAAGGAGCAAGAGACCACGTGGAAAGGAGTGCATTACAACACAACCATATGCATGTTTACTCAGAAAGTCCTGCTATGGACTCCTCCTGACATCCTTTTTCTTGAGTATTCATAATTTGTGTCCATGATGTTATTGTGGTTATACATGACCCTCTTTCCAATACTGTTTTGCATTTGCTAAAGTTTTGGCTTCCTCCCCAATCAATGCAAGTTCTACTCTCCCCAATTACTCCTCTTTTGTTGCACCCTTCAGATGGTGATACTGTGGTAACATTAGGAAACAGCTAAGGAAGCAGAACGATGTGTGGACAGTCCACTATAAATCCACCACTAATGCGCTTTTTGCTCCAATGACACATGACAGAATACACCCACCCCTACCCACATTAACACAAAAACTCTATAGTTTGGAGGGGCTCTGTGTTTAATGGGGCTTAGTCTCAGGTAAGTATGTATAGCAGTGATGGGAAACATGTGGCCCTCCGTATCTTGTTGGGCTACAGCTCCTGTCATTCCTAACTACAGTGGTACCTCGGGTTGCATACGCTTCAGGTTACATACGCTTCAGGTTACAAACTCCGCTAACCCAGAAATAGTACCTCGGGTTAAGAACTTTGCTTCAGAATGAGAACAGAAATCGTGCTCCAGCGGCACATCAGCAGCAGGAGGCCCCATTAGCTAAAGTAGTGCTTCAGGTTAAGAACAGTTTCAGGTTATGAACAGACCTCCGGAACGAATTAAGTACTTAACCCAAGGTACCACTGTATTAGCCATGTTGAGTAAGGCTGATGGAAGTTGCAGTCCAGTAACATCTGGAAGACGCCAGGTTCTCCAGTCCTAGTTCATAGGACTGAAGCAGCCTTAGTCTGTTCATTTGAGTTGACTTCTCATGTTACTGGATGCAGCTGGTGTAACATTAAAAAAGGAACTTCAGCCAGAGATGTGCAAGCTGATTCCACATCCAGATCTTGCACACCTCTCCTCTGCATGTTCCCTTTTGGAACATTTATATGAGCCATGCAAAGCCGGAAGTGCAACTCGCTCACGCTTCCTCTCCTCCTTCCTACATCCAGGTAACAAAATTTTTTAAAACTCCCCAATGGTTATAGTAAGTTCTGCTCAGATCAGTGGGACTTAACTTCTGCAGTGTCCATCCTTTCACATTTGCTTGTATTTTCTGAATATTTCAGAAAAAGGAGTTCACAAAACTGTGTTGTTGTGTTATTGAGTCCCTAACCACTGGCTGGCCTGATTAAGCTGTATTTTCTCCTGTTATATAATAAGAAGGTTATTTTGTCAGCAGAGTTTACTTTCCAAGACTTTCCCCCCTTCTAGAACCCCAAGGCACAGTCCTACTGAATCAGTTACCATCTGCTCCAGTGTTTGCATATAGCCTGGAGTGTTTGTGATCTCAGAAATATTTCCTGTAAATGGAATCCCTCTTGCCAGGCCCGTCACACAATAGATATATAATTGGATAAATTCTAAGCTGGGAACTACAAAACAATAAGGGAAAACTACATATTGTTCTGTGCACCGTGCACAAATGTCTCCCAAATGGACTGTGTTTTGTTGTTTACATATGAAACTACTCAAGTGTATTTTTCTTTCGTTGCTTTAAGAAATAATAATAATAATAGAAATGAAATAATTTAATAACTAAACCCTGATGTAGCCCTCTCCCCTGTCCTCCTCCCCACCCCAGTTTTAACAAGCTTGCTGTGTTTTAGCAGCACAGTAAAGACACAAACATAGAATCATAGAATCATCTATGATTGGAAGGGACCCTGAGGATCATCTTAGTCCAACCCCCTGCAATGCAGGAATATGCAGCTGTCCCATACGGGGATCAAACCTGCAACCTTGGCGTTATCAGCACCACGCTGAAACCAACTGAGCTTTCCAACCTGGAACATATAGCAGAGGTGAGAGACCTGTGGCCCTCCAGATGTTGGGCTTCAGTTTCCATCAGCCCCAGTGAACAAGGGTGAGTGGGAGTCACAGTCCCAAGAGCCTCTGGAGGGCCACAGGTTGCCTATCCTGAACAGGCACTTTAGATATAGAAATAGATCCATGGAGGAACCTTGTAAATAAAACCCTCCATACCTGAGGAATGATAAAGGACAAGGTGGGTTTTGGTGGGGGAAAGCGACAGGAAGCAGGCTATGCTTGCGATAATTGTGTTATTTCAAAGCTATGATTGAACAAGCGTAAACCTTTTTAGAGTACTTGGGGTTACTGTGGAATTGCCTTTGCTGCATCTAGTATTTAGCATGTACCTTTTCCTCTTCCCAGATGACTTTGCTTAGCACACTGAGACACTCCACCCACCCTCGGCCCCGCAATTCTGGATGTACCTTATCTCACCTTTAAATGCTTTATTTTTATTTTAATAAGGCAGATGAGCTTCCATGCATTGCTTAGGCCACTGGGAGTGGAGAAGGGTCACAGCTACAATTCCCTACATTTCTTCCCATTTCTATTCTTTGCAGTTTCACACTTAACACTATGCTCTGTTACTGGAAGAAGAAAAAGGAAATCTAATTTACCTGTAATAGCCAACAGTAATTGTGTGTAACACACACACACACACACACACACACACACACACACAGATCTTATATTCATTCAGAAAACTCATATTTTTCTGAAAAATAAATTGAATTTGGGTCTGCATGCCATGTCTTATGGTAACAATAGCACCAATAAATGGGCTGGATTGCATATTGTTTCCAACCAAATTAATCAATGTCAGTTAACGTACTATTCCAGACTTATTTGTAGAAAATTTAGACAGTGCACCAGACAGCCTAAACTATTTAATCCCTTTTAAATTCCAGAATAAAAGGATTAAACAATTTATCAGTGCTGCTCATCTGCCCATCCTTCCAGCTGCTTTTGTCATCTTTATTTTTTCCTGAAACTATTAAAACCTCTTAGATTGTATTTCATGCATTACATGTAATTTGGCCACCATTTTTCAGATTAGGGTTTCCCAATCCAATTTCTCCTTGTCTCCTAAAAAATATTTCCTGCCTTCATCCAAGATCATAAAAAAGTAATTAGGGCGATAATCCACCTCAAGACAGCCCAGACTCTAAAAACAAGCGGAATTTGATGAAATAGAATCAGTGAACAGCATTCATTTTGTGAATGTGCTGCAGATGCATACAAAAAATTGAATATATCATCTTTTTCTTTTTTTTACTACCCTACAAAAAGTTGCCAGGCAGCATGGATTCATAACAAGTAATATTTAACTGAGTGTAATTTCAAAAAACCCTTCTTCTGCTGAACACAAAACCAATGGAAAGGCTTCCAATACCTCAGTTACGTAAACTAATCCCTTAGTTCAGGCTCCAATCCTATGGCTGTTAAGTTAAACCCAGTGGTGTAGCAGTTTCAGATGTTAAAAGGTTGGTCCAGTTGCTAAAGGTTGGTCCAGATGCTAGAAGGTAGCCCATTTTGATACATGCCTTGATTACAATGGGAGCTCCTTTTTCTCATTAGTGCAACAGTATACTAACACCGAGGGACGCGGGTGGCACTGTGGGTTAAACCACAGAGCCTAGGACTTGCTGATCTGAAGGTCAGCAGTTCGAATCCCTGCGACGGGGTGAGCTCCCGTTGCTCGGTCCCTGCTCCTGCCAACCTAGCAGTTCGAAAGCATGTCAAAGTGCAAGTAGATAAATAGGTACCGCTCCAGTGGGAAGGTAAACGGCGTTTCCGTGCGCTGCTCTGGTTCGCCAGAAGCGGCTTAGTCATGCTGGCCACATGACCCGGAAGCTGTACGCCGGCTCCCTCGGCCAATAAAGCGAGATGAGCGCCGCAACCCCAGAGTTGTCCGTGACTGGACTTAATGGTCAGGGGTCCCTGTACCTTTTATACTAACAACCACCATTTTCTTAAAGGTGGTGGTGGGAATCCTTAAAGTTCAAGGGAAATTAAAATAGGGATGCTGACCCTGTGGCCTTTCAGGTATTGTTGGGACTCAGTCCCAGCCAATCATTAAAGACCATCCCAGGATTCTACCCAAAGAAATATGATTCTCTCTGCGTTTGCTCTCGACCTGTACATTTCTGTTTCTAGGACTTCTCTTAAAACGTCCTCCTAGATTAGTCAAAGCATTTCTTGGCGATGAGTCTTGATTTACAGCCTTAAATTAGTTTGCTCCGAAACAAGCTGACCTTGACTCACTGTGTTATAAAATGGGTTTGCATCTGCACGCTGCACCTCCTTTTCTCATTGATGTATTTTCACTCCAATTAACATCTTACCGTGTTTTCAGACGCTGACTCATTTCAGGCTTTAGTTTGATTAATAATGTGTGTTTTGAGCGCAAACGAGCAATCAGAACTGTAGACTAGTGCTTGTCATGGGACATCCCCCCCTCTATGGCTTTCCCCCTGTTTCCCTACCATTTCCTAAATTGTACATAATTTCTTACTAAGCTGCAGTGGTAAAATATAGATTTATTAATGGTTATGGAAAGTACCCAGACATTGCACTTATTGACGTATGAGTTGCAGTAAGGTTTTCCCTACTTAATCTCCTCAAAGCTTGAGTCATGAAGCTCTGCTCTAGAGGTGGTCTGGGGAATGGCTTGCTTGGGAGTACATCCTCCATTCATTCCAATGGGACTTTGTGCTGGACTTCCAAGCAAGCCCCACTGCTGTAGCTGTGCTGAGCAGGTTGAGTTTCTTGATGGCCACATGGACCCTTCAGTCATGGTTACAGCTCATTTGGGAAAGAGCTGAATCTCCTGCTATGCTCTTCTGTTTGCTATATCCAAATGCTATCAGAGCAATGTGGGCAGAAGCTACAGAGACATGGTCCCCACATTGCTGTGGTAACATAGTACAGTGGTACCTTGGTTCCCTAATGGCTTAGTTGTTGAATAAATCGGCTCCTGAACGCTGCAAACCCGGAAGTAAGTGTTCCGGTTTGCAAATGTTTTTTGGAAGCTGAATGTCCGACACTGCTTCCACCACTTTTGCCTCTGTGCAGGAAGCTCCTGCAGCCAATCGGAAGCTGCGCCTTGGTTTCCGAACGGTTTCGGGAGTCGAATGGACTCCCGAAATGGATTACGTTCAAGAGCCAAGGTACCACTGTAATCTGTCCATATTCTTGTGGATTTCAGTAGCGCTTTGCCACTGGCTTCTCTGGGAACTGAGCTTCAGAGTTACAGAGATGCTTTAAGATAACGTTTTTATTTTCGTTTTATAATTAGCATCTGCTTTAAGCACAGACTCCACCATAAGAGGTCATAAATAATTCCAGTTCAGAGTAGTATCATCTTCACTAAAGGTTTAAGTGGTGGGTTTTTTTCGGGGTTTTTAAATCACTCAGATTAGAATTACCACTTATCTCATCCTTCTGGTTATTTTCACTGCCTTTCTGACTCAGAGATGTAAAATAAATTCCATAATGGTTTTTTGTTTTTTTTAAATGCTTTATTTCCTTTTCCCATGATAATCAGATCTCCTGACAGAAGATGGGGTCAATTTTCAAGGACAGTGAATAACCAAAGAAAAGGGAAAATGTGTACTGCAGGAAAAAGAGGAGTGTACTGAAAGAGGATAAATTCGCTTGCCAAGTCTTGAGTATCAAAGGCCCCATCCTAATTAAGAAGATCTAAACATGAGTGGAAAACATACAGCACTGATGTCATGCATGAAAATATTTATAGTTTGCACTGAAATAATTGCATTATATTGAAAAACGTTTACTGGTCAGGCCAATCCTGCAAATTAAAGAGAAAATCAGTGGTAGGGAGGAAACGGGGGGGAGCTCTGCAGTTCTTCCAGGGCATACAGTTGAAACACTTCATTGGAGCTTTCGTAAGACTGGTTCACTAGACCAGACTGAAAAAAATGACTCTTGGAGACCTCACCATTTAAACCTCACCATCACATTTAAACTGCTCATGTTAATGATTTCTCTGCCCATTTCTTTGGGAACTGGAGAAGAGGGGTTTTTGTTCTGAATCCCAGAACCTACCAGTAAATGTTAGGGAAGCCATCATCTGCAATTGCTTGCACGCTTTTGCTAGTTCCGTTCATCCATAAGGCATTGCACTCTGGATTTCTGGCAACCTTGCCATAACTCAAGAATTGTGCCCTGCATTCATGTCTCTTCACATAAGCTCCTAGGTTACTAGTATCTTCACACAGAAAATTCATTGTTCCGCCCATTGGGGTTTGGACTATATTCAGCAGTTTGGGAAAGGGTGGCCATTTGGGATGCATTTTCTTGATTCGTTTTGAAATAATATAACTTCTCTAAAACCAGCTTCCCAACCTAAACGTTAGGCATAGGAAAGTAATTGGAAATTTAATATGCTTTGACAGACATAAGCTCTGTCTGATAGAGTCAAGGGGTTTATTTAATGGTCAAATGCTACCATGCAGAATGAGTTTGAAAGTTTTTTGTTATTTCATCATCTTCTACCAACCAGGTGTAGAACTGCAAACCTATGAGACTGGGTCAAAATGAACAAATTTCACCTCTGTTTGCACTTTCATTTCTAAACCTTTAAAGCTCAAAGCATTTTGCAAAAGCCCGTTGGACTGCCAGCTTGATTGATGCACACAGATTTGATACATGAATACCGCGGTTTGGCACAAGCTCTGTGGCTTAGAATCTTGATTAAAAATATGTATTAAAAATACATCCTTTAATATCTACACCCTTTAATACAGAAATCTTCAGGTTAGTTTACAGGTTAGAATTATAAAATATAGACAACAAACAGTAGCATCAAAAATAGTGGATAAAAGAAGAATAAAATAATGCAGTGGAAATGTTGAAGGTCAAAATGCCTTCACAGCAGAGCACCACCACAAAGAAGGCCCTCTACCCTTCTCCCATCACCATCTTCCTCAGGTCATACAAGGGGACCTCCTAAGATGACTGCAGTGTACAGAGATGCTCATGTTAGAACAGGAACCCAGGCCATGTAGAGCAGGCTTCCTCAACCTCTGCCCTCCAGATGTTTTGAGACTACAGTTGCCATCATCCCTGACCACTGGTCCTGGTAGCTAGGGATCATGGGAGTTGTAGGCCAAAAACATCTGGAGGGCCGAGGTTGAGGAAGCCTGATGTAGAGCACTGAAAGCAAGCACACAAACTTGTGCCCAGAAATATACCAGGAACCTTTCATCCTTGGTGAGATATACCTGGTCTCAGTTAGCAGCCTGGCAGCCTGTATTCAGAACAAACCATTTCCCCCGAACAGTTTTTGATAATAGAACAATAATAGAAAACAGTACAAATACATGGTAAGATTGAGCTGTGAATCAAGACGTCTCTATTCATATCTCGTCTCTGCCACGAGCTCTCTAGGTGGCCTGAGACAACTCACTCTCAGCCAGCTTCAGAGATGCTCTTACGTGACGAGGTTGCTGTTATGATTCCAATTAGATGATGTATGTGAAGCAATATGAAGGTTTGGAAAGCACCGTACATTGTGTACCATCACTTAGGAATTGAGACATAATGCTGCTTGCTCCCTCCTAACTGTGGTTGACAAGTTGAGAGCATTGGGAATATGCTTCTGCTGCCCATAGCCTGCCGTCCCCTTTAGCTGTTGTCAAACAGCTCTTCAGCATCAAGGCTTCTTGTGGGTGTATGATTAACTACAAAGCTAATTTAGCCAGGATTTGAAATCAGTTAGCAGTGGGTTTCTGATCCTGGATTAGGGCTGTTGGTCTTCCTAGGCTCCTTGTAATCTTCTCACAAGCTTCTGGCTGTCCACAGGGATTCCTGGACTGGATTCCGAGCTTTTGGTCTGACCCTACAGGGCTTTCATGCTAAGAGAAAACAAACCAGAACATCAAGGTAACCGAATGAATGATGCATAGTGAATTTACACACACAAAAGTGGTTTTATAGAGATTCACAAAATTAAGAATCAATGCCACTAAGCAGTAAAAAATAAACAGTAAACACAAATTGCGTGGGAAGGGTCATAATAACAAAGTATTGCCAAAAAGTAACAAGTCATAATAAAAAGAGAGCCATTTTGATAAATTATTTGTAAAAGGTGCTCAGCTGGGCAAGATGGTATGAATTTGGGGGCTGCAAAGTCCTTCTTCCAGTTTTACACTACTGCAGGACGCATTTATTGGAAAGTAAGCCAAATTGATTTTAGTAGAGCTGAACTTTGAAACAAGTGGGCTTAAAACTTCAACATGTAGCAATCTTTTTATATTATTATTATTATTATTATTATTATTTATTATACTTCCCCGTACCTGCAAGTCTTAGGGCTTTTGTAGTTAGCTTTTACAGGACATGCCTAAAGTCATACCCTGCTAAGCCAGACCAGGGTGCACCTACTCTAGAGTTTTGTTTCAAAGCCTGCCTGTTTTGTACCCAGGATCTCAAATTTTTAGGTTGCGTCTTAGCTTTCATCGTTGATTTTAAACCTGTCCACAGGGAATCTGCCTAGTCCACCCTTCACCAATTTAGTTGCCTCCAGATGTTGGCCATCCTGATGGGGTTGATCGGAGGTGTCGTCCAAAATATGTAGAGGGCACTACGTTGGGAAATACCTGAGATACTGGACGCCAGCACACCTTGTGGCTTTAATGCAATAAATTGGTTATTTTTTGAAGAAGTAGCAAAGAAAGTGAAGCTATTTCCTGCTTTGCTGTTTTCGCATGTGCAGTCCACATGCATGAAGATCAGGTCCAAAATGTGTGCAAGTAAGCACCAAAGCTTGCAGTTTTAGCTTGAGGATCAGTGCACAATCCTGCTGTTTCATCCTGCAGCACGCCAGTGACACTTAAAGGGTAAAGGGTAAAGGTAAAGGGACCCCTGACTATTAGGTCCAGTTGCGAACGGCTCTGGGGTTGCAGCGCTCATCTCACTTTATTGGCCAAGGGATCTGGTGTACAGCTTCCGGGTCATGTGGCTTGAATGACTAAGCCACTTCTGGTGAACCAGAGCAGCGCACGGAAACGCCATTTACCTTCCCGCCAGAGCGGTACCTATTTATCTACTTGCACTTTGACGTGCTTTTGAACTGCTAGGTGGACAGGAGCTGGGACCAAATAACGGGAGCTCACCCCGTTGCGGGGATCCGAACCGCTGACCTTCTGATCGGCAAGCCCAGGCTCAGTGGTTTAACCCACAGCGCCACCTGCGTCCCTACCAGTGACACTTATTTGTATCTCAATCTGCCTGTGGGTGGGTACACTGTCTTGCCACTTGATGAAGCAGGCTGAATGGTTTACTTGCAAGTAGATCTTGTGGGTAGACATATCAACCCACACCTAAAGTGCCTATCTGTGAGAAGGCCTAGCTATGGGTAAGGATTCCTACCTGCTGTTTTACAGAGTAAACTTGCAGGGAGCAATGTTATGCATGATATATGTCCAGATCTAGACATTGTATGGAACATTGCAGGGATGTTGACTTCCTCCAGTAAGACCAGAAATGGATAAAATGGATCTAGAGGGATGTAGATCTCATCTGGCAAGACACTCTGTTGTACGGGCATACAACCCAGAATGAGGCCAGGCTGCATTAGCTGTTCCTAATAAGTTTTGGCACATATCCCGCGTACATGGGGGGAACCATTGCAGGCACGTCTTTATACAAGAATAATTCTATAGATTTTTGTTTGAATTACTTTGCATTATGCACATTCAGAATGGAAATCACTTTGTATTTTCAGGAGGAACATTTAACTGTGGGTGTGTAAATTTAATCCAATAGAGCAGGCGTGTGATTTATTTCATACAAAATGAGAACATTTTTGTGCCGGAGAACAGTAGCTCAGTGGGAATATTGTTCAACTACAAGAGAAAAAAATGCACTTATCTTCTAATAACCTGACTAGCTGACAGATTATAGTGCAGCTTTTTTGTAAGTAGACATGAAAAAGATGCCAAATTTATCTTTTCTGGCACTAACCATAGTGGAATGAAGTTGGCTTAGAGCAGTGAGAACTGAAGATCAAGTGGTAAAAAAAAAAAAGTAATTACTTACTGCTCTAATATGTAAAATTAATGCTACATGACATTTTAATTTGATTCTATTAGCCTTTCCCACTTTGTCAGCTGCAACAACCTACGGCGAATTCTGGGCTAAATAACTGGGTGCAATTGTGCAAGCTTCCTTCAGTCAATAATAATACCTACCGTTTATATAGGAAAGCCAGCTTTTATGCAGAGGTGGGGGACCATTGGGTCTGATGCAGTCATTGAACTACAGCTCCCATCTTCCCTGACCATTAACTTTGTTGACTGGGGCTGATGGGTATTAGAATCCAACAACATCTGGTGGCTCTCAGGTTCCTCTTCCCTGTTTTAATTTGTAAGCCACTTGGAATTCATGTTGTTTTTTGAAAGGTGTGTTATAAGGGGACTCCAGACATTCATAGGATGGCCTTGTGCCAGATAACCTCACCAGCATCTTGTGAGGATAAAATGGAGGCAGGGAGACTTTTTCTTTTTTTATATATTATATTTTATTGGTTTTCAAATACAAAAACAAATTTATACATTCCATACATCTTAATTACATCTTACTTCCCTTTTTGACTTCCCTCAATTTGTCTGCCATTCCTTCCCTTTGTTACCTTTTCTGCCCTTTTAACATTTCTGCCCTTTTAACCATTTCCCCTCACAGAGCTTCCTTAAAACTTACAAACGTAATTTGATTATCACTCAGTTTTTGCATATATTGGATAAACTTTTCCCAATCTTCTGTAAATCTTTGATCTCGTCGATTCCGGATCCTTCCTGTCATTCTATCCAGTTCTGCATAATTCATCATTTTAGTTCTCCATTCTTCTATCGTAGGTAATTCCTCCTGTTTCCATTTCTGGGCCATCAGTATTCTTGCTGCTGTCACTGCATATAAAAATAACTTCTTTTCTTTCTTATTTATCTCATTACCTGTAATGCCTAGTAAAAATGCTTCTGGTTCCTTAACAAATGTATATTTCAACATTTTCTTAAATTCATTATAAATCATTTCCCAAAAGCATTTTACCTTCTTACATTCCCACCACATATGAAAAAAGGTACCTTCTTTTTCTTTACATTTCCAACATTTGTTACTTGTCTTTTACATTTTTGCTAACTTCACCGGAGTTACATACCATCGGTACATCATTTTCATAACATTTTCTTTTATAACTGTACATGCAGTGAATCTTAAACCTTCTTTCCAGAGTCTTTCCCAGTCCTCCATTTGTATATTATGCCCTATATCTTTGGCCCAGTCAATCATAACTGATTTTACCTCCTCATCCTTCGTACCCCATTCCAATAATATCTTATACATTTTTGCTAAAATCTTATAGTCATTATTCAATATTTCTGTCTGAAATTTTGATTCTTTATCAGCAAAACCCCTCTGATTTAAATCTTTTCTAAATATCTCATTAATTTGAAAAAAAATGCAGCCAGTCATTCACATAATCCTTAACTTCTTCAAATGGTCTCATTTTCCATTTTCCTTCACTTTTACACATTAACTTCTCATATGTCACCCAACCCCCTGTCATATTGACTTTCTTCACACTTATCGCCTCCAACTGCGACAACCAATATGGAGTTTTTTGTTCCAACAAGTTTTTATATCTTTCCCAGACTTCAATCAAAGACCTTCTTATAATGTGATTTTC